>NW_015090842.1:8554757-8557311 GCF_001431845.1 Calidris pugnax | reverse complement strand
GGGGGGAGGGGGGGGCTTGGCAAGACCCGCTGGGGGTTTTGCTTCCCCCTGCCCCGGGCAGACCCCCCGTGCCAGGGCGAGGGGGCAGAGATGGGCTCTGACCCACCCCCCACGGTTGTCCCATGGCTTGGCCATGTTCGGTGCCAGGGATGTCAGCCCAGCAGGATCCGTCCCTTCGGCAACGAGGTGACACTGGCTTTGGGGGTGATGGAAGGAAGGATGGTGACCCCCACCTTGCTTGCTGGTTTGGGTGGGGAGACATCAGGGTGGGTGGGTGGCTCTTGTGAGTGAGCACTGGGATGGTTGTGACCCTGTGTCCCTCTGTGGTGGCAGCTTGTGCCCGGCACAGGGGTGGTGTGGGATGGGGCAGGTTGGGGACATCAGTTCAGGGGTGCTAAGGGATGGGGCAGGTTGGGGACATGGGTTCAGGGGTGCTGCAGGATGGGAGCAGGTTGGTGATACTGGTTCAGGGGTGTTACAGGACAGGTTGGGGACACCGTTTTGGAGGTGCTGTTGGACAGGGGAGGTTGGGGACACCGTTTTGGAGTTGCTGTGGGACAGGGCAGGTTGGGGACATGGGTTCAGGGATGCTGTGGGATGGGGCAGGTTGGGGACATGGGTTCAGGGATGCTGTGGGATGGGGCAGGTTGGGGACATCGGTTCAGGGGTGCTGTGGGATGGGGCAGGTTGGAGATACTGGTTCAGAGGTGTTACAGGAGAGGTTGGGGACACCGTTTGGGAGATGCTGTGGGACAGGGCAAGTTGGGGACACCGTTTTGGAGGTGCTGTGGGACAGGGCAGGTTGGGGACATAGGTTCAGGGGTGCTATCAGAGAGGGCAGGTTGGGGACATCAGTTCAGGGGTGCTATCAGACGGGGCAGGTTGGGGACATTGGTTCAGGGGTGTTACAGGAGAGGTTGGGGACACCGTTTTGGAGGTGCTGTGGGACAGGGCAGGTTGGGGACACCCTTCCACAGGTGCTACAGGCCAGGGCACGTTGAGGACACCGGTTCAGGGATGCTGTGGGACAGGGCAGGCTGGAGACACCAGTTCAGGGGTGCTGCGGGACAGGGCGGGTTGGGGACCCCCATTTCAACAAGCAGTCCCCAAGGCAGGGGGTGAGAAGGGGGGGGTCATGTGGGGACTTGGGGTGCGGGGAGGGGGCTGTTCCCACACTTTGAGCCCCCCACCTGCGGGGCAGGGGCCGCTCACAGCTGCCTGCCCGGGCGTGCATCCCAGGAATTTGGCAGCACCGGGGGGGAGAACTGGCTGCCTCCCCTGCCCTCTGACCCTCTGGGATGATACAAGCCCTCTTCTGTTTCTCCTCAGCCGCCGGCGGGGTCAGGACGACGGCTGGCGCTGGCTCCCTCGCCCGCGATAAAACAGCTCGTCTGTCACGACACAATAGATCCATCAGGCTGCTGGCACGGCCCGGGGGGGGGGGTTGAGCCATGTCCCTGAGGACCATGTGGGTGCTGGGGTGCCCCCACGACCCCGGTGTGGCCGTACCGTGGCTCCTTGGGGTGCACACAAGCATCATGATTTTTGCAGGGTCTCAGCAGGGGGGGGTTGGCCAGGGATGGGGACAGGACCCAGGTGTCCCATTTGATACTCGTGCCCCCGCCAGCCCCTGCTCTGCTGCAGGGAGATATGGCCATGAGTCTTGGCTCCTCGCCGTGCCCGCTGCCCTCGCTCCTCCTCACCATCCCAAAAATACATCGGGAGGCCCCGGCATGAGGTGCCCCCCACCCTTCCCAGCCTGGGGATGCTTCGCTCACCTCTTTCCCCTCTCTTCCCTCTTTCCTTCTGACTTCAGGGTCTTTTTATCCAGCTCTGCCCTCACTTTTACAATCATTTCTTGCATCTTGGATGCCCGGGGTGCCGATGAGCATCCCCCTGTGCCAACACCACCCGGGATGGGTAAAAACACCCCTCCAGGGACCACCACACCCCCCATACACCCCCTCCCAAGCCCCTCCACGGCGGCTATCAAGAAATAAAAGCAGCGTCTCCAATTAGAAGCGGCGGTGCTGCAAACTGGCGGCGGAGGCACTTGAACTGTCACTGTGCAGCCTTAATTAGCAGCGGCGGGGCAGGGGTCAGCAGCAACTCAGCAGCCTTGACAAGGCTGCTATCAAGTGCAAGGAGGGAGGAGGAGGAGGAGGAGGAGGAGGGAGGGGAAGGGAGGGAAAAGCAAAAAAGCTCCCCGAACTCAGGACCCAGCCCTTGGGCGACGGGGGAGGCGGTGGTGGTGGTGGTGGTGGGGGAGGATGAGAGTGGTGGAGCCAGGCAGGCAGAGTTAAAAGGGAATAAAATGGTCGCTATCTCCATCGCCGTGCATCCCGCCACTGGAGAGCGTGGCTAGTGCCGGGCCCCGACGGTGGCCTGAGTGGCCAGTGCTTGGGCCCCCCCCGCCATGCTGGAGAGGAAGAGCTGGTCGTCTTTGCTGCAGAGCCTCAGTAAGTGTTGGGGGGCCGTGGGGACACCCCTGGTGGGATCCTGGTCCCACCGGAGCGGGTGGGTGGCGTGGCTGGGGTGAGGGTCCTGCACCCCC
>NW_015090842.1:8522761-8535416 GCF_001431845.1 Calidris pugnax | reverse complement strand
GGGGGGGGGGTTGAGCCATGTCCCTGAGGACCATGTGGGTGCTGGGGTGCCCCCACGACCCCGGTGTGGCCGTACCGTGGCTCCTTGGGGTGCACACAAGCATCATGATTTTTGCAGGGTCTCAGCAGGGGGGGGTTGGCCAGGGATGGGGACAGGACCCAGGTGTCCCATTTGATACTCGTGCCCCCGCCAGCCCCTGCTCTGCTGCAGGGAGATATGGCCATGAGTCTTGGCTCCTCGCCGTGCCCGCTGCCCTCGCTCCTCCTCACCATCCCAAAAATACATCGGGAGGCCCC
Organism: Calidris pugnax; assembly: GCF_001431845.1. Classification (NCBI taxonomy): domain Eukaryota; kingdom Metazoa; phylum Chordata; class Aves; order Charadriiformes; family Scolopacidae; genus Calidris; species Calidris pugnax. The sequence continues at coordinate 8,535,120 of NW_015090842.1, read as the reverse complement.
GGCATGAGGTGCCCCCCACCCTTCCCAGCCTGGGGATGCTTCGCTCACCTCTTTCCCCTCTCTTCCCTCTTTCCTTCTGACTTCAGGGTCTTTTTATCCAGCTCTGCCCTCACTTTTACAATCATTTCTTGCATCTTGGATGCCCGGGGTGCCGATGAGCATCCCCCTGTGCCAACACCACCCGGGATGGGTAAAAACACCCCTCCAGGGACCACCACACCCCCCATACACCCCCTCCCAAGCCCCTCCACGGCGGCTATCAAGAAATAAAAGCAGCGTCTCCAATTAGAAGCGGCGGTGCTGCAAACTGGCGGCGGAGGCACTTGAACTGTCACTGTGCAGCCTTAATTAGCAGCGGCGGGGCAGGGGTCAGCAGCAACTCAGCAGCCTTGACAAGGCTGCTATCAAGTGCAAGGAGGGAGGAGGAGGAGGAGGAGGAGGAGGGAGGGGAAGGGAGGGAAAAGCAAAAAAGCTCCCCGAACTCAGGACCCAGCCCTTGGGCGACGGGGGAGGCGGTGGTGGTGGTGGTGGTGGGGGAGGATGAGAGTGGTGGAGCCAGGCAGGCAGAGTTAAAAGGGAATAAAATGGTCGCTATCTCCATCGCCGTGCATCCCACCACTGGAGAGCGTGGCTAGTGCCGGGCCCCGACGGTGGCCTGAGTGGCCAGTGCTTGGGCCCCCCCCGCCATGCTGGAGAGGAAGAGCTGGTCGTCTTTGCTGCAGAGCCTCAGTAAGTGTCGGGGGGCCGTGGGGACACCCCTGGTGGGATCCCGGTCCCACCGGAGCGGGTGGGTGGCGTGGCCGGGGTGAGGGTCCTGCACCCCCACCCCACCATCCCCATGTGCCACCCCGTCCCCTCTCCGGCATCCTCCTCCTCGGGGTCAGCGCCCGGCCGTGGCCGGGCTTAACCTCTGCCCTTTCCCTCCTGCCCTCCAGCCCTGTTAAAAAGGGTTTAAATGCAAAGTTATTTGAGAGTTAATCCTGGCCCGGGACCGGGGGCAGCCCTGGGCTTTGGGGCTGGGAATCGCCCCCCAAGCCCCCGGGACCCTCCGGCGTCCCCCCGCCGGCACGGAGGTGGTTTCAGCGGGGTGGAGGTCAGGCAAACGCGCCGATTAAAGTCCGGCGGGTGAAAAGAGCTTAAACAAATCCCAAATCCCTCAGCTGCCAGATGAGGCCATTGGAAATTTGCTCGGGAGCCGCCGCGGGGAGGGGGAGAGACGCCAAAACCCCTGGGAGCCGCGCTGCCGGGATGTAGTGGGGTCAAATGAACTGGGAGCACTGGGAAGGCTGGAGCTGTGTGGGTGCTGGGGGATGCTGGGGCTAGGCAGGTGCTCGGTCGGTGTTATGGGGGCCAGGTCAGTATTTAGGGGGGTCCCTGTGTGCCTTCCTGCCCTACCCCCCTTTGCTGCTGGGCCAGGAGGGACCAGCATCAGGGAACCCACATTTTACCATCATCACCCCATTTTATCCCACACCTTTCTCCCAAATGCCAAATTCGGGGTGCCAAGGGGAGACACACATGGGTGTCCCCACTGCTGCGCAGTCACCCCCCCCCCAAGATGCTTGCTTGAGAGCAAAAAATCTTTGATTTTTTTTCCTTTCCAGGCATCACTCCATAGAGATGCTCACTCAGCCCCAGGGCAACGCTGCTGTTGTGCCACAGAGCGGGTCACGAGCCCCTGCCTTGCCAAGTCCCCTCATCTCCCCAGGGGATGCAGCCAACATGGCTGGCTCGTGGGTGTGGGGGTGCTGGGGGGATGCTGAGCTGCAGTGTCACCCCCCAGGGTCAGCAGGATGGGGACCGAGCTGTCCCCAGGGAGCCAGACCCTGCCGTTGCTGTTGTGGTGGCATTAGGGAAACTGAGGCAGGCGTGGGTGGGACATGAAGGGTGGGCTGGGAGGCAGCAGGGAAAAAAAGGGGGGTTCAATTCCTGGTGACAGCTGATCAGCCTGCAGCTGGGGTGACCAGACAGCCCCTGCCCCCTTGGTCATTATCTGTCCCCCTTGGTAACAAGTCCCCAGAGGACGGGCCAGGCCAGCTGAACCCCAGCCCAGGGATGGAGGGGGAGAGGCCGGGGTGAAGGTCACAGATGCTGCGGCTACAAGGAGCCACAGGGGCCCCCAGGCCCGTTAGCCCCTTAATTGGGGGAGGATGGATGGGCTGCGGGAAGGGCTGGGGACCTGCTGCCCTCCCCAGCCAGTGGCCATGGGGTGCCCTGCTCTCCTGTGCCAACCTCTCCCACACGTTTGCACGCTCCATGGCTGTGCACGCTCCGTTGTGCAAGCTCCATCATGGTGCAGGCTCCGTCTCTGTGTGTGCTCCATCATCTTGCACCCTCCCTCTTCACGTGTGCTCTCTCTGGCGCGCTCCATGGTGCACCCTCCATCATCGTGCACCCTCCATCATCGTGCACACTCCTGCATCACACCCACCTGTGGCCACCCAGGGCAACCCCGAATTAGGCAGCCAATGGCAGGGTGTTCTCTCCATAGGGATCCATGCCCATCGCTGGGGCACGGGCTCTGTCCCCCCCCCAGTTGCTGCCACCCCAGCTCCGGCACAGCCCCGGCCATCAAGGGTTAATGCCTGGGGGGAGAGAGGATGCCTGCGAGCCCTCGTGCCAGTTCAGAAATGAATGTTGCCTTTAATATACCATCCTTCAATCCTTATCTCTCCTAATTTATTGGACATAACTGGTCGCGCTGATGGATTCGTGGCTTAGACCTTGGCTTCTAAATTTCAGCATTAATAATCTGCCCCTTCATTCTGCTCTCCAGATGTCTTTCATTTATCTGCTTATTCAGTAGGGGTGCAACCTCGCGTCCTCGGTGCCAGCGCTAATGTGGCCCGGTGACAATAAATTTGGACTTGTAATAACATGGCCAGATGAATGAATTGACCTCTTGGTGACTGTCACTCCCAGCCTCCCCCCTCGTTAGGTGCCGGTGGGAACGAGCGGGCCCCTAATAACGGATGCCGGTGTCAGCCCCCTCCTCCCCACCTCCCTTTTTTCTCTCTTTTTCTCTTTTTTTTTTTTTTTCCAAAGGGGAAATTTGTAGGAAAGTGGAGACGAGGGGATTGCTTAATCTTTAATCAGCTTTGGAGTACAGGGCGAGAGCAGCCGTCCCCATCCCCGGGGAGAGCTCCGGTCCTAATAACGAGGAGCCCTAATAACGACCCCACAACCCTTCGGGGGGAGAGGAGGGGGGGGCTGGAACCCCTCAGCCAGGCAGGGATGTGGTGCTGGGATCCGTGCCGTGTCGGGATGAACCTCGCCGGGGCAGGTTGCACACCTGAGAGCGTGCCGAGGAATGTGTTTGCTTAATTAATTGGCGACGGGAGCGCGCCGGGGGTGTAAATCTAACGTGGGCCTTGGCAGCCTGCAGTGCCGCGCACGCAAGACTAGACTTTAAATAAGGGTGCAATTATTGTTTGAATAATTGACGAACAACGGGCGCGCATCGGCGCTCAGCCTAATGGGCTTTGATCGCTCGCCAGGGCCGCCCGGCGCGCCGGCATCCCGCCGGTGAAGGATGCTTGGGGTCTGGCAAGGGGCATAGGGTGGGTCGGCGGTGGAAATTGGGGTGCTGACCCCCCCCTTGGGTGGGTGCTGTGGGGTCGGTGGTGAAAATTGGGGTGCTCTTCCCTCCCCGGTCGACCCCGCGGCGCCGTGGAGGGGCTTTGCCCCTCCACGGCGCCGCGGGGTCGGCCGGGGAGGGGGAGGACCCTGCACGTAGCAATTGATTTAAATCATTTTAGAGAGGACCTATGGAAAATAAAAAGCCTTTAATCACATTTGTATCCATTTCCAGCCTCGGTAAATCAATTTGGATTGAGCTGGGTGCCACGGTTACAGCTGATTAGCGCGCGGCGGATGGGGTCAAATTAATGCTAGCTAGGTTTGCTTAATGGGGTCACCATCGCTAGCTTCTCGAGAGCATCCCTCCTCGGGGGTGGCTGTGGTGGGGGGGCGATGAAGATTTGGGTTCTGCCCACACCATAGAGGATTTTTCCGTTGAAGAAGCACCAAGACTTGGGCTCCGTGATGCTCCGTGCCTCAGTTTCCCCTTCCATCAGCCATAACCAATGCGGAGGAGCCGATGAGGAACATCAGGGGGACATTTGGGCTGTCCCACCTTCTTTCTCCCCATCCCGCAGGGCCATGCTGGTCCTCACTAGCATCACCAGGCATGTTGGAGCTGCTCAAGTGTCCTCCTCCCACCACCCCATGGAGGGAGCTTTAAACAGGTCCCCACGCCCCGGTGCTGGTTAATTTGTTTTCCATAGGTTCCAATCAATTAAGCCTGGTCCCGGCGAAGGGAAAAATGCCCTGGTAATTGGGGAAAATAAATCACTCGTCGCGGCCACGGTGGTGTCTGGGAGCCTGGTCTGTGTCCGTGTGGCACCGTGGGGATGGGGACAGCGGGGACGGACCCCACTTTTGCCTGGCTGGTGTTGCCGTGGGGCTGCCAGCGTGCCATCCGCTGGGAATGGCGTGCTTCCGAGCTCCCAGCTCGTTTCCTCACCATCTCCTTCCCTGGCTCCTTGTACGCGATGCCTCCCTGCACCTCGGGGCCAGGGTGATGCCTCCTTACCCCCCCCCCCGCATCCCTTCGCCCGGGCACCACTGCCTCCCCCAGCCCCCTTTCCTCCAACCCGGGCTGTAATTACCGCACGCAGCGCTTTTGATTGCTCCATTCCAATTAATTAAACCCGGCGGTGACCCAAATTATGATCCCTTGTCTTGTCGAGCGCCGTATTTTTAACCTTAACCGGCTGGGGCTGTGTTTAGATTTCCAATCCGGGCAGAAATGTCACCCGGGGAGAGTGACTGGCGTTGAACCCAGCCTTCCTGTGACGAACCCCGTAATTAGAAACCCTCGTGTCCCCGAGACGGGTCTTTAAAGCTGTCAGAAGCCAAGATCCAGCCATTTGATACAAGACTATCATTAGCTGCGCCCAACCTATTAGCTGCAGGTAAATAACAGGCTGTACCGGAGCCGGGGAACAGGCGGGTTGGGGAATTGGTTGGTTCTTAATTAGGAGAAGCGGCGCAAGGGATGCTTTCCCCTCTAATTGCCTTCGTTAGGAGGCCGGGTGTGTGTCCCTTTGCCTCTATCCCCTTTCCTGGTGTGGTGATGGCTCCTGCCCCTCATCTTTCCACCGCGGTGCCCATCCCACCCCCTGTCCCGGCATCGCCATGGCGATGCCGGGACAGGGGGTGGGATGGGCACCGCGGTGGGAAGATGGGGATGTTAAGCCATTCCCCAAGGATGGATTGGGATTGATGGTCTCTGGTCCAGGAGGAGGATAAATCTGGGCTCGCTGCGCCTTTTCCGAGGGGCTTGTCTGGGTGACATATTCGGTTGGTTTGAATGTCTGGATGGAAAATCAATCACCGGGGCCGTTTCCGTTGTGGCCCGTTCCTCCCCCCACCTCACCCCCCCTTTTTGCACTACGTTTTAATTTGCCAGGCTGCGGGGTTCGTACAGGGAGGATCCATCTATATTTGTGTCAAGCCTCGGCGTCTTTGTCTCCCCGGCGCGGCATCAGCCTTCCCAGCCTGGCACGCTCTGCCCTGGGCACGGTGTTGGGATGCAGATGGGCACTGCTGGGGTGGGGTGGGGGGTCTCCATCCCTCTTGGGGCTTTTTCCTTGCAGGGAGCTGCCCTCCTTCCTCAGGGGAGGTGGTAGCAGGGCACGGGATGCCCGGTGTGGGGAAACTGAGGCACAGTCTTCTCTGGGCTCTGCTTCCCCACTGGCTCTATGGGGGACCCCATTTTGTTCTGGGCCCCTGTGGCAGCCTGGCACGCTCTGCCCTGGGCACGGTGTTGGGATGCAGATGGGCACTGCTGGGGTGGGGTGGGGGGTCTCCATCCCTCTTGGGGCTTTTTCCTTGCAGGGAGCTGCCCTCCTTCCTCAGGGGAGGTGGTAGCAGGGCACGGGATGCCCGGTGTGGGGAAACTGAGGCGCAGTCTGCTCTGGGCTCTGCTTCCCCACTGGCTGGGTGGGAGACCCCATCCTGCTCTGGGCCCCTGTGGCAGTGAGAGGACCCCCCCCCAGCCATACAAACCCACAATATGGGGCTGGTGAGCGCCGTGTGGGGGGGTCAGGAGAGACCCAGGAGTGGTGCCGACCGCCTGGCCCTCGCCGGCCTGCCCCCGCCTGATCCCTCTCCCGCAGACGCTCTCCCTGACACCGGCTGACAAGAGCCATTTCCAAGATGGATTGATTCAATTTAGCACCGATTTTTTTTTTTTTTTTTTTTTTTTTTTCGCCCCGAGCAGCGGGAAGCGCTGGGAGCTGGCAGGGCTCCACGCAGCGCGGCGAGACGCAAATCCCGCACGGTCCGGGGGTATTGCCGTGTGTAAACAGCACTTGAGATTACAGGGAAATTGATTTGCACAAAGAGGGGAGAAAGTTTCGACTCTGCGGCGATTTCCTTTTTTTATTTTTTTTTTTTTTTTTTTTTTTTTTTGCCGGGGCCGGTGACGTACGGCTCCCCAGCCGGCGCGGGGCGGCACGTGACTCCCCAGCGCCCGCCGTCATTAGAGCAGCTCAGCACCGGCTGCCGCAGCCCGCCTCGCCTAATCAGCCCCGCGTGTGCCGCCGGCGCGGGAGGGGGGGACTCATCCTGCCCTCCTGGCACGGCTCCACGAGGCTGCCCGTCCCCCAGCATCCCCAACAGGATCCGGCCCTGGGGATGGTGCTACCCAGGGATGCTGGTGGTGGTACCCAGGGGATGCTGGTGGTGGTACCCAGGGATGCTGGTGGTGATAACCCAGGGATGCTGGTGGGGTACCAGAGGATGCTGGCGGCGGTACCCAGGGGATGCTGGTGGTGATAACCCAGGGATGCTGGTGGTGGTACCCAGGGATGCTGGTGGTGGTACCCAGGGATGCTGGTGGTGATAACTCAGGGATGCTAGTGGTGGTACAGGGGATGCTGGTAGTGATAACCCAGGGAAGCTGGTGGTGGTACCCAGGGATGCTGGTGGTGATAACTCAGGGATGCTAGTGGTGGTACAGGGGATGCTGGTAGTGATAACCCAGGGAAGCTGGTGGTGGTACCCAGGGATGCTGGTGGTGATAACTCAGGGATGCTAGTGGTGGTACAGGGGATGCTGGTAGTGATAACCCAGGGAAGCTGGTGGTGGTACCCAGGGATGCTGGTGGTGATAACTCAGGGATGCTAGTGGTGGTACAGGGGATGCTGGTAGTGATAACCCAGGGAAGCTGGTGGTGGTACCCAGGGATGCTGGTGGTGATAACTCAGGGATGCTAGTGGTGGTACAGGGGATGCTGGTAGTGATAACCCAGGGAAGCTGGTGGTGGTACCCAGGGATGCTGGTGGTGATAACTCAGGGATGCTAGTGGTGGTACAGGGGATGCTGGTAGTGATAACCCAGGGAAGCTGGTGGTGGTACCCAGGGATGCTGGTGGTGATAACTCAGGGATGCTAGTGGTGGTACAGGGGATGCTGGTAGTGATAACCCAGGGAAGCTGGTGGTGGTACCCAGGGATGCTGGTGGTGATAACTCAGGGATGCTAGTGGTGGTACAGGGGATGCTGGTAGTGATAACCCAGGGAAGCTGGTGGTGGTACCCAGGGATGCTGGTGGTGATAACTCAGGGATGCTAGTGGTGGTACAGGGGATGCTGGTAGTGATAACCCAGGGAAGCTGGTGGTGGTACCCAGGGATGCTGGTGGTGATAACTCAGGGATGCTAGTGGTGGTACAGGGGATGCTGGTAGTGATAACCCAGGGAAGCTGGTGGTGGTACCCAGGGATGCTGGTGGTGATAACTCAGGGATGCTAGTGGTGGTACAGGGGATGCTGGTAGTGATAACCCAGGGAAGCTGGTGGTGGTACCCAGGGATGCTGGTGGTGATAACTCAGGGATGCTAGTGGTGGTACAGGGGATGCTGGTAGTGATAACCCAGGGAAGCTGGTGGTGGTACCCAGGGATGCTGGTGGTGATAACTCAGGGATGCTAGTGGTGGTACAGGGGATGCTGGTAGTGATAACCCAGGGAAGCTGGTGGTGGTACCCAGGGATGCTGGTGGTGATAACTCAGGGATGCTAGTGGTGGTACAGGGGATGCTGGTAGTGATAACCCAGGGAAGCTGGTGGTGGTACCCAGGGATGCTGGTGGTGATAACTCAGGGATGCTAGTGGTGGTACAGGGGATGCTGGTAGTGATAACCCAGGGAAGCTGGTGGTGGTACCCAGGGATGCTGGTGGTGATAACTCAGGGATGCTAGTGGTGGTACAGGGGATGCTGGTAGTGATAACCCAGGGAAGCTGGTGGTGGTACCCAGGGATGCTGGTGGTGATAACTCAGGGATGCTAGTGGTGGTACAGGGGATGCTGGTAGTGATAACCCAGGGAAGCTGGTGGTGGTACCCAGGGATGCTGGTGGTGATAACTCAGGGATGCTAGTGGTGGTACAGGGGATGCTGGTAGTGATAACCCAGGGAAGCTGGTGGTGGTACCCAGGGATGCTGGTGGTGATAACTCAGGGATGCTAGTGGTGGTACAGGGGATGCTGGTAGTGATAACCCAGGGAAGCTGGTGGTGGTACCCAGGGATGCTGGTGGTGATAACTCAGGGATGCTAGTGGTGGTACAGGGGATGCTGGTAGTGATAACCCAGGGAAGCTGGTGGTGGTACCCAGGGATGCTGGTGGTGATAACCCAGGGATGCTAGCGGAGATAACCCAGGGATGCTGGTGGTGATAACTCAGGGATGCTAGTGGTGGTACAGGGGATGCTGGTAGTGATAACCCAGGGAAGCTGGTGGTGGTACCCAGGGATGCTGGTGGTGGTACCCAGGGGATGCTGGTGGTGATAACCCAGGGATGCTAGTGGTGATAACCCAGGGATGCTGGTGGTGATAACCCAGGGATGCTGGTGGGGTACCAGAGGATGCTGGCGGCGGTACCCAGGAGATGCTGGTGGTGATCACCCAGGGATGCTGGTGGTGGTACCCAGAGATGCTGGTGGTGATAACCCAGGGATGCTGGTGGTGGTACCCAGCGGTGTCGGCGGTGCTGGAGCTGCTGGCGAGGCTGCGTGGGGTGGGGGTGGGATTTTGTTTTGTTCCCTCGCTTTCTGGGTTTTTTCTCCGGGCTTGATGAGTACGTCTGGTTCTCTCTCTCGCTGTCTGTCTTCTCCTCTCTCCTTCCTTTCGAGGCAAATGGCTGACTGATTGCTTTTCATCTCCCGCTCTGAGGAGCTGTAAGAGCTACTTTATACAAACATCAATTACAGGCACGTAATAAATTAAGGCTCCCTTACACCGAACCCATTAGAGTCCACTCTCATATCAAAGCGCTCCCATCACACACGGATTGGGGTGGAGTGGGGGGGAGGAGGGAGAGGGAGGAAAATGTCTTATTAGCCAGCAGATTGTTAGCAGAACACTGATTTAATTGTATCCCCGCGCCCGAGCGCGGGAGGAGGACGGGGAGGGGGGGGCGAGGAGGGAGGGGGCACCCAGGGCCTGCCAAAAAAGAAATGCCCAGGGATTGTTCCCTTCCCCGAGGTGCTCGGGGGCAGCCTCCCTCCCGGGCTTGTCCCCGTGCCAGCGCTGGCTGCCAGCGCTTCTCCTGGTAACGGCCGAGGGGGCTGTGTTTTGGAGATGCCCCCTGCCCTGGCTTGGCACCGTGCTGAGCTGCCAAGCCCGGGGTTGGGTGCTCGCCCTTCTCCTGCCCCCAGCCACCTTTGGGGTGCCACCTCCATGCCAGGCGTGATGCCGTGGGGATGGAGGGGGGGGAGCGTGGCAGCCGTCTGCATGCCAGGGCCTTATGACAAGTCCTGCTGTGGCATGGTGGGTATTGGGGTTGGGGCCCCCCCCCCCCTTCTCCCAGTGCCTCCCTGCGTTGGGATGGTGAATCGGGGCACGGAGGCGGAAAAAGGGGCCGGAGGGGGGGAGATGGGGAGCAGCCCGGGAGGCGAGGAGCGAACTTCCCTGTAGGACAAAGGCGCCTGCATCCGCCAGCAGCTCCCGCTGCCTCTGCCTGCGAATAAATAGCCTCCAGGCTGTCAGTCTGGCACTACCCCCGGGGTTGGAGGCTCTCGGAGAGGAACGGAGCCCGGGAACAGCAGGCATGGCTGGAGCGCTGCCCGACGGGGCTTTGCAGGCGCTGGCACGCCGCGCCGGCGCGCTTGGCCCGGGCAGGGCTTCCTCCCAAACCAGTAACCCCCAGCCGTGGCCCATGGCCTCGCCACGCGTCCCCCCACCTTCCCCGGGCAAAGGGCAGGGAGCAAATTGGGGTTCCCTGCGCTGGGACACCGTGGTGGTGATGCACGCAGGGCATCCCGCCCCACGGAGATGCTGTGTGTGCGCACACACACGTGTGCATCCCCCTCTGCAGAGGGTGTATGTTGTGCACACGCGTGTGTGCACCCTGCTCTGTGCCCACACGTGCATCCTTCATCTCAGAGCCGCAGGTGAGCACACACGTGTGTGTGTGTGTGTGTGTCCCTGCCCTCCCCCCCTCTGCTCCCGCACACCCACGGGTGCTGGTAGTGGTGGGGGTCCCCTTCAACCCCCCCCATTCTCTTTCAGGGCAGGTTTTATCTCCCCTGCCCGGCTCCCGCAGCCCCGCCGTTCCCCTGCTGCCCTCCCGAGCCTGACATTTACATATTAATATTTTCCAAGGGAGGCAATGCGTTGCGGTGCAAGTGTCTGCATTGTGGTTGCACATAATGTAAAGTGAGATAAAGCGCCCGGCTCCGCTATGAATAACTGCAAATGAAAACCCATGTGGCCATAAAAGCCTTCACATTTGCCCTGTCAGCATGTGGTACATCGGCTAAACAACTGATTTAGCTTTTCTGGTTTTTTTTTTTTTTTTTTTTTTTCAAGGTTTATCGCCACTTACAGAGGACATGCTCTTTGTGTACTGCCTGTCGCTTTCTGCTCAGCTTCCTTGTCACTTCCCCTCGGCGTCCTCCCAGCCGGGCCCCGAAACGATGCTCTGCTCCTCTAAACCGCCCTGACAGCCCCTATTAGCTTCTGGCCGAGTACAGCTTGGCGCTGCTGGGGCTATTTATCTCGCCGGCGCAGAGGGCTGTTATCACCCTCCCTCCTCACGGCCCTGCTCCTTTGCTTCTGCTGATGGCGGGGATTTGGGATGGGGTCCCGGTGGGGTTTGGGCTGGGGAGGGGGGGGGACAGACCCGATAGCACTTATCCCTCCTCCCAAAGGGGCACGATTTGGCCTTCAGGCTTTGCTTTTGGCCACAGTGGCTCCTCATCCCAGCGCTGCCGGGCTCTGACCCCTCCGTGCTGGGTTGGGAGAGGGGGGGGATGTGGCCAAAATGGCTCAAGATCACCCCGTTTGTGCCACAAGGAGGGAATTATTCCTGCTCCTACGTGGCGCGCCCGTTGCCGTCCCCACGGCGGTGGCCTCGGGCGAGGGTGATGTCCCCCACGGGACCGCTGGCTCCCCAAGGCGCCAGGCTGGGGTGCCAGACCTGAAATACCGGGTGGGGAGTTCGGTGGGGTGGTGGTGGTGGTGGTGGTGACGCCGGGGAGGGGAGCAGGATGAGCAGCTCCCCCCGCTGCGCCGGTGGGAAGAGGAGAGGGGAGGACGGAGGGGTCCCCTGCTCGGTGCCTGTGGTGCCACCTGGCCCTCGGCCAAGGGCCCCTGGCACCCAGCCGGTCCCCGGCACTGCCGGTAACCGGAGCTGCCACCCCTCACTGTTATTTCAGCAGGAGAGGGCAGATCGGTTTACCGGGCCAGGCAGATGCCTATCAGTCCCCCTCTTGCCGCATCATCCCGGTGCCACCACCACACCACCACCACCGACAGCCCCATCACCGGAGGTGGACATCACTGGTGGGTGGCGATTGCCACCAGGTCTCCTCAGTGCCACCACCACACCACCACCACCAACAGCCCCATCACCGGAGGTGGACATCACTGGTGGGTGGTGATTGCCACTGGGTCTCCTCGGTGCCACCACCACACCACCACCACCACCAGCCCCATCACTGGAGGTGGACACCACCGATGGGTGGCGATTGCCACCGGGTCTCCTCACCGGGGCATGTTGCCCTCCGGGGTTCAACCATCCGTGCCACCGCCTCGTGCTGGCAGAGGGACCGTGGTGGTGTCACCCCGCTTTGCTCCTGGCGGGCACCGCACCGGCTCGTCCCCTTGAGTCACGCCGGCAGCCGGGGCGGTGTGGCGGGCGCCAGCGAGGTGTCGTCCCCGCGGGGGCCAGCTGGAGCTGGCGCAAGCTCTGCGTCACCCCACGCTCTGCCCGGGGTGCCAGCATCCCTGGGGGGGGGCCGGGCATGGGTTGGGGAGGGGGGGGTTGTCTCCCCACTGGGGCTTGCATCAGAACGTA
>NW_015090842.1:8519435-8522724 GCF_001431845.1 Calidris pugnax | reverse complement strand
GGTTGGGGCGGGGGGTGTGTGTATGTGTGTTGTTTACAGCCACGGAGCTTGTTTCCTTCCACCTGCCTCGGGGGAAGCAGTTAGCGATTTGTTAGTCAAACCAGATGAGCCTTCCTGGAGCGGCTTCCTGCCAGGCTCAGCATCGCCCGGCCACCCCGCCGGCGGGTTCCCCCGCGTCCCCTGGCTCCGCCGTTGCCCCCCGCCGCAGCCAGAGCATCACCGTGCTGGAGCCTGCACGGGTGGGATGTGGGGAGCCTCGGCACGGTTTCCTACCAGCAGCTTCCAGGCGTTGCCGGTTGGCGTGGGTACTGGGTGGGAACACTACAGCCATGCTTGAAACACCAGGGGGGGACTTGCTTTTGGGGCTTCTCCCCAAATGTCTACGGGGGGGTTGTGCTGGGAGAGCCTGTGGTGACTTGGCAGGATGATGGGGTTGGGAGGGTGCTCTCCTAGGGTGCTTGGGTGATGGTTGAGCACTTGGGTGGTGATTGGGTGCTTGGGTGGTGGTTGGGTTCTTGGATGATGGTTGGGTGCTTGGGTGATGGTTGAGTGCTTGGGTGGCGGTTGGGTTCTTGGATGACGGTTGGGTGCTTGGGCGATGGTTGAGTGCTTGGGTGGCAGTTGGGTTCTTAGATGATGGTTGGGTGCTTGGGTGGTGGTTGGGTTCTTAGATGATGGTTGGGTGCTTGGGTGGCTGTTGGGTTCTTAGATGATGGTTGGGTGCTTGGGTGGCTGTTGGGTTCTTAGATGGTGCTTGGGTGCTTGGGTGGTGGTTGGGTTCTTGGATGATGGTTGGGTGCTTGGGCAATGGTTTGGTGCTGCCGGGCTTGCCCCACCGTGCTGCTAGGTGATGGATTGAGCACCATGCCTTGTGTGATGTGCACCAAGCCCCATGCATCCTGCCCCATGCGCCGAGCCCCATGCGCCACACACACATCCAGCACCGTTGCCTGAGGAGCAGGGGCACCACCCCTGCAGAAACGGGGCCCACGCATGGGCAAGGAAGTGCCAGCCCGCGCCCCCTCGCTAATCGAGTGGCGCCGGGTGATAAATAAGGAAGTTAACACCCAACCCGGGCTGCTAATTAGCTTTTAACCTGTACTAGCAGTTAACTACAAAAGGCAGTCATTTGTTCCGGGGAGCTGGTAGCGTAGAAAGAACGAAACACGGCCAATTTTGTTCAGGATGAATTAAGACTTGCAAATGTAAAATGAGTTCATCTATTTAATTAAGTAGCGGCAATATGGATGTTAAATTAAGTTAATGGCAGGCATGCCAAAACAAGGTTATAAAAATCTTGTCCTGGCGGGGTGGGTTCCGGATCCGGCCCTTGGATTGGGGGGGGGTGGTGGGGAAAGGGTGGGGGCTGTGCCCTGCTCTCGGGTGGCCCTGGGGTGGGCTGGTGGCTGGTGGCCCTGGGGACACCCCTCCGGCCACCGCAGGGGTGGAGGGAGAGGGAGGGGTAAAAAAAAAATAATAAAACCAAACAGGCAGGAGGAAAGGAAAAGCGCGTCTCACCCAGCGCCGCAATCTTATCAGGGCTGAACTTTACTCTCCTGCTAAAGATATAGGATACTTTAGGGACATCGGAAAGAAATAATAACCCTCTGATTTGTAGCTCTCGGGCTCCGGCAGCCGAGGGGGAAGGAAGACTGTCTTCTGCCATTACCATTTTTTGTATGAACTATTCCCCAAAGAAATCAAACCCTTGTACAAGCCCTCCCGCGCGGCAGCCCCTGCTCCAGCGCTGACCCGAGCCGCGCGGATTATCACCGCGCATCGCAGCCGGAGACAGGAACATTCATTAAAATTTGAAACACAAATGGAAAATTGCTACTTGAAGCCTCCTTGCCGGAGAGCCAGCCGCTTGATCAGAGACCTCATTAATGTATCTAATGTGTAAGGAACAATTAGACTTTTCAAAGACATCCTTTTCCCAGCCAGGGGAGGGGAAAAAAAAAAAGAAAAAAAAAAAAAGAAAAAAAAAAAAAGGAGAGAAGTAGCTTGAACCCCACCATCCCAACCCAAACCCGCCCTGAGGAACCAGGGTGCACAACCCTGGTGGGAACCTACGAGCCGCCGGAGAGTCTCGGATCCATCCCGGCACCCGAAATGCCCGTTTCTCCTTAAGTTAGATGGGGAGGAAAGTGGGCTGATTAAAAAGCTGATTTCTTTTTCCCAGCGACCGGCGGGGTTTTGCCATCCTCCCGTAATTAGCCGGTTACGCGGCCGTATGTTTTATTTATGAGCCGAGGGCGGAGGGAAGGGGAAGCAGAGGAACGACCGTGCCCTATATATCTGCAAATAAAACACTTCATTTCCCTCCTGGGGAATGTCACCTCGAGAAACCATCGCTTTCCTGCTCACTGCCCCGTCCAAATCGCAGGCTGTAAATGGCTTTGTGGGCCTGGCTGGCGCTCAGATGGGTTTAAAATATGGATTTATGTCTTTATTCTGCATAGTCAAAGGTCAACAAGAGCAGGAAATCATCGCTGAGCCGCTTATTTACGGCGAGAGGCGGCCGCTCGCTCCTCTCCTTGCTCCCCCATCCCCGCTGGAGGATGTTTTTGGGGTGCTGGGAGCGCAGTGGAGCTCGGGCAGAGACCCGCCGTGCCTCAGTTTCCCTCAGGTGGGATGCTTGGGGGTGGGCATCCCACCTTAGGGGACTGCATCCTGGATGCATCCCTTTCCTTGGGGACACCCATGGGGAGGTTGAGCATCCCCCGAGGAGCTCGGGCATCCCCGCCATGTGGTGTCCTGGTGGCACGGCCAAGGGAGCTGCCATGGCCCTGTTGCCCATCCGCCATGTCCCCCGTTGCCCATCCGCCATGTCCCCCGTTGCCCATCCGCCATGTCCCCGTCTCTCTTGCCGGGCCGGCCCCGCGAGCTGCGCTCTCATGCTTTGCTAATCCCGCCTGGCACCTGCCCCAGCTCCCGGCGGCTTCGCGCGAGCAAGGAACCAATTAATCCTCCCGGCGCTCGGGGAAGTGGGTCAGGCTCGTCAAGCTCTCCCGCTAACGAGGGGCGAGGCGAGGCGAGGCAGAGCCGGCTGCCGGGTGGCCGGGCGGGTGTCTCGCGCCGGTGCCCCGCGTCTCCCATCTTTTTCCCCCCCCTCCTCTCCTCACCCCGCCGCGGGGGTTGGTAAGTGGGTAAACTGAGGCAGGGCCACGCTGGTCCCCATGGGTGCAACCGTGGGGACAGCCGAGGAGGAGGAGGAGGAGGAGGAGGGTGGCGGATAATTCGGTTGGGCCGATGTCGCAAAGGGCCGGGGTTGGTTTCCCAACGGGGC
>NW_015090842.1:8510673-8517127 GCF_001431845.1 Calidris pugnax | reverse complement strand
GTGACCTGCTTGGCTGTGGCACCCCACTCGCTCCCAGCACACTCTGGCTCCGTTGCCCTCCTCCCTGCTGGTTGTGGGGGGGTCCCACTCCCTGTCCCCCCCCCCTCTCTACCCGACCCCATCCCCCTTGCCCTCTCCTTGCTGGTTCTGCAGCGGCTGTAGGCAACGCCTGCCCCCCCTCCCCGCGGCGGGGACTCCTCCGAGGGCTGCAGGTGCAGGGAGATGACTTGGGGGTTGGTATGTTGGGGGTTTTTTTTAGTTTATTTTTTTATATTTTGTTTTCCCCCCTGAAATTCCATATTTAGCACGCTCCGGGCGAGCGGGGGTTCCCGGCGGCGGCGGCTCCTGTTGCGTGAAACTTCTGGCTTTGCCGTTGTTGCTCACGCACTAATTCCTGCGCCCTGGAAAACCCTGCTCCGGCCGGCTCCTGGCTTTCCAACCACCTGGGAGAGGGAAGAAAAATACCGGGAGGGGAGAGGAAGAAAGCAAAGAGGAGAGAGGAGCGTGGAAGTGTTAGGCTGGGAGATTTAAAGCAATTAGGGGAAATTACCTTGGAGGGGCTGGCAAGCAGAGACACCGCCGGCAGCAGCTGCTGGGGCGTTGGGAGATGCTGGTGGGCCAGGTCGGGGTGGGAGCAGATGGAGATGTGAACCTTCCCCCCACACACACACTCCCCGCCCCACGGGTTCGCAGGGGTTTCGGGAGCGCTGGGGCTGGTGGCGGTGACTCAGCGGCGCGAGTCCTGCTGGGGACTGTCACCGCCTCAGGGACTGCCTGGCCATGGCCCGTGTCACACGCTCCTCCTCGGTGGCTTGCTCTCCCGGCTTGGCTGGCACATGATCCAACCGGCTCCTCTGTGTCGCCTGCATCCCTCGGGTCACCGATGCTCGTGTCCCCTGCATCCCTCTGGTCACTGATGCTCCTGTCCCTCTGGTCACTGATGCTCGTGTCCTCTGCATCCCTCTGGTCACCGATGCTCCTGCCCTCTCTATCCCTCTGGTCACCAATGCTTGTGTCCCCTCTATCCCTCTGGTCACCAATGCTCGTGTCCCCTGCATCCCTCTGGTCACTGGTGCTCCTGTCCCCTCTATCCCTCTGGTCACCAGTGCTCCTGCCCTCCCTATCCCTCTGGTCACCGATGCTCCTGTCCTCTCTGTCCCCCTGGTTGCTGATGCTCCTGTCCTCTCTGTCCCTCTGGTCATTGATGCTTCTGTCCCCTCTGTCCCTCCGGTCACTGATGCTTCTGTCCCCTGCGTCCCTGTGGTCAGAGGGCTGGAGATGTGCAACGGGGCTCAGCTGGCTGCGAGGGGACACTGGGACCGGTGGGGACCTGGTGTCAAGCGCAGCTGAGAACGGGGGGGCCATGGAGGGGACCCCATTCCCTGCCGCTACTCAGGAGAGCCACGCTCAGGCTGGCTTGCCTTTGGATATGTGGGTGCAGTTGTCACCAATGCCAGTGTCCCTCGGGGACAGCAGCGTCCTTTGGGGACAGCGGCACCCCTTGGGGACACAGAGCATCCCTGGAGCCCTGCCTGGCTGCTCCAGTGGGTGCAATGGTGGCACCCAAACACACACATCCTTTTGGGGTCCACCCCCTCCCTATGGGTGTCCCCAAGCTGCCGGCAGCCCCTGGGCTCTGGAGGGACCCTGGGGCTCCCCGGCGAGGCGGGACGGGTCCCTGGGTGCCTTGGCGTGCCGGGGAGGATGGCGGCGGGTGCTGGCGGCGGATGCTGCTGACTCAGGACCTTCCCAAATGGTTCCTATTTTTACTCTGGGGCCGGTAATATTTAGCCCGTGGATCAAAGCAGATGGAGGGAGCTGGGTGATGCCGCGTAAACACCCGCTCGGCGGGTGCTGCTGGTGCGAGGCGTGAGTCACCGGCGGCTTTCGGCAGCGCCGGGCGGGGACAGCCACCCCCGGGCTGGCTTTGGGGTGCTGGGGGCTGAGCATCCCCCCAACCCTTCTGACAGCCCCCTTCTGGGTGCCAGGGTTGGGGGTTGCCCTTCCTCATCCTTGCTGGGTGTGTGGTGGAGGGGTGCTGGAGGGGGATGCTCGGGGGGCACTGGGTGATGCTGGGGGGGGGTCTGGGCTGTGTTGGGGTGCTGGGAAGCCCTCCCGCCTTCCTCCTTTGCCCACCCCGCCATCCTCCTCCTCCTCCTCCTCCTCTCCTCGCCAGCGGGGGGGGGGGGCTCATTGCAGCTTTCCAGCTCCAAGCAGGCAGGTGGGCACCCCCAAAATACAGTGCCTGTCTGCAGCCATCCTGCTCATGCTCTTGCCCCGCTGGTACTGGGGCTGTCAGTAGCCCCATGGCTTGGAGGGGGGTGATTTATTCCCAGACACCCCCTTTTTTTCTGTCTTTTTTTCCCTCTCCCCCCAGCCCCCTCTGTAATCTCTTTATTCCTGAGCTAAGCCTGGTTCCCAATGGTTTTAAAGGCAGATTTGCCTGTAGCTATATAGGACAGGGTGTAAAGCCAGGCGGCTGCGCGGGTGGGTGTGTAACACCAACGCTGGCATCACCCCGTGGCGGGGGGGTGGGTGCCCAGCAGCCCCCCGGGACTGGCTGTACCAGGGGAGAGCAGGTGAGGTGCAATCACCCCGGGGGGAGTTTGTCCCCGTGATGAAAGCGGGGTACCACTGCCACCTCCCCACCACCATGCAGTTGTGTGTGTGTGTGTCCCCAGCATCTCCCTCCTGGCACTGCCAAACCCTGCTGCCCTGGGGGGGGTGGTACGGCACTTCTCCCCTTCAAACCCACCCCTGGGGTTTTTGGGGTGAGGAGCAGGTGCTTGCTTTCTGGATGGCACATCCCACACACCCCCCCTTTTCCTGTTCCTTGGCACTGGCTGGTGGCACCTGCCGGGGACGCTCCTCCTTGGCATGGCAGGGTGGCACGTGTGCGGGCACCGCCGGTGGCAGCCGCGCTCAAAGTGGTGCTGGCAGCCGGGGGGGGGATGAAAACAGGGCCAGCCCCCCCCCCCCGCAACACCCTTCCCCTTTTATTATTCATTTTTTAACTTTATTTCCCCAACGCCGCGCTTAATTAAACGCCCGCCGCCTCTTGCTGCGAGCCCAGGCAGGGTGTTACTCCAAACGTCGATGGGAAGGATGCTCCCCTGCCACAACACCCCTCCGACAGCTTCTTTCACCACCATTAAAAGGGGGGGCTGACACCCCAACCCTCCCACTCCCCCCCCCCCTGCGAGGGGGGAAGGATGCTGCGTTTCTGCATCACCGAGCTTTCTCCTTCCCTCCTTCTTTTAATAATAACGCTTTAAAGATGTTTGACATCTGTAACAAACAGCTGGCATCCTGTTATGGAAGAATGTCCTTTTATTTCCGAGCAGGTTGAACTGTCATTAATAGTATAATTAGGTGATTATCGGCGTACAGCAGAAAACTGCTTAATTGCACAGCCAGCTTTGCGAGGATCCCCGGCTCCTTTATTGCTGGATTTGTTTTAGCCGCCTGAATTTTTTTCGCGCTGTGTTGTTGTTTTTTTTCCACGCTGATTATTATTTTTTAATGTGCGTGGCAGCTGGGGGAGCGTGGCAGCACCGGCGGCGCCGGGGGACACACACAGACACACACACACTCATATACACACACACATCAGTGCTGGCGCTGGTCCCCCCCTAT
The DNA here is from genome assembly GCF_001431845.1 of Calidris pugnax. Taxonomy (NCBI): domain Eukaryota; kingdom Metazoa; phylum Chordata; class Aves; order Charadriiformes; family Scolopacidae; genus Calidris; species Calidris pugnax. Next base: position 8,513,491 of record NW_015090842.1, on the reverse strand, counting down.
GTGTCCCCCCCACCAGCTCCCCAAGGGATTTTTTTTTAACCCTGTGCATGCTGAAGCTGGTGAAGGGAGTCTCGGAGGGGGGGTGGGGGTGTGTTGGTGGGGTTTTGCTGGGTGGGAGCACCCGTGGGTGGGAGCACCCATGGGTGGGAGCAGAGTTATCCGAGGGAATAAAGGAGATGTCTTTGTTAACGGCACCGTGCCATCAGCTGCAGATGGGGAGCAGTGCCACGGCACCACTTGACGTGGGGCAGGAGGGCAGCCATCCTTTCAAGAAGCCTTCATCCACCCTTGCCCTGGAGGCTGGGACCCTTCTTTTGGGGCACCGTGCCCCTCTCCATCCCCACGGTGACTGGGGCAGGCAGGTGGCTCGCTGTGGTGCTCGGATGGCTACGATGGAGTCGGTCCATCCCCATCCCCGTTCCCGTCCCTGGGATGTGGCGTTCTGGGGGCAGAGCAGATTTTTTGGCGCCCGCCAGACAATAGCGCTTTGTATCTCCCCCCAGTGCCGCCAAACACACTTGTTAGCGCCGCAGCTTTGTGCTGTAAATTTCCATGGAGTAATTACGTCTTAATTTATGATAATCCCAGGCGGGCGGTGGAGGGGGGCAAGCGCCAGTCAAGTTTGGAAGTTGCCTGCTGGGGCCCGGGGTCCCCTCACGGCTCACGTTGACCATGAACTTCTCCATCTCGGTGCAAAGCCAGAGGACGGGGAGAGAGTCCCTACGCGGGGACCTGGGACTGTCACCAGGAGAACGGGGGGGTGAGACCACATGGGAATTGGGTATGGATCCCAGTTTGCAGAGCAGGAGTGTCCCCAGTCCAGTGGCCGGTGATGCTGCCCAACCCACCACCCATCCAGAAGCTCAGGATCCCGTGGGTGCGTGGGCTCAGGTCCTCCTGGGATGATGCCAGGATGCCATGTGTGTCCTGGTGCCAGTTCCCCCAAGCAGGAGGGATCCTCTCCCTTCCCTCAAGCCCCCGGCACCGCTCCGGCGTGGGGCCGGACCCTTCCCCCTTCCCGCTGCTGAATGGCTCATCCCGCCTTTGTCTGGAGGGCTTATTACCGGCAAAATAGAAGCTCTTTTCCCTCGGCCTTCCCGGCGGGCAAATTAGACGCTTTGGCAATTTTCGAGGAGGATGACGGGGAGGGGAGGAAGGCTCTCATCTCCCAGCGGAGGACCCCCAGCGCCAGGCAGCGTGCTGGCACTCTCCGGTGAGGGTGTGGGGTGGGAAGTGAGGGGGTCCTCATGACCCCTCCGAAGCCGTTGAGGCACATCTGGGAGCTGCCGTGGGGATCCCATGGGATTTGGGGAGCGTTTAATGGGCGCCCTGTGCAGGGAGGCAGGTTTGGGGGATGTGTGCCTGCTGCCACCAAGGATCCCCTGTAGAGGTGGGAGGGTGCTGGCACCCATGCCAACCCACCACCCAATGCCGACAGGGACTGTGGGTGCCACGGGCACCCTGTCCCATGCCCCAGGGTGGCTTTTTTTCCCCGGAGAGGGGTAAAACCCCAGGGCTGCACCCGCCGCACCTGCAGCCGGGTGCCCGTTGGGAGGCAGCGCGCACCCACTGACATTTGCCAAGCGTAAAAATTCAATTAATTCCAGCAGGCAGATTAAATATAAGTGAATTTTAATAATTTGCTCGAAAGGCTGAGGATTACTGTAGGCGAAAAGGGAAGATGCCGTGCGCGTGGGGGCACCGGCCAGACTTCTCAGCGCCGGCACATGGGATTGCCAGCACTAATCACCCTAAATCCCGGCGTGAGAAGGGGGGTTTTGCTCCCCTTGGCGCCGAACCCCCGGACCTGGATTTTGGTTGATCTTCCTTTGCCAGGAAGAAGGTGCTGGAGCCATCCCAGCGCTGCTGGCAGCGCGTTGTGCCCATCCCCAGCACAGTCCGGCTCCGCGGGCATCGCTGCTGCTTCAAACCCCCCTTGCTGGGACCTGTTTTCTTGGGTGAAATGGTGAGACCCATCAAGGTGGTGGTGGGACCCTGGGCTGTCCCCTGGGGACCCCACGGGACGTTGTAAGGGGACGCGGGGCTCCTGGGTGAGGAGCAAGCCGAGGTGTCACCAAGACCTCCTCCGCAGCGTCTTGTAAATAGAAAGCCGTTGACACGGGGCACCGATTGCTAGCAGATGGTGCCAGTATTAGGAAAATGAAAATACACGCAGTAAATTTGCCGTTTGCCAGCGTTAATTTCTTATCCCAAGGTAAAACCTTCCCTCTGGCCCGTGCTGGGCCATCTGCACAGCCATAAACCACGGCGCTGCCATGCGGGAGGGGGGGCACCCCGGGAGCTCACGGTTGGGGGGGACCTCCCATCCCGCCCGGACCCCCCGGCTTTGCCGGCGGCACGGTGGGATTGATGGAGATTGGCGGTGACCTTTGCTAGGACACGAGGTATTACCATTAATACTTCTGTATTTCCGGAGTTCGCGCCGTGCATAAATCTCATATCAAGCTGGGCGGGCAGAGTAATCTGCCAGGCGGCGTTATTAATACCCGTTATTAATGCCCGTTATTAATACCTGTCGCCCCCGGAGCCCTTCGTTAGCGGGTGGGGCGAGGGATGGGGGCTGCTCTGTGTAACCCCCCTCCACACACCTTTTTGGGGTGCAGGCAGGGTGGGCGCTGGGGAATCCCTGGAGTGATGGGGGGGTCCCCTGTGGGCACTTGCCCCCATGATGAGGGGCAGCTTTTGGCTGTGGACCCCCTTGACTGTGCTTGGGGGGGGGGCAAAGGCAAGGGGGTGGCAGGAGGCATCCCCTGGCACCTTCTTACTGCCCCGTAGCCCCCGGCTCGGCTGGGTCTTG
>NW_015090842.1:8507451-8510663 GCF_001431845.1 Calidris pugnax | reverse complement strand
CCCCGCCCCTGCCTGCAGCCCCCTGCCCCGCCAGGACCTGCCCCGTGCAAGATCCAGCCTGCGTGAAACTCTAATCTCCAATTTTATTCGCTCGGCTCCAGCCGATTTGCATAATCCACATAATCACCCCGGTTTTAATTGCCCGCAACTCTGCAGAAAAGATCATGTGGTTAAGTGGTAAATCATAATTAGATAAATAATTGGCTTGGCCGCAGCAAGCTGCTTTGTTATACCTGCCATCTGCTGGGCAAGGGCTCCTCGCGCCGAGAACAATGCGCCGCTGACGGCAGAGCCCGCGCTGCCCGCCGCGGGGCTGCTCTGAGCTGCCGGCCTGGGGACAAGGGACAGGGACAGGAGGGGAGCCGGGATGCCCCGGGCATTGCCCCGCTCCCGGCCTGTGCCATGGCTGGTCGGTTTGACAGCAATGCCTGGCTCCGACCCACGCGTTGCACGACGGCACTGTGCAATGCACGACGGCACCGTGCGATGCCTGGCAGCACCGTGCGATGCCAACCGGCACCATGCAGTGCCTAGCCCTGTCCCAGATGATGCCCAGTGGCACTGTTCCGTGCCCGGAGGCACCGTGCAATGCCCAGCAGCACCGTTCAGTGCCCAGGAACACCGTGCAGTGCCCAGGAACACCATGCAGTGCCCAGGAACACCATCACCATGCAGTGCCCGGCAGCACAGTACGGTGCCCGACAGCCCCAGCGGTGCCCAGCTCCATCCCACATGATGCCCAACAGCCCCCTGAGATGCCCGGCAGCTCCCTCCCACCCCATGCCCAGCAGCCCCCTGCGATGCCAGGCTCTCTCCCACCCGATGCCCAGCAGCCCTGCCTGATGCCTGGCACCCCCCCATGTAGCCATTCGGCCCCCAGCAGCAGCTCATGCAAAGAGGAGGGGGAGGTGGGGGGCTGTACCCCCTCTTCTCGCCTTGAGAGATGGTTGGTACCCAGATCTGGGCAGCGGGAGCCGAGAGGAGCTGCCATCCCAAACTGGATGCTGCAGAGAGGGGCTCGGGGGGGGCCAGCAGCATCCATTTTGGGCACAGGCACTTTATTTTCAAAGCCCTCCCAGCTCCCTCTGCCAGGGCAGAAATGGGGAAGGAAGAAAGTTGCTTTGAAGTGATTCTTTCACCCAGTCTCATTTCCTACGGGTTTACAAAGCACCCAGGGCTGGCTGGGCTGGGCTGGGCACGGGGAGGCCAAGGGAAGGAGAAAAATAATCCCGCATCATGCCGGCCCCAGCCCCGGCCCCTCCCTGGCGCTGCGCCCTCCAAACGAGCTCTTATTAGTTTGCTTGTTGTCGTTTGCCAGATCAATGGTCCATGGAGGAGTGATCGATGGAGACCCAGCCGGCTAATAGCGCCGCGCACTTGGATGCTCGGTGCCGTGCCGGGCTCCCCCGGGGAACCCCGAGTCCCATCCTTGGCCACCAAGGTGCTCCTCACCCCTGGGGACCCATCTGGACCCCTTCAAGGGTGTTGGGGTGCCAGCCACGGTGGGTGATGCTCCTGGGGTGGCTCCTGGTCTCTGCCCTCAGGACCCTAAAAATGGCTGGAGGATGTGCCTGCATCTCTCCATCCCTGGGGACACTTGGGGACACCATGCTCTGCCACGTCCCTTCGTTCCGGCTGCGTGCCAGGCGGCGGGGAGAAAGGGCAGGAGGGCGGGCTCTGATCGATCAAATTAATTAATTAACGGGGCGCGTTGTAGGTGTGGCGGCAGAGCTCTTTTTAATGAGGGTTGGGAGATGCTCGGCGGGACATTGCTGGGAGCGGAGGATGGTCCCCGCTGCCCATCCCCTGGCTCTCGAGGGGGGTGACGGGGGGTTGAAGGGGGAGTAGAGAAAGAGGGGGGGGGTGTGCGTGTGGTGGGGGGGTGGTGTTTGACAATGCGAGGCCATTAGCATTGAAAATCCATGCGAAGCAGCTGTTCCCGCTCGGAGCATGCAGCTGGATGTGGCTCCGGAGCGGGAGCCGGGAGAGGAGGGGAAAAGGCTAAGGGAAGCGTGGTGGAGCATCACCCCGAATTTCCTGGGGGGGATCCCAGAAGGAAGGAGCCCCCGTGGTTGGTCCTTGGGCAGTGGGTGCGGATCCGGTCCCTGGGGATGAAGAGAAGGGGGAGGAAGGATGCGGGATGCTCATCTCTCCCCGCTCCCCCCGGCCTCCTGCCGCGCTGGGGTTTTTTTCCGCTCCATTTGCCAGGGGCTGGAGCTGCTGCCTGATCGTATTTGGTAATAAATTATTAGTTCCAGGGCTCGGGAGCCCGGGAGCTCAAAATAGCTGCTTTTAAAGCGGGCGGCTGGTGCAGGTTGAGTTCAATGGCAATCTGCTCTGAAGGGCACTTCATGCTCATTAGGGGCCTTTCAAGGTGCTGGGGAGGAGCGGGGAGGAAAAGAGAGGGGGGGGGCTGTAAACCAAGGTGCTAAACCTTTCCATGGCAGCTGGGGGACTGGGAGGTGACAGTACCCGGCTCCTCTGGGGCTCCCCCCCCCTCGGGTGTTTTTTTAGGGGTGCCGGGAGCCTGTCCCTGCCCCGGCGCTGCCCGCTCCTGCCCGCCCGCCTGTTTATTTGTCTCCAGCCCCACCAGGCAGCCAGACTGGTTCTGCTCTCGCTGCCGGAGGAGGCTCCCGCTGCCAAAAAACCCGCCAGCGTCATCAGGAGCAGATGGAGAGAAGATGGCACGCTCCCAGCTTCCCAGCCCTGCGCCGGGGATGCGGGGAGCTTGGGGTGAGGGGGGGGGCTGGGAGGGGGGCAGGGACACCCCCCACCACCACCCCCAGGAGCCCCAGGGGCTTGGGAGGGATTCTGCCCCACCAGGGGTGCCAACCCCCATGGTGGGTGCTATGTGGGAAGGGGTGGCAGGATGTGGGGTGGCACAGGGAACGGTGAGGAGGGGGGGGACATGGTGATGGCTCTGCCATCCTCTCCTCCTCCTCCTCCTCCTTCTCCTCCTCCTCCTCCCGGGCAGGGACCTGCCTGCTCCCGCGGGCTGGCAGCCAGCAGGCACCAGGAATGCCAGACACTCCCTGCGCTGCGGTGCCCGGGCACATGCCACGGGAGGGACGGGGACAGGGATGGGGTGGCACGTCGCCTCCAGTGGCACATCACCCCCAACCTCCCCCGTGGCCTCCTCAGGGGACATGGCTGTCCTGCAGCCCCCAGAGCCCCCACCCTGCCTGGGTGGGTGCATCTGCCTGCCTGTGGGG
>NW_015090842.1:8506156-8507441 GCF_001431845.1 Calidris pugnax | reverse complement strand
GTGCCAGCCCCTCTCCCTGCCCCATTTTGGGGTTCAACTCCCCCGCCCTGGTGAGGCAACCTCTGGCGTGACCCCGGGCTGCTGCCAGGCTCTGAACTTGACCTGTTTTTCCGCCCGGATTTGCCTGCCGGGAAAAGCAGCCGGGGAGGGGCAGGAGGAGGGTGAGAGCCGGGGTGGGGAGGTTTGGGGGGGTGAGGCCCCACCTCGCCGTGGGGTGGCACAGCGTCCCCAGTCACCGCAGGGACAGAGGTGAGTGGCACCCACGCCACGCCGGTGGTGCCGGGATGCTGGAGGGATGGGAGGGGGATGCAGCCCGGTCCCACATCCCCGTTCCCCAGGAGGATGCTGGTACCCGGCCAGCTCCCCATTGCGGCCGTGCCTCAGTTTCCCCCCAGCTGGCAGTTGTCCCGGGGACGCCCGGACAGACGGACGCCACCTCTGTGGGGGCAAGGCGGGTGAGCGGCGCTGCTCGGGCCCCAGCCGGGGCGGAGGCGTTGATTTTATCACCGGGGCAGGAGCGGCAAAACTGGTTTGGAGCCCGGCTGGGGCAGCGGCACAGCTCGCCATAGCGAGCCAGCCCTCGGGGAGGGGGGGGAAGGTGGAAGGGGGAACGCCAGCTCCCCGCACGCTTTCCCGGAGAGCTGCTCCCCACCCTCGCTCGGCAAAATCCCAGCGGGATCATGGGTTTGTTGGGAGGTGTTTGGGGCCGGGGAGATCAGCTGAGCATCACACGGGGGATGCTCTGCCGCCAGCCCCGCCGTGTGCCGGCGTGTATGTGTGTGAGTGTGTGTGAGTGTGCTAATCCCCGCCAGTGGGTCAGCAGAGTGTTCCCAGCCTTGGGTTGGGGCTGGGGGGGCAGGATATTGAGGGGTTAATAGCTGGGGAGAAGCTGGGGGGCACACGGGGAAGCGCCCAGGGTGTGCCTGTGGGATGCGGGTCTGTGCTGGGAGGGATGCAGGGCTGTGCCAAGGGGATGTGGGGCAGCGCCTGGGGGATGTGGGGCAGTGCCCAGGGGGTGCAGGGCTGTGCCCCAGGGCATGGGGCTGTGGCTGAGGGATGTGGGGCAGTGCCTGGGGGATGTGGGGCAGTGCTCAGGGGATGTGGGGTTGTGCCCAAGGGCATGGGGCCGTGGCTGAGGGATGTGGGGCAGTGCCCAGAAGGTCAAGGGCTGTGCCCAAGGGCATGGGGCCGTGGCTGAGAGATGCGGGGCAGTGCTTGGGAGATGTGGGGCAGTGCTCAGGGAATATGGGGTTGTGCCCAAGGGCATGGGGCTGTGCCTGAGGGC
>NW_015090842.1:8505494-8506146 GCF_001431845.1 Calidris pugnax | reverse complement strand
GCCCAAGCGCATGGGGCTGTAGCTGAGGGCATGGGGCTGTGGCTGAGGGATGTGGGGCAGTGCCTGGGGGATGTGGGGCAGTGCTCAGGGGATGTGGGGTTGTGCCCAAGGGCATGGGTCTGTGCCCGGATGATGCAAAGCTGTGCCTGGGGGATGCAGGGCAGTGCCTGGGGGATGCAGGGCTGTGCCAGGGGCATATGGGGCAGTGCCCAGGGGATCGGGAATGTGCCTTGGGGTGGGGGGGGGATGTGGGGCAGTCCCCAAGGGATGCCAGGCTGTGTCTGGGGTGCTGCAGCCCCCTGAGGGATGGTGCATGGGTGCATGGCGCTGCAGGCAGAGCCTGCCCTCTGGGGGGGGGTACCCAGGCACTCATCCGGGGGTTCATGGGCTGGTGCAAAACCCTGGGGGGGGGGGGGGGGGGGGGGCCCGGGCCAGGCCAGCGCGGCGGGTTGGCTTCCCAGCTGTTCTGGTAATGAATTTACATGAGCCGAGCGTGTCGACAAGGCGGCAGTCAATGGCTGAGAGCACCGGAGTTAATAAATGCTTGTATAATGAGGGCAGAGGGGAGCGCGCGCCGCCGCGCCGGCCGCCTCTCCTGGGGGCTGGGGGGCAAAGATTAATCAACGCTGAGTGGCACTCGTCGCACCCCCCC
>NW_015090842.1:8494186-8495908 GCF_001431845.1 Calidris pugnax | reverse complement strand
AGGGGGTGGTGCCCAGGGGCATGGGGCTGTGCCGGAGGGCATGGGGCTGTGCCTGAGGGATGTGGGGCAGCGCCTGGGGGATGTGGGGCTCAGGGGATGTGGGGTTGTGCCCAAGGGCATGGGGCTGTAGCTGAGGGCATGGGGCTGTGGCTGAGGGATGTGGGGCAGTGCCTGGGGGATGTGGGGCAGTGCTCAGGGGATGTGGGGTTGTGCCCAAGGGCATGGGTCTGTGCCCGGATGATGCAAAGCTGTGCCTGGGGGATGCAGGGCAGTGCCTGGGGGATGCAGGGCCGTGCCAGGGGCATATGGGGCAGTGCCCAGGGGATCGGGAATGTGCCTTGGGGTGGGGGGGGGATGTGGGGCAGTCCCCAAGGGATGCCAGGCTGTGTCTGGGGTGCTGCAGCCCCCTGAGGGATGGTGCATGGGTGCATGGCGCTGCAGGCAGAGCCTGCCCTCTGGGGGGGGGTACCCAGGCACTCATCCGGGGGTTCATGGGCTGGTGCAAAACCCTGGGGGGGGGGGGGGGGGGGGGCGGGTGGTGGTGTTACCAACTGGAATCCCAAACACGAATAAACAACTTGATTATTACCTGGCCACAAGATGTGCTGACATCAGCAGTTGGTGTTTTGGGGGGTGGAGAGCCCTGGAACGGCCAGCCATGACAGCCCTGGGGGGGGGGTTCAGAGTGGGCTGCCCCCCTCCCACGCAGCAGCACCCACACCCCCACCCTTAGGGGCCACTGTGCCCTATAGCACGTCCGTGCCTGGGGGTGCAGCGATGGGGATGTGGGGTGCCACATGGTGAGGATTTGAAGGGGCAGTGGTGGGGAGGGGGGGGTGCTGCGGTGGAGATGTGGGGGTGCAACAGTGGGGATTTGGGGGGTGCAATGGTGGGGATTCGGGGGTGCAATGGGGCTGTAATGGTGAGGATTTGAAGGTGCAATGGTGAGGACTTGGGTATGAAGTTGGGGGGGGGACTGGGGATATGATATGGGGGATTTGAGGGTGCGATTTGAAGGTGCTGCAGTGGGGATTGAAGGTGCAACGGTGGGGATTTTGGGGGCGCAGTGCTGGGGACTGGGGGGTGCAATACTGGGGATTTGGGGGTGCAATACTGGGGATTTGAGAGTGCAGTGGCAGAGATTTGGGGGTTCAGTGGTGCCAATTAGGGGTGCAGCGGTGGTGCTTTGGCTTTTGGTAGCACCATGTGAGTCAGGTGTCGCCATGTCCCCCCCTAAACACCTTCTCCCTTGCTGTGGGGCTCTGCTGAGCCCCCCTCGCGCCATGATGTGGGAGCAGCCCAGCCTGTGGGATCTGTGGGGCTGTGGGACACCGGTGGCATCTGCTGGTCCTCGTGTCACCTTGTTTTCCATGGGCGAGCAGCCTGGCCACACTTGGCTTTGTAGATAAGCTGCCACCTGCTCACCCCCCCTACACCATCGCATGAAGTCGGGGTGCATTTTGGGGTGGGGGAATGGGGGGGTTGAGCCAAAGGGAAGGTGTTGCTTGTCCTACTGCTTGTTCCTGCTCCTGGGGTGGGGATTTGGGGGGATCCCCGTCTAACCCGAGCTGCTGCTCCTGTTGGCAGGCATGAGCCATGAGCCGAAGTCGCCGTCCCTAGGAATGCTCTCCACCGCCACCCGCACCACCGCCACCGTCAGCCCCCTCACCCCCTCGCCCCTCAACGGCTCCATCGTCCCCAATGGCAGCCCGGCAGCCAGCA
>NW_015090842.1:8492138-8494176 GCF_001431845.1 Calidris pugnax | reverse complement strand
GTTCCTGCTCCTGGGGTGGGGGATTTGGGGGGATCCCCGTCTAACCCGAGCTGCTGCTCCTGTTGGCAGGCATGAGCCATGAGCCGAAGTCGCCGTCCCTAGGAATGCTCTCCACCGCCACCCGCACCACCGCCACCGTCAGCCCCCTCACCCCCTCGCCCCTCAACGGCTCCATCGTCCCCAATGGCAGCCCGGCAGCCAGCAGCACTTTGTCCGTCCAGGCAGCACCTTCTTCCAGCTTTGCCGCCGCTCTCCGCAAGCTCGCCAAGCAAGCCGAGGAACCCAGAGGTAGGGGACAAGGGACGGGGGGGACAAGGAAGAAGGTTGTGGGGGGGTGGGATGGGATGGACGGGATGCTGAGCATCAGTGCCTTTCCCTGCAGCCACCCGGGAGCCGGCGGACGGCATTTTCTTGCCATTTCCCGAGCTAATGTCTTTCCCCAGCGTCGTGTCTCGAGGGGGCAGTTTAGAAATTCAATTCAGCCGGAGTAATCCAAATGCTGTATCACTCGCCCTACCCCGGGAGAAAGCCTGGGAGAGCCGGGGGGGGGAACCTGTTCCTCCCTGCCTTCCCCACCAAACCCCTCTCCCTCCCACCACGCTTCACCCAAATGCTGTTTTTTTTCCAGAGGCTTCTCAGATCTGTTCCTTCCCCAGCCAAATAGCAAATTTGGGTGCCCCCAGGATGGGATCTGGCCACCTCATCCTCCATCACACCCTCTCCCTCTGCTCGGGTGTGGGGGTGCTGCTCATGATGGGTGGGGGGAGCTGCCGTGGTGATGCCAGAGCATCCTGAGGTCCCCACTGCCTCGGGGACCGTGTCCTGCAGGAATTGCTGGGGCTGTCCCACACGTGCAGGGGAAAGCAGGCTGTCCCCAAGCTGTGAAGTGTTTCACCAGGAGACTGCTGGCACTGTCAGCTTGCCATGGGATAGTGTTTATCCCTGGTATTCCAGGTTGTTTCCCATTGTGGTGTTGCCTGGGCACTTTGGTCCCTGGGGAGGATGCTCGACCCTTTGGCAAGATGTTTTTTTGCAAGACTCTGTTTGCAAGGTGTTTTTGGAAGACCCTTTTTGGAAGATCCTTTTTGCAAGACCCCTTTTGCCAGGCTCTTTTTGCAAGACCCTTTTTGCAAGCTCCATGTGCAAGACCCTCCTCGCAGCCCCACCACCAGCCACAAAATAGCCCCTGTGACCCAAAGCCTCTGGCATCGGCTGCTCTGGGGGAAGCACGTGGGGATGGTGGGTCCCCGTGACACCCAGGGGACCAGGTCTTGGTGACACTTCAGCCTCGCTGGGAGCTTCTGGTTCTCCCAGGCTGCCTCCTCCAGAGCCCATCTGCTTTCTTTGGAGTGGTCGGTTGGGTTTGGGGGATTATTTTGCCTTTTCTTTCCCCAATACCCCACTGCTTGTGCCCCCACCGTTATGCTCAGCCCATCCGAAGGGATGTCAATGGGCTTTGGCATGGATTTCGTGGCGCTGGAGAGAAGCAGCCACATTCCCTTTGGATTTCTCCTTAACGACTGCACAGTTTGTTTGCAACAAAACCCCCGTCCTCGCCCGTCTGGGTGCCTTAAGTGGCTCATCCTGGGGGTTTCTAATAGGGGTGGCTTTGGGTGCGTGTCAGGAAGGGGGTTTCTCTCCACAGTCTGGTTTTTAACCCCAGGAAATGTTACTGCTTTGCCCCCAAATCTTCACCCTGCTTCCCTTCCCACAGTGGGAGATGCTCTGCTGTGGCAGGTGCAGCCGATGGGGTGGTGCCGATGGGATCCATCCAGGATTGCTGGCTTTTTTTCTGCCTTTATGGACTAGTGACAGATTCGCTGCCGTGGGTGCCAGTGGCTGTCCGTAGGGATGTCCGTAGGGATGTCCTGCTCCCCTAAAGCATCCCCAGCTGCAGGGGCTCGTCCCAACTGACTCCATCCCCGAGAAGCCACCAAAGCCATCTCCTGGCTGATGGCTCTTGCCTCCTATCCTACCCTGGGCTGTCTGCAGGGTGGGTTTTATTCCCCCACCTTCCTTTCTTTCCACCCCCCCCCCC
>NW_015090842.1:8489620-8492128 GCF_001431845.1 Calidris pugnax | reverse complement strand
TCTCCCCCCCCCCCCCCCCCGCCTCTTCCTTCAGGGTCTCAGCTGTTAATTACATTTGCCTGTCAGCCCGGGCTGCTAATCTGCTATCGCCGAGCGGAAAGCGGGAGGTCAGAAAACAAAGGTGACACCATCACACTGTGCCTCTTGTCATCTCCAATCCAGATTAGTTTCATTGACTAACTCCTGGCTGAATACCACCAGTTAATTATAACGATCACAAACCCTCCCGTTTAAAGCCACACAGCGAGAATTAAGGTTCTGAAGTAAGACTTTAGCTTCATTAATTGCCGGGCTCATTGTGATGGTATTGATTGTTAACGCTATCGCGTGGTGAGTAATGGCTTCCCAGCTCAGAGGGGATTAGGCTGCTAATTGTTGTTGGCCTTGCGCTGACAAGATAGACTTCAGTGGGTGTCAAATCCGTATCGGCGGCCTCCTTTGTGGCGGGCAGCCTTTCTCTTTCCCCCGGCCTCGCCGCTCTTGAAATGAAAGCGATTCGGAGCGACTCGGGAATAATTAATAAGGCAGGGCGGCCGGCGGCGGGCGGCTCCGCTTGGCCTCGCCGCGAGGCCGAGCATCCTTCCCCCTGCCTGGGGATGCTCCTGCTTCCTTCCCTCCGGCATTCCTGGCCCTGCCGCCTCCCGGCGTTACCCTGGTGCTGGGGGGTGAGCGTGGCGAGGAGCTCTTGGAGTGGGGAGCACTTTTGAGGAGGAGGATGGAGGTGGGTTGTAGGCTGGCAGGGTGAGGAGCTGCTTTGTGTGCTCAGGGGAGCTGGTTTGTGTGTTTAAGAGGGCAAGGAGACACCTTGCACGCTCAGGGGAGCTGGCTTATAAGGCAAGGAGCCAGCTTGCACACTCAGGGGAGACAAGAGCCCCTCTGGGTGCCAGGCTTGGTGCCAGAATAAGGAGCATCTTCACCTCTCGGCTGGCATCCTCCTGAGACCACCCCTCAATGACCACTAGTCTTCCCTTGGCACAGACTCCAGGCTGGTGGGAGCAGGGTTTTGGGGGTCAGGAGCCCCCCCAAGCTGCCTGGGTGTGGGTTTTAGGAGCAGGCACCGAGCGCCGTGTGCCCTAGATAAGGTTGAGTTTGTATTTCTGCTCCAGCTCTGCTTTTCTACCCACATCCCGCTCCCCGCTTTAATTCCCTTTTTTTTTTATTTTTTTCCTTGCAAATACCGACAGCATCCCCGGGGTGGGTACGATTTAAAATACAGATGTATTATGCAAATAAAGCCAAAGCCTTGCCCAAGGGTTAGTGGGGGGGAGCGACTCCTTCATCCCGACGTCTCCGAGCGCCCCGGCTTGTGCACGGTGACTTTTGCAGCCGGATTAAGGAGTCTGCAGGTTCAGCTTGAGAACATGCACCTGCCCGGGGTGGGCATTGCATCAGTGCCATTTATGCCAGGGGGGTGGGCAGGGCTTGCTGTGCCCATAAAGGGCTATTTGGGGGGTCCCTATTAGATGGGAGCAAGAGGGTGCCTGTCCCACCGTATGGGGCAAAGCTTTTTAGCCCCAGAGGGAACCTCCCTCAGGACAGGGCTTCCTGGGACCCCCTGGGATGGGAGGATGGGGGTCCAGTCTCAGGGGCTGGAGGGATGCTGACTGCTCTGCCTGCCTCCCTGTGCCCCATCCCTGGTCCTTGCGGCGGGGCATCCCACCGGGGATGGCATGGGATGGCTTCAGCTTGTTCGGAGGGCAGTTTCAGCTGGTGAAGGGCTGCCTTTTTCCCCACTTATTTTATTTTTCAATTTTATTTCAGGGTCCTCGATAAGCAGTGAGTCATCCCCGGTCTCCTCGCCGGCCACCAACCACAGCTCCCCTGCCAGCACGCCCAAGCGTGGCCCCATGGGCCCCATCATCGTGCCCCCGGGGGGGCACAGCGTGCCCAGCACGCCACCCGTCGTCACCATCGCCCCCACCAAAACGGTCAACGGGGTCTGGAGGAGCGAGGGCAGACAGGTATGGCAGTGTATAGGGGGGGTTCCCAGTCCCCATCCTCCCCCCCAAAGGTTGGAGGGTCTGGGATGCAACACATGGCACTGATGGTGCCAACTGTGGTCCGAGGTGCCAGGAGCCACACTGCCACGTTGTCCCCTGAGGGACCGTAGGGCTGCCCCCCATTTTGTCCCTTCTCCCCCCCGCCATGTCCCCGGGCTGCCATCATCCCTGGGCTGCCATCGTCCCCAGGCTGCCATCCGGAGGGGAGCGCGAGGAAGAAGAGAAGAGGGGGGTGGGGGGGGTGGGTTGGCTAATTAAGAAGCATCGTTAGTGGTTCTCCTCTCCTCCACACGCTACAAGCAGATTCCCGGGGGGATTATGCCACTTGGAAAGACTAATTAAACCACAAAAGCGGAGAGGTGATGGGAGGGGATGAGAAACGCCGAGGGCGGCGGAGAAGGGGGGAGAAAAATAAATCGAACCCCCATCTTTGGGTGCTGGGAGGGGTGTGTGGGGCGTCTGGGTGCTCCCCGCATCCCTCCTTCCCCCCGTGTGTCCCCCCCCCCCC
>NW_015090842.1:8482938-8489610 GCF_001431845.1 Calidris pugnax | reverse complement strand
CCCCCCCCCCGTGTCACCTCCTCCCCGGTGACCCCCGCAGCACGGGGGTTAACCGAGCGTGGGTTATTGTCTGGCAGAGCCGTGCTCGCAGCGTGACGCCCCGAGCCGGGGAGGTAATTAGAGCAGAGCCTGGCACGCACAATAAGCCTTAATGCAGGCGGCGGAGGCGGCGGGAGGTGGGGGACGCCCTTTGTGACCTTGGGGCTGTCCCCGATGACGGCGGCCGGGGACCTGTGACCTGCCCCGGAGGGTCTGGGGACCGGGACTGGATGGGGAGGGGATGCACAACACCAGGAGCAGGAGGGAGGGGGGATCCCAGGGGCTGCCACCATCCTCCTCCTCCTCCTCCAGCTGGCTAGATGGAGAAGATGCAATGAAAAATAATTATTTTTAAACCCAGCCTTGCCTTGCCGGAGATCACCCGCCTAATTGCCAGACCCCGCGGGGTCTCTTGTCACCCCAAGGGGTCCTCCCTTGCCGCAGGGGGGGTCCCTCCCCAGCTGACACGAGTGCCAGAAGGGAGGAACCTTCATCCTGGTGTTGGGATGATGGAAGGTGGCTGAGGTGCCACGATGGGGCAGGGGTGCTGATGCCAACCTGTCTGCAAGGCCCCGGGGTGGGGGCCAGGATGACACCCCAGTTTATGGTCGCTATCAAAGGGGCTGCTGGTTTTCCACCAGCTGTGTCTGTATCCTCCCTGGATGATTAATAGCTCTGGAGAACAAAGCAGCCCATAAATCTCCAGGCAGGTAATATGTCCTGCCATCAGCACTGCCCTGGCTTCAACACCCCCTCTCCCATCGGTGCCCCCCCCCATTATAACCCCCCTCCCAGACCCTCACACCCATCCAGCCTGCCCTTTGACAGCAGGGATGCAGGAGGATGCTCCAGTAGGAGGATGCTCCAGTGGATGCATCCTCCCCTGGGTACCGCTGCCAGCTGGGAACCCTGGGGACCCACCCAGGGCCTTGAGGTGGGGACACAGTGGGGACATTCCCAACTTTTGTGGGGTCCTTGCTGTCCCCTAACGCCCGGCTCAGCGTTTCTGCCTCTTTGCCTTCCAGCAAGAAGCCGGGTCCCGAGGCAGCAGCAGCAGTGCCGGCCGCGAGCGCCTCATCTCGGAGCCCCCCCTCACGCAGGAGAAAGCGGGGGGCCCCGCTGTCCCTTCCCACCTCCTGGGGACACCCTACTCCTTCGGGCTGCCCCCCAGCTCCGTGGTCCAGGACTCCCGCTTCCCGCCTCTCAAGTGAGTCCGGCAGCGATGGATGGGACTTGGAGGGGAGGGTGGTTGGATGATGTGGGCATCCCCTGCAAAGTCTGGTCCCACCAAGCATCCCGGGAAGGTGACATCTCCCTGGGGAGGGGGGACAGGGTGGGATGGTGACCATCTCCCTACTCCCACAGCCTACAGCGGCCGGTCCACCACGTGGTGCCTCCCAGCGCCGTCACCGAGGATTACCTGCGCAGCTTCCGTCCCTACCACACCGCCGAGGACCTCCGCATGTCCTCCCTGCCACCCCTCGGCCTGGACCCGGCCACCGCTGCCGCTTACTACCACCCCAGCTACCTGACACATCACCCCTTCCCGCACCCCGCCTTCAGGTGGGCATCGCCGAGCACGGGCATGGTGGGATGCTGCTAGCCAGAGGGCAAGCTCTGGGGGCTGGGGAGGTGGGAGCCTGGTCTGGGGAGGACGTTTGGGCTGCGCTGAGGGCGTTTTGGGGCTCTCCAAACCCCTTCTCCCAGCAGAAGGCAGCCCCCACCCAGCCTGGGATTGATTCTGGGGGGGGTAGGGGGGTGGGAATTGGGGGTCCGAGTGACACATCCTGCTGAGCATCCCTGTCTCCCCGGGATGGACAACTCGTACTGCACTGAGGGTGTTTTGGGGCTCTCCAAACCCCTTCTCCCAGCAGAAGGCAGCCCCCACCCAGCCTGGGATTGATTCTGGGGGGGGGGAATCAGGGCTCCGAGCAGCACATCCCGCTGAGCATCCCTGTCTCCCCAGGACAGATGACTTGTACCACGCTTTGGGGGGGGGATAGGGTGGTGGGAATCGGGGTTCCAAGCATCCCTGTCTCCCCAGGATGGACGACTCGTACTGCCTGTCGGCGCTGCGGTCCCCCTTCTACCCGCTGCCGGCCCCGGGCTCGCTGCCCCCCCTGCACCCCTCGGCCATGCACCTGCACCTCTCGGGGGTACGGTACCCCCCCGAGCTCTCGCACTCCTCCCTCTCTGCCCTGCAGTCCGAGCGCATCTCCAGCCTCGCTGCCGAGAGGTACGGGATGGGGAGGGGGGGACGACGACGGCTGGGGTAGGGGGCTGGCAGGGGGGGGGGGCTGACAGAGCACCCCAGGGGATGCTAACAGGCACCTGGGGGTTGTCTTCTGGGGGTTGGGTTTTTTTTTTTTTTTTTTTTTTTTTGTGGGGGTTTTCTTTGCAGGCTGCAAATGGACGAGGAGCTGCGGCAGAGGGAGCGGGAGCGCGAGCGGGAGCGGGAGAAGGAGCGGGAGCGAGAAGCCGACCGGGAGCGGGAGAAGGAGCGCGAACGGGAGCGGGAACGAGAGAAGGAGCTGGAACGAGAGCGGGAGAAGGAGAGGGAGAGGGAGCTGGAGAGGCAGCGGGAACGCGCCCGGGAGAAGGAGCTGAGCATGGTGAAAGCCATGGAAGGGCCCTTCCTCCCCGTGGCCGAGCTGCACGGGCTGCGGGGCCACCCGGCCGAGGAGCGGGGCAAGCTGGCAGAGCCTCTGGCACCCAGCAGACCAGGTAACGTCCCCACGGGTGACACTGCGGGGAGGGGGGGGGATGCCGCCTTCGGCACAGCTTGCCACAGTCCCCCCAGCTTTCCCCTCCAGATGGCAAATCCGAGGGGGTCGGTGGCCCCGGGAGGTGGCTCGGGACAGAGCTGGGCTCTCCCGGCTGCCAGCTCGCTTTGCCAAAAGCCCAGCTGCCGCGGCTCTCGGAGACGGTGCTCATGCCATCTGACTCGGTCTGGGGTGGTGATGTGCCCGGTGCCACGGCTCGCCTGGCAGCTGTGCGGGCAACGAGCCCCCCCGGCACCGCGTGGGTGGGGGGAGCAGCGGGGTCTGGCTCCACAGGGATGCTGGGAGGGACCCCCTGTACCCCAAAATACCTCGGTAGCCAGCGATGGCTGTGGGTAGCCCCACACTTTCTTCACCCTGACTCCCCCAACACCCTCTTTTTCCACTCCAGAGAAACTCAAGGACTCGGTGCTGCCGACGCCGAAGCCCATCCAGCACCCGCTGCACCCCCCGCCCGCCTCCCACCACCCCGTGCCCAGCCTCATCCCCAACCACAACGTGTTCCCGCTGCCGGGGAGCAGCGCGGCCACGGCCCTGCTCATCCACCGCACCAACGAGGAGGAGAAGTGGCTGGCCCGGCAGCGCCGCCTGCGCCAGGAGAAGGAAGATCGGCAATCCCAAGTCTCGGAATTCCGGCAGCAAGTGCTGGAGCAGCACCTGGACATGGGGCGCACCCCCAGCCAGCCTGAGCCCGAGCATCGGCCCGAGCACCCCAGGTAGGGATGCTGCTGGTCCCCATCCGGAGGTGACCCCATGGGGATGGATGGTCAACCATCCAGTGGGGGGTTGGACTAGATGATCTCCAGAGGTCCCTTCCAACCCCATATGATTCCGTGCAGCTTCCCCCTGAAACCTCACGGCGTTTTCCCACGTCGCTGCCATCCCTGCTGTAATGTCTCTGGGATTTTTCCCCTCTGCTCTGCACTGGTGAGACCAGAACTGGAATATTGCTGGGCTCCCCAGTTCAAGAGAGACAGGGAACCACTGGAGAGAGCCCAGCGCAGGGCAACAAAGATGATTAAGGGATTGGAGCATCTTCCTGATGAGGAAAGGCTCAAAGAGTTGGGGCTCTTTAGCCTGGAGAAGAGAAGGCTGAGGGGAGACCTTATCTACGTTTACAAGTATCTAAAGGGTGGGTTGAAGGATGATGGAGCCGGACTCTTTTCAGTGTTTTCCAGCAATAGGATGAGGGGCAACGGGCACAAGCTGGAACATGGGAAGTTCCATTCAAATACAAGGAAAAACTTCTTTAGGGTGAGGGTGCCAGAGCCCTGGAAGAGGCTGCCCAGGGAGGGTGTGGAGTCCCCTTCTCTGGAGATCTTCAAGCCCTGCCTTGATGCAGTCCTGAGTGATGTGCTCTGGGCAGCCCTGCTTTGGCAGGGGGGTTGGACTGGAAGATCTCTGAAGGTCCCTTCCAACTCTTGACAATCCCATGATTTTCCCCCGTTGCAGCCATAAGTTCCATTCAAATACAAGGAAAAACTTCTTTAGGGTGAGGGTGCCAGAGCCCTGGAAGAGGCTGCCCAGGGAGGGTGTGGAGTCCCCTTCTCTGGAGATCTTCAAGCCCTGCCTTGATGCAGTCCTGAGTGATGTGCTCTGGGCAGCCCTGCTTTGGCAGGGGGGTTGGACTGGAAGATCTCTGAAGGTCCCTTCCAACTCTTGACAATCCCATGATTTTCCCACATCGCAGCCATCCCTTCTGTAACACCTATGGGGATTTCCCACCCTGCCCCATGGCTGTGCACTCCCTTAGCTGCCTCCAGCCCCCCACATCGCTTTGGTAGCCAGCATCCTACAGCCATGCCCTTCAATCCTTGCATGTTCCCCCCCTTCTCCCCAGCCCCCCGAGCAGGAGCCGCCACGCTCGGCCGGTGCCAGCAGGTCCCCACCGCGCGGTGCCAGCCGGGCCGGCTGCGCTGGCAGCGCCGGGCATTGCCGGTGCCCGACATCTGCTCGGCGGCAGGCGACGAGCCCGGGAGGTGGCCAAGGGCCAGCGGCGAGCGGCCAGGTGCTGCCCAGGCACCTAATTACACCTCCCTGCCGTGCAGCAGAGCCCTGGCGGTGGGATGCCCTGCTTGGGGGTGGAGGGGGGGCACTCTCCCTGATCCCCATTGATTTTTTTTCAGGGGGAGGGGGTGCAGAGGAGCCTGCCCACATCTCCTGATGGCCAGGGGCTGGCTCACCCCCTGTTGCTGAGCTCTTAAGCAGCCACGGGCTCATCCAGCCAGCTCTGCTGCTGGCTCCCTTTGTTGGTTTTTTGGGTATCCAGGGGATTAGTGCGGCTCATCGAGGATAATAAAGGAGCAGATCACGGGGAGGCACAAAAACGATCACCCACCACAGCCTCCCTGCCCCATCCCGCTCCTCCCACCCTCCAACCAGAGAGGAGAGAGCGAGGTCACCCCAAAACACCTGCAGCCGGGGGATACTCCATCCTCATCCTCATCCCCATCCCCATCCCCATCCCCATCCCGGGGCTGCCCGTATCCAGCGGGGAGGGAGAGGAGCCGTTCCCCGGCAGGGCAGGGGATGCTTCCTGACCCGGCGCCGGGGCTGAACTCCCTGCTCCGTGCACGAAGGTCCGGGGCGCTGGAGCAGAAAAGCGTTAAATGCGCAGCTTGGGCGCATGAAATATTGATCCCGCCGACGGGCTGGCTCCCGCCCCGGCTGTCGGAGCAGGGCTGTGCCCTCGCTGCAGGGAGAGCAGGGCTGTGCCAGGAGCTGTGGATCTTTTGTCCCCACGGTGGGCAGCCAGGGGCAGGCCAAACCTGGGTTCCAGCACCCCAAGGATGCAGCCCGGGAGCATCCTTAACTCTGCCCCCCTGTTCCCTCGGGGTGGTGGCACAGGAGGGCATGAGAGTGGCAGCTCCATGTGCACAAACCCCTCTGGGTGGTTCTAAACAGTGTGTTTTTCCCCCAAAAGCAGCCTGATGTCAGGGTGTAACTGGGTCTCTGTGCTGGCCCCTCACCTCTACGGTCCTCTCCTCTCTCCCCAGGTCGGGATCGAGCCGCCACGAGCCCAGTGGCCGGGAGCCGGGGCAGCACTTTGGTGGCCCCCCACCGCTCATCTCCCCCAAACCCCAGCACCACCCTGTCACCACCTCCCTCTGGAACCCCGTCTCGCTGATGGAGAGCCCCCCAGAACCCCCCCGGCGTCTTCCCGAACCCCACTCCCTCCACGGCCACCCAGCCCCCTTCGAGCCCAGCCGTCAGGGCATCCCGCTGGTGAAGGTGGAGAGGGTCTTCTGCCCCGAGAAGCTGGAGGAGGGGGCGAGGAAGAGGGATGCCCTGGAGAAATACCCCCCAGGACGGGAGCCCGGCGCCCCAGAGCACGGGAGCTTCACCCACGCCCCCTTCCTCGCCGAGCTGGAGAAGTCCACGCAGAGCATCCTGAGCCAGCAAAGACCCCCGGCCACCCCTTTCGCCGAGACCACCAAGCCCAGCTCGCCCTACCGGCCCCCCCCGGTGCCCCGTACCCAGGACCCCATGTACATCTACGACGAGTTTGTGCAGCAGCACCGCAGGCTGGTCAGCAAACTCGACCTGGAGGAGCGCCGGCGGCGGGAAGCCCGTGAGAAAGGTGAGGTGTTGGGTTTGCACCGTGTCGAGGGAGGGGGTACGAGGTGTGTGTGTGTCCCCCACGGCCTCCTCCCCGCAACCAGCCCCGGGATCTGGCGGTGGTGGGGGCAGCCGGTGGGTCTCCCGGGGATGCCGGCAGCCAGCGATGCAACCGCTCCCGCAAGCCGGTAAATCCTCCGCTCTAGACATGCCCAATTAATAAATGATGAACTGAGGCTAATAAGCGGGCTTTAAATATTAATGGGACTGCGCGAGCGGGGATAAGAACAGCGGC
>NW_015090842.1:8480240-8482830 GCF_001431845.1 Calidris pugnax | reverse complement strand
GGCAGGGGTGTTGGACTGGAAGATCTCTGAAGGTCCCTTCCAACTCTTGACAATCCCATGATTTTCCCACATCGCAGCCATCCCTTCTGTAACACCTATGGGGATTTCCCACCCTGCCCCATGGCTGTGCACTCCCTTAGCTGCCTCCAGCCCCCCACATCGCTTTGGTAGCCAGCATCCTACAGCCATGCCCTTCAATCCTTGCATGTTCCCCCCCTTCTCCCCAGCCCCCCGAGCAGGAGCCGCCACGCTCGGCCGGTGCCAGCAGGTCCCCACCGCGCGGTGCCAGCCGGGCCGGCTGCGCTGGCAGCGCCGGGCATTGCCGGTGCCCGACATCTGCTCGGCGGCAGGCGACGAGCCCGGGAGGTGGCCAAGGGCCAGCGGCGAGCGGCCAGGTGCTGCCCAGGCACCTAATTACACCTCCCTGCCGTGCAGCAGAGCCCTGGCGGTGGGATGCCCAGCTTAGGCGGGGGGGGCACTCTCCCTGACCCCCAGTCATTTTTTTTTCGGGGGGAGGGGGTGCAGAGGAGCCTGCCCACATCTCCTGATGGCCAGGGGCTGGCTCACCCCCTGTTGCTGAGCTCTTAAGCAGCCACGGGCTCATCCAGCCAGCTCTGCTGCTGGCTCCCTTTGTTGGTTTTTTGGGTATCCAGGGGATTAGTGCGGCTCATCGAGGATAATAAAGGAGCAGATCACGGGGAGGCACAAAAACGATCACCCACCACAGCCTCCCTGCCCCATCCCGCTCCTCCCACCCTCCAACCAGAGAGGAGAGAGCGAGGTCACCCCAAAACACCTGCAGCCGGGGGATACTGCCACGGGCTCATCCAGCCGGCTCTGCTGCTGGCTCCCTTTGTTGGTTTTTTGGGTATCCAGGGGATTAACGCGGCTCATCGAGGATAATAAAGGAGCAGATCGTGGGGAGGCACAAAAACAAGCACCCACCACAGCCTCCCTGCCCCATCCCTCTCCTCCCATCCCCCAAACGGAGAGGAGAGAGTGAGGTCACCCCAAAACACCTGCAGCTGGGGGGTACTCCATCCCCATCCTCATCCCCATCCCGGGGCTGCCTGTATCCAGCGGGGAGGGAGAGGAGCCGTTCCCCGGCAGGGCAGAGGATGCTTCCTGACCCAGCGCCGGGGCTGAACTCCCTGCTCCGTGCACGAAGGTCCGGGGCGCTGGAGCAGAAAAGCGTTAAATGCGCAGCTTGGGCGCATGAAATATTGATCCTGCTGACGGGCTGGCTCCCGCCCCGGCTGTCGGAGCAGGGCTGTGCCGAGGCGCTGCCCTCGCTGCAGGGACAGCAGGGCTGTGCCAGGAGCTGTGGATCTTTTGTCCCCACGGTGGGCAGGAGAAACCTGGGGATGAAATATTGATCCTGCTGACGGGCTGGCTCCCGCCCCGGCTGTCGGAGCAGGGCTGTGCCGAGGCGCTGCCCTCGCTGCAGGGACAGCAGGGCTGTGCCAGGAGCTGTGGATCTTTTGTCCCCACGGTGGGCAGGAGAAACCTGGGGTCCAGCACCCCAAGGATGCAGCCCGGGAGCATCCTTAACTCTGCCCCCCTGTTCCCTCGGGGTGGTGGCACAGGAGGGGATGAGAGTGGCAGCTCCATGTGCACAAACCCCTCTGGGTGGTTCTAAGCAGTGTGTTTTTGCCCCAAAAGCAGCCTGGTGCTGGGGTGTAACACTCTCTGAGCTGGCCCCTCACCTCTACGGTCCTCTCCTCTCTCCCCAGGTCGGGATCGAGCCGCCACGAGCCCAGTGGCCGGGAGCCGGGGCAGCACTTTGGTGGCCCCCCACCGCTCATCTCCCCCAAACCCCAGCACCACCCTGTCACCACCTCCCTCTGGAACCCCGTCTCGCTGATGGAGAGCCCCCCAGAACCCCCCCGGCGTCTCCCCGAGCCCCACGCCCTCCACGGCCACCCAGCCCCCTTCGAGCCCAGCCGTCAGGGCATCCCGCTGGTGAAGGTGGAGAGGGTCTTCTGCCCCGAGAAGCTGGAGGAGGGGGCGAGGAAGAGGGATGCCCTGGAGAAATACCCCCCAGGACGGGAGCCCGGCGCCCCAGAGCACGGGAGCTTCACCCACGCCCCCTTCCTCGCCGAGCTGGAGAAGTCCACGCAGAGCATCCTGAGCCAGCAAAGACCCCCGGCCACCCCTTTCGCCGAGACCACCAAGCCCAGCTCGCCCTACCGGCCCCCCCCGGTGCCCCGTACCCAGGACCCCATGTACATCTACGACGAGTTTGTGCAGCAGCACCGCAGGCTGGTCAGCAAACTCGACCTGGAGGAGCGCCGGCGGCGGGAAGCCCGTGAGAAAGGTGAGGTGTTGGGTTTGCACCGTGTCGAGGGAGGGGGTACGAGGTGTGTGTGTGTCCCCCACGGCCTCCTCCCCGCAACCAGCCCCGGGATCTGGCGGTGGTGGGGGCAGCCGGTGGGTCTCCCGGGGATGCCGGCAGCCAGCGATGCACCCGCTCCCGCAAGCCGGTAAATCCTCCGCTCTAGACATGCCCAATTAATAAATGATGAACTGAGGCTAATAAGCGGGCTTTAAATATTAATGGGACTGCGCGAGCGGGGATAAGAACAGCGGC
>NW_015090842.1:8477853-8480217 GCF_001431845.1 Calidris pugnax | reverse complement strand
CGGGGGGTGGGGGGGGGGGGGGGGGGCAGGTGTTGCCATCCCCCCCTCCAGCGGGGATGGGGGGGCTCAGCCACAGCCTCCCCCCGGCTGTACCCTGTTATCCCTCCTCTTGACCCCCCGCCACTCATCCCAAAGCGATGCTGAGTGGGGATGCAGGGGTGGGTGATGCCCCCCCAGGGTCCCACAGCTGGTGGAGGGGGGGACAGGGCTCCGTTGGGATTACACCCCACATCCCACTGGGACCCACATTGGATCCCCACTGCTGCCCCCCCAGCATCCACCCCCCTGCTGCACCAGCATTTTGCTGCGCCCCTATTCCCAGCATGATCCCAGCGGGTTCCCCAGGCTCCCAGCAGGTCCCCGCGAGGTCCCCATGGTGTCCCCAGTCTCACGCCAGCCTCTCCCCATCCCCAGGTTACTACTACGACCTGGACGACTCCTGCGACGACAGCGACGAGGAAGAGGTGCGGGCACATCTCCGCTGCGTGGCTGAGCAGCCCCCGCTGAAGCTGGACACGTCCTCCGAGGTACAGCTGGCACTTGCTGTCCCCACGGTTCTCCCAGGAAGCAGCCCCTCCTGGGGCACCAGCTCCTGGTGCTATGGTGCAGCCACCATCCCCAGCCAGCTGCAGTGGTGCCAGGGGGTCGAGGATGAGGATGGAGATGGGAAGAGAGATAGGAATGGGGATGGAGATGAGGATGGTGCTGAGGATGGGGTTTGGGGATGGGGATGGAGATAGGGATGGAGGTGAGGATGGGGACCGCTCTGGGCACTATGGTGGAGATGGTGGTTGAGGCACCATCCCTGGAGGTGTTCAGAAGACGGGTTGATGTGGTGCTGGGAGATATGGTTTAGTGATGGTGATGCTTCTTGTTTGTTGTGCGGGAGTCTATTTTTGTCAGTTAGGTTGACGGTTGGACAAGATGATCTTTAAGGTCCCTTCCAACCTAGAAGGTTCTGTGATTCTGTGTGATTCTGTGAGATAGGGATGGAGGTGAGGATGAGGACCGCTCTGGGCACTACAGTGCAGCCACCATCCCCAGCCAGCTGCAGCGGTGCCAGGGGGTCGAGGATGAGGATGGAGATGGGAAGAGAGATAGGAATGGGGATGGAGATGAGGATGGTGCTGAGGATGGGGTTTGGTTGCTGCGCCCCTATTCCCAGCATGATCCCAGCGGGTTCCCCAGGCTCCCAGCAGGTCCCCGCGAGGTCCCCATGGTGTCCCCAGTCTCACGCCAGCCTCTCCCCATCCCCAGGTTACTACTACGACCTGGACGACTCCTGCGACGACAGCGACGAGGAAGAGGTGCGGGCACATCTCCGCTGCGTGGCTGAGCAGCCCCCGCTGAAGCTGGACACGTCCTCCGAGGTACAGCTGGCACTTGCTGTCCCCACGGTTCTCCCAGGAAGCAGCCCCTCCTGGGGCACCAGCTCCTGGTGCTATGGTGCAGCCACCATCCCCAGCCAGCTGCAGTGGTGCCAGGGGGTCGAGGATGAGGATGGAGATGGGAAGAGAGATAGGAATGGGGATGGAGATGAGGATGGTGCTGAGGATGGGGTTTGGGGATGGGGATGGAGATAGGGATGGAGGTGAGGATGGGGACCGCTCTGGGCACTATGGTGGAGATGGTGGTTGAGGCACCATCCCTGGAGGTGTTCAGAAGACGGGTTGATGTGGTGCTGGGAGATATGGTTTAGTGATGGTGATGCTTCTTGTTTGTTGTGCGGGAGTCTATTTTTGTCAGTTAGGTTGACGGTTGGACAAGATGATCTTTAAGGTCCCTTCCAACCTAGAAGGTTCTGTGATTCTGTGTGATTCTGTGAGATAGGGATGGAGGTGAGGATGAGGACCGCTCTGGGCACTACAGTGCAGCCACCATCCCCAGCCAGCTGCAGTGGTGCCAGGGGGTCGAGGATGAGGATGGAGATGGGAAGAGAGATAGGAATGGGGATGGGGATGAGGATGGGGTTTGGGGATGAGGATGGGGATGGAGATAGGGATGGAGGTGAGGATGGGGACCGCTCTGGGGGTGACCCTGCTCTGCTCTCCCCCTCGGCGCCCCAGAAGCTGGAATTCCTGCAGCTCTTCGGCCTCACCACGCAGCAGCAGAAGGAGGAATTGCTGAGCCAGAAGCGGCGCAAGCGCCGGCGGATGCTGCGGGAGAGGAGCCCCTCGCCCCCGACGGTGCAGAACAAGCGCCGCACGCCCTCCCCGCGCCTCCCCCTCTCCACCCGCTACAGCCCCGACGAGATGAACAACAGCCCCAACTTTGAGGAGAAGAAACGCTTCCTCACCATCTTCAACCTCACCCACATCAGCGCCGAGAAGAGGAAAGGTAACAGCCATGCCCCGCGCATGCCTG
>NW_015090842.1:8477101-8477843 GCF_001431845.1 Calidris pugnax | reverse complement strand
CGGGGGGGGGGGGGGGGGGGGGTGGTCCCTGGTTTGGGGGTGCCACGTGGGGGTCCCGCCTGGGGCCGTGAGCTTGCTCTGCTGAGCAGAGGCTACACTAAACCTCAGCTTCCCATGCCGCAGACAAGGAGAAGCTGGTGGAGATGCTCCAGGCCATGAAGCAGAAGACCACGCCGGCCGCCGTGGTGGTGAAGAGCTCACCGCGGGACAGCCCCAGCGGCCCCACCACCGGTAAGCACCTCTGGTCCTTCCCTGGCTCCTGGCTGGCTGGGAATGGGATGGGGGGCACACAGCTTTGCCCACATGGATGCCCACTTTGCTCCTTCTCTGTCCAAAGAGCTGCCGGTGCCACCACTCCTGCTGGATCCAGATAAACCCGTGGGCATCGCCGTCTCGGTGCCGGAGGGGCAGAAGACGGCAGAGCCCGGCAGGTTAGAGCAGCTGAGACCCCAGGAGCTACCCAGGGCGAAGGAATCGGCTGCCACGCCGGCAGAGAAACCCCGGCTGAGCGATGGGCACCCCGGGAAGAAGGCACTGAGCATCCTCAGCTACGTCCGGGGTCCCCTCCCCAAGGACATCCCGGTGCCGCTGTCCCACAGCATGAACGGGAAGAGCAAGCCCTGGGAGCCCTTCATCGCCGAGGAGTTCGCCCACCAGTTCCACGAGTCGGTGCTGCAGTCCACCCAGAAGGCGTTGCAGAAGCACAAAGGTAATGGCAGGGATGTGGGGAGGGGGCTGGGTA
>NW_015090842.1:8474078-8477091 GCF_001431845.1 Calidris pugnax | reverse complement strand
CCCCTCTTAAATTCCCCCGGGGATAGGAAAGCCACCAGCAACCTCGTTGCTGGAGCATCCCGGGAGCTCATTGATGAAGCTAAAAATAAGGTGCTGGGATAATGCAGCTTCGCCTTTCCTGAACTCATTCCAAGGAAATTAAAATTATCCCAGTGCACAGGGGGTGCTGAAAATCCCACAAAATACGCTGAAGCCCCTGCCACGTGGGGGTCCCGCCTGGGGCCGTGAGCTTGCTCTGCTGAGCAGAGGCTACACTAAACCTCAGCTTCCCATGCCGCAGACAAGGAGAAGCTGGTGGAGATGCTCCAGGCCATGAAGCAGAAGACCACGCCGGCCGCCGTGGTGGTGAAGAGCTCACCGCGGGACAGCCCCAGCGGCCCCACCACCGGTAAGCACCTCTGGTCCTTCCCTGGCTCCTGGCTGGCTGGGAATGGGATGGGGGGCACACAGCTTTGCCCACATGGATGCCCACTTTGCTCCTTCTCTGTCCAAAGAGCTGCCGGTGCCACCACTCCTGCTGGATCCAGATAAACCCGTGGGCATCGCCGTCTCGGTGCCGGAGGGGCAGAAGACGGCAGAGCCCGGCAGGTTAGAGCAGCTGAGACCCCAGGAGCTACCCAGGGCGAAGGAATCGGCTGCCACGCCGGCAGAGAAACCCCGGCTGAGCGATGGGCACCCCGGGAAGAAGGCACTGAGCATCCTCAGCTACGTCCGGGGTCCCCTCCCCAAGGACATCCCGGTGCCGCTGTCCCACAGCATGAACGGGAAGAGCAAGCCCTGGGAGCCCTTCATCGCCGAGGAGTTCGCCCACCAGTTCCACGAGTCGGTGCTGCAGTCCACCCAGAAGGCGTTGCAGAAGCACAAAGGTAATGGCAAGGGGACATGGGGGGTGGGCAGGGGGCTTGACACTCTGTGCCCACAGGGGGGACAACGGCGCTGACGGCGGAGCAGAACCACAAGCTGGACGCCTCCATCCACTACAACATCCCCGAGCTGCAGGCGTCCAGCCGCCTGTCGGCCCCCCCGCACAACGGCACGGCCGAGGGGCCGCTGCCCCACCGGGCGCTGCCCCCACTGCCCCACGACTCGGCCTCCGAGGAAGAGGAGGAGGAGGAGGAAGAAGAGGAGGAAGAGTACCCCAGGCCCAAGTGGCAAGGGATCGAGGCAATTTTTGAAGCTTACCAGGAACATATAGAAGGTAGGGGATGGGAGGGGGAGCAGGGAGGGTAACCCCCCACACTTTGTGCCTCAGTTTCCCCTGGGTGAAACCACTCTGTGCCCTGACTGGGCATCTCCAGCTCCTGCTGGGAGGGACTGGGGAAGCGCTGGTGGCTCCCTGGCACCGCAGGAGCAGCAGGAAAGCAACAGGCTCTGGTGAACGTTGATGTATACATGAAAAATTCATGTATTCACAGCTGCCCAGCGTCCTCCCAGTGGGACCTGGAGGTTCCCAGCAAGCAGTGCAGGGGCTGGGGATGCTCTGGGATGCTGGAGGCAATCACTGCCAGCTGGGCAGAGCCTCGCACGGGGCTGGCATCCTCTGTGGCATCACCACGGTGCTTGGGCATGATCCTGTGCCGTGTGTGCAGCCGGAGGAGCCGGCGCTCACCCCCCCACCATCTCCTTTGGGTGTTGCAGAACAAAACCTGGAGCGCCAAGTGCTGCAGACCCAGTGCCGGCGGCTGGAGGCCCAGCACTACAGCCTGAGCCTGACGGCAGAGCAGCTTTCGCACAGCATGGCGGTGAGTGGGGCAGGGCACCCCCGCTCTGCCAGGCACCCCACCTCCCGTAGGGGCTCCCACCCACCTACAGTGCCCATCCTCTGCAGTGCCCTCTCCTCCTGCAGTGCCCATCCTCTGCAGTGCCCTCTGCTCCTGCAGTGCTCCATCCCCAGCTGTGTCCCATCCTACTCCAGTGTCCCCTCTCCTGCAGTGCCCCATCCCCTCCAGTGTCCTGTCCCCTCCAGTGCCCATCCCCTGCAGTCCCTGTCCCCTCCAGTGCCCCATCCTTCTCCAGTGCCCCATCCTCTTCCAGTGCTCCATCCCCTCCAGTGCCCCATCCTTTTGTAGTGCCCATCCTGGCAGTGCCTCGTCCTCCTCCAGTACTCCATCCCCTCCAGTGCCCCATCTTCTTCCAGTGCCCCCTCCCCTGCAGTGCCCCATCCTCTTCCAGTGCTCCATCCCCTCCAGTGCCCCATCCTTCTGTAGTGCCCATCCTGGCAGCGCCCCATCCTCCTCCAGTGCTCCATCCCCCCCAGTGCCCCATCTTCTTCCAGTGCCCCGTCCTTCTCTAGCTCTAGTGCCCCATCCCCTGCAGTGCCTCGTCCTCCTCCAGTGCCCTGTCCTCCTCCAGTGCCCATCCTGGCAGTGCCCCATCCTCTTCTAGTGCCCCATCCTTTGCAGTGCCCCATCTCCTGCCATGCCTCATCCTCCTCCAGTGCCCCATCCCCTCCAGTGCCCCCTCCCCTGCAGTGCCCATCCCCTCCAGTGCCCCATCTTCTTGCAGTGCCCCATCCTCCTCCAGTGCCCCATCCTCCCCCTGTCCCATGACCCACGCTCCCACCCCACATTCCCCATAGATGGTCATCTACCCTGACCCCAGCTCCCCGCACCACTGCCCCCGGGGTGTGACGGGGGGGATGTTGCCCACCCTGACCGTGTCTTCTCCCCCTACTTTGGCTGCCCGCAGGAATTAAGGACCCAGAAGCAGAAGATGGTCTCGGAGCGCGAGCGCCTGCAAGCCGAGCTGGATCACCTGCGGAAGTGCCTTGCCTTGCCTGCAATGCAGTGGTCTAGGGGTTATTTCAAGGGGTATCCCAGGTGACGCTCCTTGGGCTAGGCCGAACATATAGTCTAGAAATAATAATCTATTTTATTACCTTGAATATTTAATATTTTTCACTGGGAGGTTTGAAGCTAAAAAAAAAAAAATAATAAAAAAATTCATCTAGAATTTGGAAGAGCAATTCTGGGATTATTGTCGTACAGCAGTTGCATTATCCTCACAAATTCAC
>NW_015090842.1:8473768-8473975 GCF_001431845.1 Calidris pugnax | reverse complement strand
GCTATAAAACAATAAAAAGTCAATAAACTGGTTGAAGGTACCTTTTTGTTCCTGTCTGGCGGGGAAGGGGCACAGTCGCGCTGGCCCCCCCGGGGTTGGGGGGGAAAAAAAAAAAAACAAAACACAAAACCAAAACCGATAATAATAATAATAAAAAAAAGAAATCAAAAAAAAAACACAAACCAACAAACGGAGAATGTGCCATGC
>NW_015090842.1:8472637-8473459 GCF_001431845.1 Calidris pugnax | reverse complement strand
CCCCTTTTAAATTTTCTTTTTTTTTTTGGCGAAAGGATTAACTTGCTTGTGGTGTTTGTGCTGCTGCTGGTCAGGACAGGAAAAATATTGACATGTTTTAAAAGAATTTTAAAAAAACAGGAAAAAATAAATCCCCCCCCCACCTTTCCAGTGGGGCAGGTGCTGTCCCACCCCCCAGTCCCTTGAGACCCGGAGCTGAGGCCTTCCATTGCCTTCAACCTCCTGTTTTAGGGGTTTTTTACCTTTTTTCTTTAGTTTCTGGGTGGTTTATGTGGTCCCTCTGAGCAGCTGCAGGTGTCACGGTGCCGGGTGGTTTCTCTCCATCTGCCAAATTAGAAATACAGAGCAATTGCACCGAGAGGGTTTGGGGATGGGTGGCAGGAGGGGGTGTCCTTGTCCCCCCACTGAGGGGGTGTCCTTGTCCCCCACCAAAATACCGAGACAATCAGAGCGGCGCCGAGGCAGTTTGGGCAGGAGGGAGCCAGGGTCTGCCCGTGGGGTCCATGGGGTTGGTGGCACCACGGGGACAAGCTGGGTTGAGCTCCCTGTGCCCGGTGCCCACCGGCCATGAAGGATGAGGCTTGGCACTCAAAAAGTGCTATTTTTGAGCCACTTTCTAATCGTCGCGTGCCCCGACTCCCCAGGGAGGCTTTCTTTTCTTTCTTAAAAATAATTTAAAAATTAAATTATTTATTAATTTTTTTTTTTAATTCGCCACGAGACAAGCTCACATCTGCAGGAAAAGGTGACCTCTCCTTTCTGCTTTAAATTCCCTTGTTGCACTCGCAAAGAAAGCATTAACACCCCCCCCACCACCACAAC
>NW_015090842.1:8466867-8472555 GCF_001431845.1 Calidris pugnax | reverse complement strand
AAAAAAAAAAAAAAAAAGCCCTTGTGACAGAAATTAGTTTAATCTTTTTTAAATCCCCAATTGCGTCGCCAGCCTCTGGCCTCGCCGCTGCCAACCCCGGGCTTCACAATGAATTTTAACACCACACACAAAAAAAAAATAAAAAAAAATACGCTGGCTGCTTCCCTTCCCGTGTGTTGGGGGGGGAATTGAGGGGGGAGGAGGGAAGGAAGATGCTGAGGATGGATGCGGGATTAAAAAGCAAAAAAAAAAAAAAAAAGCCCTTGTGACAGAAATTAGTTTAATCTTTTTTAAATCCCCAATTGCGTCGCCAGCCTCTGGCCTCGCCGCTGCCAACCCTGGGCTTCACAATGAATTTTAACACCACACACAAAAAAAAAAATAAAAAAAATACGCTGGCTGCTTCCCTTCCCGTGTGTTGGGGGGGGAATTGAGGGGGGAGGAGGGAAGGAAGATGCTGAGGATGGAAAATCATCAGTAATTTATCCCTGGGCACGATGAGGCCATGGGCAGGAGCCCGGGGGGGATGTAGGGATGTATTCTCACTCGGTAGCAGTGGTGCCCAGGCTTTTCCTCCCTCGCCAGCCCATAATCACGTTTTTGGTGGTTTGTTTGGGTTTTTTTTTTTTGGAATTTCTCAGAATTATCCCCCCCCCGGAGCAGTGGTGTCTGTCTGTGCCTATTCCCACCCCCAACTTCCCCAGTGCAGCATCACTGGAGCTGCTGCGCCAGGGGAGGGAGAGGGGAGGCAGAGCCTGCTGGGGGCCCTTGAGATGCTGGGGAAGAACAACAAAACAAGAATCCCCCCCCAAAAAAGAGGAAAAAACTCCACCCACCCCCCTAAACATGTTCTAAGTGTACTTTGTTTGAATTAATTGTAATGTAATATATTATTTGTCAAATGTAGCAATTAGGTATTTATGAATATATTGCTGTAATTTCTGAAAACATCCAAAAATAATAATAATAATGATAATAAACTCTTCCACAACGACGGCAAAGGATTCTTTCTCCCCCAGGGGTGGTGATGGGAAAGCAGCCCTGCTTCTGAGCACCCCCCACCCCCCCCCAAAATCTACCCAGCTCCTGCCACCCTCACCTGGCCCCAGGGGGAGGCAGCCCAGGCGGGCAAGGGCACAGATGGCAAGCAGGAGCCAGGCGGGGGCTGGCCCAGATGCTGGGGGAAGGGCACAGCTCCCGGCTCGATGCCGTTGGGTGGGAGCTGGCGTTTTTTCCTCCTCCCCCCCTCCTCCTCCTCCTCACCCGTAATAATTACATCTGCCATCCACGCCGCCCGGCGCCGGGGAGGATCCTGCCCCTGCCGCAGGGGAACGGGGCCGCAGCCAAAAGGAGGAGAGAGGCAGCTTCTTCCAAGCCTTGTTTAACCCACGGACACTTGATGCACAGCGGGTGACAACACGGGCACTAATTTGATGCCATTCACTCAGCTGCAATTATTCTTTTTTTTTTTTTTTTTTTTACTTTTTTTTTTTTTACACGCACCGTTTTTTTCTTTTTTAAAAAAAAATATCTGAAAAGTCAGACATACGATATTACAAGACAGCCTGGCTCTGGAGAGAGAAAGCCATTTTCTTTTGTCCTTCTCCAAAGAGCAGATGGATCTGCTTCCCAGCTGATCTCCTCCCCAGCAGAGCAGCAGACACCTCTCCTTGCCGGCACATCTTCCCCCCCTTTTTTTTTTTTTTTTTTTTTTTTTTTTTTTTTTTTTTTTTTTTCCTCTTTCTCCAAGGCTCTGAGAAAATTCACGGCGAAGCACCGCCTGGAAATTTATTGCTTTTCAAGCCAGTGTGTGGCCTGTGCTGCCCTCAGAAGTTCCCTCTATGAAGTACACCCACGCTCTCCGGGGCAGAGAGATCTGCCTGACATCATTAGACAGCAGCCAGGCGCTGGCAAGCCACCACCTGCACCCAGATAGATCTTTGAACCCAAGAGAGAGGCCACCTCTGCAAAGAGGCAGCAGGTAGGAGCTCCAGGCAGGGATGCTCCTGTGCCATCGGAAGCTCCAGAGTGATTCCCATCCAGCCATGAGGCTGCCTGCTCTCTCCCCTGCCTGCCTGCCCGCAGCCAAGGAGGAGTTGCAGGCAGAGGAGGGGACAGGAGGTTCAGGTGGCTTCGGAAAGATCTGTAGAGGGTGGCCAGATGAAGGTCCAGGGGTGAGGAACGGAGCCTGCTCCCTTCCACTGCCCTCTCCTGGCTCATTCCTCAGAAATCCTGGGAGCGGGCACTCTCGCCAGGCTGGAGGTTTGTCCGGAGCTTGTACATGTGATCTAAGGCTTGAGTAAGGAAAGTCCCGGTGGTGTTGATCTCCATCAGGGTTAAGTTATCCAGCTAAAAGAGAACAAGAGGAGAACGTGGGGAACCAGCCCTGCCGCAGCAGAGGACAAGGAACTCAGAAAGCAGCTCTGCAGCCCACGCTTTCCCTTCGGTGACACCCCAAGGGATGGGCCCAGCTGCCACCCCCGGCCAAGAGCAGCACAGGAGGAACGAGAGCTCTATTTCCCTAAAGTGGGGTGGGGTGTGGGGGGGAGCTGCAACCGGCCCCTAAAGCAAGGTTTCAGCATATGGCTCCGCTTCCCAACTGACATACCCACAGCCCAGGAAAAAAAAACCAAAAAAAAAACCAAAAAACATGCCCCAACCAGCATTTTCATGAGCAGCTCTCATCAGTCACAAGCCCACACGGCATCTGGAACCCTCCCAGAGTGGAGCTGGAGGAGCATTTTTGCCACCACCCACCCCCCTCGATGCCTCCCCACTGCACCTTGGCGTGAGCCTCCTGCTGCCTGACGAAGCTGTCCGCGGAGAGCCGCAGCTTGGCGATCCGGGTGTCCCAGGTATCCTTCACCAGCGTCCGGATCTCGTCGGCTTTGGGGATGTTGTCAGAGGCACTGGAGGAGAAAAGAGAGAGAGAGAGAGAGGAGAACAGGCTGCAAGGGACTCGTACGTTATGTCAGCGGCATAAGTAATGTTGGCAGTTCTTCAGCCCCTCTGAGGCATAAGCAGAGCAGTTTGCTACAGAGGGAAAAGAAAAAAGACACAAAAAAATGAAGACAACCTGCAACTCAACATTAAAATCCAGCCTGGTACTTCTGCTGCTGGGATTTTTTGGGATAGTTTATTTACCCAGGAATGCTCAGCCCTGATGCAGCATCTGGTTCTCACTAGAATCCTTCTGCTCTTTAATTGCCCAGCTGGTACAAGGTACACGGAGGGCCAATAACCCGGCCAAAGTCACAGGCAGCCAGGGAATTGAAAGGACTCAGC
This sequence comes from Calidris pugnax, assembly GCF_001431845.1. Lineage (NCBI taxonomy): Eukaryota > Metazoa > Chordata > Aves > Charadriiformes > Scolopacidae > Calidris > Calidris pugnax. The sequence goes on along the minus strand of NW_015090842.1, from coordinate 8,469,270 downwards.
TGCGATTAGAGCCCCGGCTTCTGTGCTCTTGTGGCTCTATCAGAGAGTATTAAGTTGAAAGGACTGTACGAGTTGTGCCACATCCTCCCATTAAAGCAATTCAGCGCCGCCATAAGGACCTCGAGAGATCAGATCAATTCACAGGGACAGAGCTGTCAGGGTTATTCTAGCGTGAGGGAAAGGAGCCGCACGCCAAGAGCCTCATCTCCAGAGGAAAAGCCAGTGCTTAAACGACCACCCCGCCGTAATCGAGGGCTTAAAGTCAGAAGAGCCCCGGCGCTGAGAAAAATACCAGCCAGCACATTTTACAAGTGAAATGCCTCAGCAGGCAGGAGTTCAGGCTCGGAATATCCCCCGGTCTCCTGCTTCTCAGGCTGAGGAAAGAGGAGCTTTCCTCCTGAAGGAGAGCCAAGGAAGAAGCCTGGAGGGTTTAGGCTGCTGAACAGATTGCAGCCACGGAACGTGTTGCCGATCCTTAAGGCCTCTCCGCTTAGCTGCCGCTCAATAAAGCGGCACAGCCCCAATTATCAGGCCGCAGAACAAGCAATTCCCCAAGTTACTGAAATGCAAAGTTACCCTGAGAAAACTGCTGCAGCGAGATCTTGGCACGCCGTGAAATAAACCTCCATTAACTCTCACTTTCCCACCGCCCTCTGGGGTTGCTGCCAATGAAAGCTTGAAAAATTGTCTATGCAAGCATGTAGTCAGGCGGAAACTGTTACAATACATTTCCTACTTACTAGTTTAACAGCAGCTTTGTGAGTTCCATATAATAGGGGCTGGGCATCGGAGTGAAGGTGTCCTCTTTACGTTCCCGGTCCCGGATTTCCTCCAGCTTTTCTAAAATACAACCAGGAACAGACCTTCAACACTCCACATTTTTATCCCCCCTTACCCCAGGAGAAGCCACGCGCTGTTTCTGTAGGATCAACTCTATGTTCAGGGTTGAATTAACGTGCAGAGAAAGGTTTCTGTAATGAAACATCCAAGGATGCCGACAGGAACATTGAAATCACATTTAGCACACCACACCGGGATGCTGGATCTACACCAGTTTGATCCCCAAACTGATCACCTGTGGGGAAACAGTCTCTTCACCCACAAAACTAATTAGTGTGTGTGCCCCCAAATGGATAAAGCAGGAACACTTTGGTGCAGCTCCCCCTCTTATCACAGCTCCATTAGCATTTACTTCTCGCCTTTCTCAGCTTCCCTCGAAATGACAAAAGGGAGCCTACCATGGTTCTCACTTTTTACAGAGTGAGACGACCTCCCATTTCCGATGGCCTTGAGGAAAATGATTCCATGGATGAATGAATGAATGAACCAGTGATTAAAACACATATAGGCTCTCCAGGGTCTCCCTCCTCACAGAGTGACACAGGAGGTTCCTAAAACTCTTTCTGAACAAGCCTGGTGAGAGATGGAAGCGCTGCTCAGAAAGACCAGGGGCTGCTGCTGAAGATGAATGGCTGAGCTGCGGGCTCAATCTAACCCTTGCTCTTCCTCCTCACCAGAGGAACAGAAGTTAAATACCTGAATTAACTGGGAAGATTACATCTCCTGTAAATATAAGGAATTTCAGCTGTGGAACATTAAATTATTTTCTCAGAGTTACTGTGTGTTTGCTGAATTAAGCTTTCCAGTAATGGTAAAAACCAGATTTTTTTAATTTTGTGTTTCTGCTCAACCCACTGAAGCTGCCGTTCTTACCAACATCCATCCATTCCGGAGGAATCAGCCGACACTTCTGCCTCTGCTTCAGATTAATGGCCAACCAGACAGGCACTTCCACCGGCAAGCCAGGATTGAAAGGACCCAGGTCTCCCTGGAAGACAAATTGGAGACGAGAATAAGGCGGCAGCGAGGGCTGGGACACTGCAGTGCTCATCTGCTTGTTTGGCCTCAGCCATCTCCAGAGAGTGTGAGTTTCCAGGGGATTTTGAAAAGCCCGAGTCAAACAGCACCTGAATTTCCTCCTCTCGCTCCCATAATTCTTACTCTCAGACTTTTCCTCCTCTCCCTCGAGAAGCAATAACTAAGGTTTCCAGTGTGTTTTCTAGTTCAAAGCTGGTTTCACAGAAATTGGAGCCAGAAATCACATCTCTCCTGGAAACGCAGCCCCCCTCCCCGGGCTCGGGCTGAGGTGCTGTCAGAGGCACAGGGCAGCACAGCACAGCCCCCAGGGCAGCCCCCAGCCAAGGCTCAGGTGCCAGGGGGGAAGGCTCCAGAGAGGTGGGGGGACAGCACCACCCCCTCCAAAACCTCCTGGGGGGCTGCCCTGTCCCCCCTCCCAGCCTGCTGCCCCCCTCTCCTCCCCATCTCTGCCCCTGTCCCCATCACGTCAGACCCGAAAACCTTCCAGGTCCTTCCCCCTGCCCCACAGCCCCTCTCACTGTTCCG
>NW_015090842.1:8443612-8466594 GCF_001431845.1 Calidris pugnax | reverse complement strand
AGCCCCGCCTCGGTCCATCCCCAAGCCCCCCCGGGCCCGTCCCCGCGTCCCGCACCCCCCCGCCGACCCCGATGAGGTGGATCCGGTCGAGGCTGAAGTTGGGCACGATCGTCACCAGCTCCTTCTCGGCCAGGAACTCGGCCTCGGCCGGCTCCATACCGCCGCTGGGGCGGGGGCCCAGGCCGGCACCGAACCGGCACCGGCACCGAACCGGAACCGGAACCGGGATCGGGCCCGCCGCGCGCGCGCCCTCCCCATTGGCTGAGCAGCGGCGAGGCCCCGCCCCCAGCTTCCCCGCTTCCCGCCGCCGGGCGCGTTTTCGCGGCCTCCGCTTGGGGGCGGGGCCTGGAGCGGCTCGGCGCACTTTGATTGGTTTTCCCATGGGCGGTCACTGGTCGGCCATTGGCCAGCATGGCGCACCCGTTTCTGATTGGCTGTCCGACTGGCGCCGCGCTCCGGGCTGTGGGAGGGGAATCGCAGAGGGACCAATCCCGGTGAGCCCAGGGTGCGCTCGGCCAATCAGCGCTCAGCACTTGTTGCCGGGTCGCCCGGAGCGCTCCCGCCCTCTACTTATCTGCGCGGCGCCCGCCGCTGGCGCCGCCTGGCGGCCGTGAGGGGCAGCACCCCCCGGGGACACCGCGTAGGGACCCCGGGGCCGTGGGTGGGTCCCCCGGGGGTGCCCTCAGCCCGGGGCGCCCTGGAGCGGCCCGAGGACCTCAGCCCCGCCTGTGCAGCCTCTCTCCTCTGTGTGCGTCACTGCGGTTGTCCCTGGGCAGCCACCCGTGCTCAGGCACTCGCCGTCACCCATCCGCCCCCTCCTTCCATTCGTCAGCACGTCCATCCTTCCATCCAGCCACCCACCCATCCATCCGTGCCTCCACCCCCCCACCCACTCATCCATCCACTCACCATTCCATCCACCTATTCATCTATCCACTCTTCTGTGCCTCATCCATCCATCCATCCATCCATCCATCCATCTATGCCTCCATCCACCCAATCACCAGTTCATTCACCCATGTCTCCACCCACCCATCCATACATGCACTCAGTCATACATCCAGCCTTTCATTCACCCACCCATCCATGTCTTCACCCACCCATCAGTCCACCTGCCCATCCATCCCTCTGTGCCTCCATGCATCCAACCACTCAATCACCAACTCATTCACCCATCTGCATCTCCACCCATCTGTGCCTCCATCCATTCACCCACACATTCATCCATCCACTCAGTCATACATCCACCCTTCCATTCCCCTACCCATCCATGTCTTCACCCATCCATCCACGTCTTCACCTACCCATCAATCCACCTGCCCATCCACACCTCCATCCATCCATCCATCCACCCATCCATCCATCCAATCACCAATTCATCCACCCATCTGTGTCTCCACCCTTCCATCCACACATCCATCCATCCATCCACCCACCCACCCATCCATCCATACACTCAGTCATACATCTACCCTTCCATTCACATCTTCACCCATCCATCCACGTCTTCACTGACCCATCAATCCCCCCGCCCATCCATAGCTCCATCCATGGCTCCATCCATCCTCTATCCACTCATCCCTGCCTCAGAGCAGCAATCGGCCCTCATCTTGCTGTCTCTCCATGCACCACATCATCCATCCCTCCACCCCAACCCCTGGGAACCCCCCACCCGCCCTCCCCGGGGGCTGCAGGAGGAGGGTCCCACCGCCCCCCCAACCCGTTAACCACGCAGCCCCCGCGGTGCCACCGGCACAAGCTGCGGCTCCGCCGGCCGCTCTATAAACGGCTCTGCCACGCTGCGACTCCGCTCGCATGTCTTTTGCCATCTGCTGCTGTCATTAAAAAATTAAATTTCCATCTGCTTTCACACTCCCGCCTCTCCCGACGGCTCCCGGTGCCGCCGCTCCCCCCGGGGAAGCATCGCCCCCGGTTCCCTCCCCGGGATGGGGCCGATCCGGCGGGGCGGCAGGCGATGCCAGGTTCATTTTTCCCCGTCCCGTTTGCAACCAGTTTCTTCACTCCAGGTGGAGAGGTGGGAGCTGGTGGGGTGCCCCCCACCTGGTGCCCCCCATCCGGCACAGGGTCAGCTTCGGGGTGTTTTTTGGGGGGAGAACCCACCCACCGTTCCCCAGACACAGCTCAGGGGAGGTCCTGGGGTGCTGGGTCCGGCCGATGCACATCCCGGTGGCGGCATCTTCATCCCGACGGAGCGAGGGGGGATGGATCCCACTGTCCCCCCGCTCAGCACTGGCTGCAGGGCGGTGACCCCCCCACGCGCCGGGACTCCCTGGAGAGCGTGGTCCCCGTGGGTGTGGGCGGTGTGACGATGATGGAGGGCACGTGGAGGTGCTTCCCGCCCACCCATCCATGTCTTCACCCATCCATCCACGTCTTCACCTACCCATCAATCCACCTGCCCATCCACACCTCCATCCATCCATCCATCCATCCATCCAATCACCAATTCATCCACCCATCTGTGTCTCCACACTTCCATCCATCCATCCATCCACCCACCCATCCATCCATCCATCCAATCACCAATTCATCCACCCATCTGTGTCTCCACCCTTCCATCCACACATCCATCCATCCATCCACCCACCCACCCATCCATCCATACACTCAGTCATACATCTACCCTTCCATTCACATCTTCACCCATCCATCCACGTCTTCACTGACCCATCAATCCCCCCGCCCATCCATAGCTCCATCCATGGCTCCATCCATCCTCTATCCACTCATCCCTGCCTCAGAGCAGCAATCGGCCCTCATCTTGCTGTCTCTCCATGCACCACATCATCCATCCCTCCACCCCAACCCCTGGGAACCCCCCACCCGCCCTCCCCGGGGGCTGCAGGAGGAGGGTCCCACCGCCCCCCCAACCCGTTAACCACGCAGCCCCCGCGGTGCCACCGGCACAAGCTGCGGCTCCGCCGGCCGCTCTATAAACGGCTCTGCCACGCTGCGACTCCGCTCGCATGTCTTTTGCCATCTGCTGCTGTCATTAAAAAATTAAATTTCCATCTGCTTTCACACTCCCGCCTCTCCCGACGGCTCCCGGTGCCGCCGCTCCCCCCGGGGAAGCATCGCCCCCGGTTCCCTCCCCGGGATGGGGCCGATCCGGCGGGGCGGCAGGCGATGCCAGGTTCATTTTTCCCCGTCCCGTTTGCAACCAGTTTCTTCACTCCAGGTGGAGAGGTGGGAGCTGGTGGGGTGCCCCCCACCTGGTGCCCCCCATCCGGCACAGGGTCAGCTTCGGGGTGTTTTTTGGGGGGAGAACCCACCCACCGTTCCCCAGACACAGCTCAGGGGAGGTCCTGGGGTGCTGGGTCCGGCCGATGCACATCCCGGTGGCGGCGTCTTCATCCCGGCGGAGCGAGGGGGGATGGATCCCACCCGTCCCCCCGCTCAGCACTGGCTGCAGGGCGGTGACCCCCCCACGCGCCGGGACTCCCTGGAGAGCGTGGTCCCCGTGGGTGTGGGCGGTGTGACGATGATGGAGGGCACGTGGAGGTGCTTCCCGCCCGAGGATGCCGCCGGGGTCCCGCTGCTGCCGTTCCCACTGCTCACACAGGTCTTCAAGCCTGCAAGAAATTGGGGGGGGGTGTGACAACACCAAAATGGGGGGGGGAAGAAGACCAGGTGTGGGGCTCCAGCATTTCCCACCTCCATACCCTCCTCCAGACCTCCGTGTCCAACTCAACCCCTTAGGAGCCACCAGAGAATCCACACCCACCCCATCCCTATCAGCTGGGGGTGGCCTCACACCTCCTCCCCACCCCAGATTTTGGGGTGTGCGGTAGAGGTGGAGACCGTAGTGCCCTCCCCACTTCCCGACCGCCTGCCCCCCCCTGCTTTTCCACCCCCCCCGGGGAGCAGATAGCTTTAATCTGCTTTTTTAATCAGGAGAAAAGCCCCCGCGCGGCGCAGGCAGCAGCCAGGGAGGTTTCAGCTCTTCCCAAGCAGGAAAATACCCGGAGGGGACAGACACTGATATTTTTAATCTCTTTTTAATTAAGGATAAAGCCCTGCCTTACATAAGGGAGCTGGAAAAACAGTGGGGAGGGGGGGTCTTTTATTTCATTGCAGACTCCAAGCTCGTCTGGAGGCACAGGGGGATATTTTGGGGCTCTGAACCCAAATTTGGGATTTGGATTTGGGCATTTGGGGTGGGATGGGGATGCCTTGGCTGCCTCAGTTTCCCCTCTCCAGTCACCCCATGTTGGGCTGGGGGGGAGGTCTGTGAGACCCCCCAACCCCACACCACCACCCTCATCCACAGCATCCCCGAAACGGGGTTGGGGGGGAAAACGAGGCTTATTTTTGGGGCGAGGCATCCCAAACCATGCCCTTCCCCAACCCACAAGAGGGTTTGTGCTTGGGAAAAGGCAGCGAAGAAGCGGCTTCGGCATCTTGGAGAGGGAGGCCCGTTAGCTCCCATCCCTAACGAACCCCAGGATGATTAATACAAGCTGCTCGGAGCGGGGGGGTCTAATGGGAGATGCCTTCACCCAGCATGACGAGGCCAAGGAGCATTAAAAGCTCCCTCTTCCCTCTCTCTGCAGACATCGCTGCCGCCATCCCCATTAAGAAAGTGAAAGTTGGGAGGGGGGGGAGGAAAGAGCAGGATAGAAAGCTCCTGGGGTGGAATATCCCTGGGGAGAGCAGAGTAAGGAAGGGTGAAGGATGCTCGGGGTCAGCCCGGAGGCCGGGAGCCGGGGCACCCCGGCTCCCGGCCTCCGGGCTGACCCCGAGCATCCTTCACCCTTCCTTACTCTGCTCTCCCCAGGGATATTCCACCCCAGGAGCTTTCTATCCTGCTCTTTCCTCCCCCCCCTCCCAACTTTCACTTTCTTAATGGGGATGGCGGCAGCGATGTCTGCAGAGAGAGGGAAGAGGGAGCTTTTAATGCTCCTTGGCCTCGTCATGCTGGGTGAAGGCATCTCCCATTAGACCCCCCCGCTCCGAGCAGCTTGTATTAATCATCCTGGGGTTCGTTAGGGATGGGAGCTAACGGGCCTCCCTCTCCAAGATGCCGAAGCCGCTTCTTCGCTGCCTTTTCCCAAGCACAAACCCTCTTGTGGGTTGGGGAAGGGCATGGTTTGGGATGCCTCGCCCCAAAAATAAGCCTCGTTTTCCCCCCCAACCCCGTTTCGGGGATGCTGTGGATGAGGGTGGTGGTTATATATATATATATATATATATTTCTATAAGTCCCCGGGTGCCTGGGCATAACAGGAAGCACAGCTGCTCGGTAGCAAAAACCGCTAGTGATGTCACGGCGTTTTAGTGACTCAATCTCAGCCGCTGAGTTTCGAGAGGAACTTTTTTGGGGAGGGCGGAGAAGGAGTCTGTTGCCCAGTGGGGCAGAGAGGGGGGGGTCTCATCCTGGTTTCTCCGCTCCCGGGGTCTGCAGCTGCAAACATTTGTGGGGAAGAAGGTGAGGAGGAGGAGGAAGAGGGTTGTTATTGTGCTCTGAGAGACAACCCCGAGCCCACACGCAGGAAACAGAGGGATGCTCGGCTGCAGCATTGCAGCCGGGGCCATCTCCCTCGGGGCTGAGCCGAAGGGCTGGTGGCACTTGGGGACATGCTGCCGGGGAGTCCTGCTCCATTTGGGCACCCCTGGTGCCCTCAGAGCTTTGGGGTGAATGACTCCCATTGCAGTACGTTACTTTTTTTTTTAACATGATGAAAATTATTCTGGGCAAAAATCCCTTTACTGGGAAATCTGCATCCCTCCTGCCCACCCCCGCTGGGAAAAGCTGATTGGGATGAGGGTCAGTGAATTGTTTTGGCTCTTCCAAGCACCGGGACCCACAGAGAGAAGGGCAAACCCTCTGTTCCCCCCGCCCGACCTCCGCCACGGCTTTACTTCACCTTTCCAAATGGAAAGTGGCTGAGGTGGGTCACCAGCAGCCGGCAAAGGGGAAGCAGGAACTTAACCTCACTGGTTTTAATTCTGCTTTTTTTATCAGCTCCCCACAGACACCCTGAGCCATGACCTCCCTGCGCCCGGGAAGCTGTGCCAGGGCTGGGAGCAGAGCCCCTCCGGGACCCCCACTTTGCAGCTCTCACAGCAGCTGCCTAATTATCAAGAAACCTGTTTTGAGGCGAGTTCTCCAGCTTTTGGCACCTGCTGGTGGCTCACACCACCAGGCACCTCCAGCTGCTTGGGGCTGGAGGAGGGTTGTGCTGGGGAGACCCAGCCCCACGCCGCCGGGGGGATGGTCTCCTTTGGGACCAGACCCTCACGGCCAAGCCCTTGAAGGACACAGCAGCCCCCTCCCCACCGCTGCTGGCTCTTAACCCCGCGTCCTGCTGTGCCCAAACCCCAGCACCCCATGATCGTAGCACCAGGAGAGATGCTCGGGCAGAGAAATCCCCCCACCACCGCCGTTTCAGCACCCTCCACCCAAGAGAATTTCTGGTGGTTGGTGCTGGGGCTTCAACTTTGCTCCCGTGCCGGCACCGGGCCAAGAAGTATTTGCATTCCCAACCAGTTCACGCTCCAAAAACCCCCGGACGTTCATCGCAAGCGGCACTGGAGCAGCAGCGGAGTGGGGGATGCTCAACCGGCGCGTGGGGCTGGGGGTGCCACCGGGGAGAGGGACCGAAGCTGTGCTCCAAGGGGGTGACACTTACCCAGTCCCGGAGGCACGATGCCCACCGTCGCATCCCACCTCCCCTGCTCTCGGATGCAGGAGGGGAGCGAGGCTGGGTGGGGGGAATCCCACTCAGGACCAGCCGGAGGGCGGGAGGAGGTTGCAGCGAGATGGCTTGGATTTTTGCAAGGTTGGTTTCTAACCTGGTTAATCAGGTTAGCGGAGTCCCGGCTCCTCCCATCCTTCCCCCACCATCCAAGCCCAGCAAAGCCCTTGGGTGATGAGGAATTGCTGCTTTACTCTCACCCCGCTGCACAAGCCAGCCTGGCGCTGAGAGACAGAAGAGCAGGAGTGCCCCTCGCCTGCAGACAAAGCCCCTGAACCACCAAGCCATCCCTACAAGCAGTTGGAGAGGCCACCAAGTGCCTAGAAAGGCAAGTACCACTTTGGTATGAGGGCCCCATGCCCAGCTCTTGGACCACCCATCGGCATCCCTGAGCTCCTGATGTCTAGAGAGCAGCGATGCTCCCAGCCTCTGGAAGCATCTTCACCTTCTTCAGCTTCCACAAATGGTCTTTTCCCCCTCCCTCCCATTCGACCTGCCAGCCTGAAAACGAGCCCGGCGGCAGAAACAGCATGGGGCAGAGGGTTTCTCACCACCCCCAGGGTGAGAGCTCTGGGTTGGGTACCACCCCGCTGCGAGGATGCCTGGGCAAAGGCTCTGCCTCCAGAGCTGCTGCCTTCGCCTGCATTAAAAGCAGCCAGAGGCTTTTTCATGTTCACCTCCTCCGCAATTAAGAGGCGAGGCCCCGAGACGGCTCCTTTTCAGACGGAGCTGAAAAGCAGCAGTTCACATCCAGGGCGCCGGCGTGCGGGGAATGCCGGCTGCACATTAAACACCCCGCGGCTGCGGGCAGGAACCAGGGGAAAGCTTTGAACTTCACCCGGAGATGGGGAGCGAACCCATCCCAGGAGCTTGGGAGGTCTCTGGTGAGATCAGAGCCCCACACGCAAGACCAAGCCTCGCTGGGATGGGCAGAAAGGGGAGGAGAGGGGGGAAAAGGGGTGGTTTTGCTCCAGTTTCTGCTGGCCCGGTCCTGCTTTGTTTGGTGAAAATCACAAATATGGAAAGGGCCTGATTTCCTTCCCCATCCGGCTCCTCTGATTTATCAAACAACTGAGTTTTTGCAAAGCTTCAAGCTGGAGAGCTGGGCACGGGGGAAAGGCTGCAGCCCCAGGCCAGGGCAGAGGCGTTTGCAAAACCCAGGGCTCCAGTTTTACCCCAGAAAAAACCCACAAATTAAGTGGTTCACGTGTGGGTTTTTTTTTTTTGTCTGTCCAGTTGCAAAGTCCAAGAGCTAGAGGACAAGGTTTTGAGCCAGAGCCTGGCAAGCCTGGTCTTTTCTGGATCCCATCCCAACCTCAGCACACGTAGCATCCCATGGGGGGGGGGCAGGGACCCCTCCTCAGCAGCCCTGACACTGTGGCACAAATCCAGCCCGAGCCACAGCAATCCCCCCCCTCCTCATCTCCTCCACATTCGCTGTTTTGATGCCTCTCTCCAAAACCACCTGTTTGCCTCTGCTGGGTGAGAACAAACAGCCCCAGAGCCGAGAGGGCTGGATTTAGCCTGTCCTGGAGCGGCAGTCGTTGCTAAAAACTGCAAGGGACGGGGAGCGGTGGCTCGCTGCGGCAGGGAGGTAAACATCAACATCATCAGGCTGCTAAAATACCTGTGGTTAGCTCTGTGGGCTGCAGCACCGGCTCCAGCCGGCGTGGTGACACCCGGTAAGGCACCACCGCAGCATCTCACACCCCTTCCTCTCCTCGCATGGGCTGGGAAGTAAAGACACCCTCAGGCACGTTCACGGGGTGGGGGGGAGTTGGTCACCTCGAGGTGGCTGGGTACAGGCTGGAGACCCTCTGGTGTGGAGTCCTCTTCACTACTGGAGAATCATAGAGTGGTTCTGTTGGAAGGGACCTTAAAGATTGAGCTCCAATGCCCCTGTCATGGGCAGGGACACCTCCCATTAGACCAGGTTGCTCAAAGCCCCATCCAGCCTGGCCTTGAACACCTCCAGGGATGGGGCAGCCACAGCTTCTCTGGGTAAAAGCCCCCCGATGACCAGTGTTAGGCAGATCAAAAGTCCCGAATAGGGGAGTAGCCCCAAGGGCCAGACATCCCCTTTCCACAGGCACCATGGGACCCTCACACAGCCTTGCTTCCACTCCAGGTCACCTCTGAGGAGCTCTCAGTGCCTGTGGGAGGGTCAGGGCTGGGACATGCTGAGCATCAGGGCAACCGGCCAAACCCCACCATGAGCCAGCAGGCCAGGGGGAAGGAGAGGGTGGACTCCTAAAGCTTCTGTGGTGGGTTGGTATGGAGCTGGCTGACCTCTCCAGATGAAGATTTGTCTCTTCAGCCCAGGCAACCACCTTGGGCGGTCCTCTAACGTGGTCAGTGACTGGTTTCCAGTTCTGGCAGTGGACTTTTTCCAGCCAGGCTGCTCTTCTCCCTGGGCTCAGCGCTCACCACCCACCAGCCCCATTCCTGCCCTGGTGCAGAGGAGGGTGGAGGGGGCTGAAGCACCCACGAAGGGGTGAGGATGGAGGGCAGCCTCATAACTTTGCTGGAAGGGGAAGGGCAGGGTGAGCTCACAGCTTCCCAGACACCAGAGGAACCACAGGGAGAAGGATGTGTTTTGCAAACGGCGGCCACAAGAAAAGCTTTGGCTGGAGAACCTGATGGAGCAGAGCCCGGAGAGCCCACCATGGAGCTGCTCTGCTGGCCCCCTTGGAAGGAGCTGCTTCCACGAGCACCAGCTGGGCTGGTTTTAGAAAAAGGAGGGATGAGAAGCAGCTTTCTGGGTCACAGAGTCCCAGGGTCTGCTAACACAGGCCACATGTCACCCTGCTCCCCGGTTCTGCCCTGGGCAGGGGAACGGGCTGGTCCCAGCCTGGCTCAGAAATCGCCCTAGAAGAGGCCACTGCATGGGACCTGCTGAAGATGGAGGTGGCAACAAGGCAGTAGGTGCTGGAAGGGGAAAAGAAACTCCCTCCCGGAGCCCCCACAGCCATCCAGGGCAGGCGAGCGGTACCCGGAGGGGATGCCAGGCGTGGGAAGGGAGGAGGGATGTCACCAGGAAGCAGCTGAAGATGCAGGCTCTGGGGAAACTGGAGCAGCTCCAGCATTCCCCAAGCACGGGTTTGTTGGCAGGACCGTCAGACCGAACAACCAACAGGAACGGGGCAGGAGGAAAAAACACCCCCAAAAGAGAATCCAGGGGGTTGCAGCGGCAGCAGCCCCCAGGGAAGGAGCCAGGAGGTGCCGTGGCGGCGGTGGCGGGTGGGAAGCGAAGGGGAAAGCAAGCACCTACCTGAAGCTCAAAAGCAGAGCGTGCCGGGCTCTCCTGGCAGACCTGCATCCAGAGCAAACCGCCTCCCTGCCGGGCATGGATTCAGCGGGCGGCTGGGAGGCCGTGGCTGGGAATTGGCTTAGGGACCTGGCCGCGGCTGCCGCGCTTCTCGGCTCGCTGAGCTCCCCGACGTTAATCTCGGCCCAGCTTTTTTTCCTCTTTTTTTTTTTTTTTTTTATCCCCTGGTACAACCTCCATACATTTTTTCAATTAGGTCCATCTTTTAAGCTCCGGAGAGCATTTCTAGGAAGGGCTGCGCTGTTTTCTCTCTTGGCCCTGGTGGGCTGATGCTGCGCAGAGCGGGACATCCCTGGCACCGATCCTGCCCGCATCCAAGCTTAAAGTGCTGCCACGCTGCAGCCGGCGCGGCGCTGCCCGGAAGCACTCAAGGAGTTACCCGTTACCCCCCAGCCCACCTACCGGGTGGCTTTTTTGTTTTTTTCTCCTAAGAGCAGCATTCCCTGCCTTCTCCCTCATCGCAGCTCCGGCGGATTGCAAAGGGCCACGCTCACCACACAGGAGCACGGACCGATGTCACCTTTCCCACTGGTCCCTGGATCGGGGAGCATCCGATCCTCTCCGAATCCACCTCCTGTCACAGGGTGAGGGCTGAAAACCAAAGGGAAATCTGCCACCGAGGGTGTACTTTGGGATGAGAAGGTTGGGTGAAAGTGTGGTCTAAGAGTGACAGTAAAAAAAAAAATATATATATAAAACGACCAAGAAATAAATCGATAAAGCTCCTCAGCGGACATTTTGGCACAGTGAAATCACTGCCCGCTGCGGGAGGGCGATGGGGAAAGCAAACGAGGAATTTGCAGGGCAGGAGCACGATGGGTCGAGATATTTAACTTGAATCAGGAGTAACGGAGCCCGGGCAGGGTGGGAAGGAAGGAGATTGCCCAGGCCGGTCAGGACCAGGTCCCTCCAGCTCCTACAGGCAAGGGTGGGCGACCCAGGTCCCGCTCCAGGAGCTGAATTAAAACCCAAAGCAGAGGCACAGCTCACAAATGCAGGCTGAGAGCATTTCCCCTTGAGGCCACTTTCCAAGCTGCAGTCAACCGCAAGTTCCACCCCGCTAACAGCCTCCTCCATTAGCATTGGCAGGCTCTTTCCATGTGGGCAATGCCCTCCACCCCAGCATCTCTCCAGACCTTTCACAAATAGCAGCAGAGTGCAGCGATTAGGCCTGGAGCCAGGGAGCAAAGAGACCCGGGCTTTGCTTCCTGCATCTGTCACTGTCACCTCTCCCCGGCGCGTATCTCGGCCGAATTCTCCAGGGCAGGGGGTCACCTCTCACGGTGCGTCTCCACGCAGAGCAGGGCTGGGCTCTGCACATCTGTCTGCCTCCGGCTCCAGCTGTGCCAGGGGAAGAGGTTGTGGCACCTCCGTCCTGCCAGCCCCAACCCCTCCTCTGCTTCCCATGCCAGCTCTAATGAGCCGAAACAGGTTAGGCGGGAGGTCCGTGCTCCTTTTCACGCTGACACAGGCTGAGGGAACATCCCCTGAGTATCTCAGCCAGCAGATGGGAAGGGGGAAGAACTCCAGCAGCAGACTGCTTCACCGGCTGAGCGAAGAAAAAAAGACCCCAAAGCCCTCATATACACACAGAGCAACGAGCTCAGGGAGAACACGGCACCGGCACGTTCCCCAGGAACGGTTATTCCACTTGTGAGCGTGAAAAACTGATCAAAAGACACCCCTTGGCTCTTGTCACCCATCTGCTCTTCCCACTCGTGACACCACACAAGCCAGGAGGAGCAGAGACCGTTCCCCGACACACACCTGCCCCAACCAGCCGATTCTCCAAGGAATTTTAAGGCAAAAATGAACTCCCAAACTCTCTGCTCCCTTCTGGGTTTCTCAAGCTGGATCTGCACATGGAGCTTTTGACCACAGCTGGAGGTGCCCTGGGCCATCAGCTGGTGGCACATCTGGGGACACACCTCGTGGCTGCCTCGGTCTCAGGTCACTCTGGTCATTAATTTCAAACCAAACAGGAGCTTGAAGCAAGACACGCTCAAGGCTCTTCCTGAACTCCCAAACTCTCTGCTCCCTTCTGGGTTTCTCAAGCTGGATCTGCACATGGAGCTTTTGACCACAGCTGGAGGTGCCCTGGGCCATCAGCTGGTGGCACATCTGGGGACACACCTCGTGGCTGCCTCGGTCTCAGGTCACTCTGGTCATTAATTTCAAACCAAACAGGAGCTTGAAGCAAGACACGCTCAAGGCTCTTCCTCCTCCTCCTTGTGATTAAAGGATTCCAGGTGAGCACTCACATGGATCCAGCAAAGAGAAGCATGACTTCTCCCACCCAGAAACCCAAGCACTCTGGACCAGTATTTTCAGATACTTGCTGGGTCTGTTTATTACCATTTTGAAATATTAGGGTTGCGACTGGAGAAGAGAACCCCACATGGGAATAATTTGGCACTTCCATGTGCTTGAGATCCTACAGATGAGGGTAAAGAGCTGGGAGTTAAACACGAGGGCAGGCAAATGCCAAATCTCAAAATCTTGGTGAACAGGGAAAATAAATAAATAAATTAATCCTGAACATCATTAATCGCTAACAAGAGAAAATAAGATACCCATTCACAGTGCTGCCTTCCCAGCTGTCACGAGGGCTCCCGCAGCAGGGACACAGATGCCTTCCCCAAGATTTCTTCCCCCAGAAGTTTTAAAAGCAGTTACCTGGAATTCCTCCGATGAATCCAACCGATGAGCCGGCTGGGAAACCAGCATTTGCTCCCGCAGGCAGGTTTGGTACATCAGCAGGAAAGGGGAACACAGCCTTCCCCGAGCCAGGCAGCTTCCTCATTCTTTCACAAGAGCCACCGTGGCTGCAGCCTGCCTGTGCTTTATGAAAATTGCTGCCTTTTGTCCAGCCTTCAAAGCAAATAGGACAGGTGAGATAAGATCTGAACACCGCAGCGCCTGTCCTTTTTGCTTAAAGCCAGCCTGGGCTTCCACCGGTGGCAAAACACTCAAAGGACCTCATTTAAAAGCAAACAGAAGATAAAATTAAAAAAAAAAAGGGGGGGGGGGGGAAGACAAGGCATTAAAAGCTGCTCCCCTTCCAGCAACGTGTCTCAACAGTTAGTCACAGGGAGCGTTTCCATCAGGTTACAGGCTGATGATACACATTTTGCTTTGTCTTACGAGGGTGAGGGGGGAAGAGATTAGACTGTATTAGCATATTCGCGATCAAAGCTTGATTATGACATCTAGTTCCAAAGAATAAGAGAATAAGAAATGTATTTCCTGTGGCTCAGGAGACAGACCAGCGGATACGGCAGCGCTGACAGTCTCACATAACACACATAACACATCTTGCCACGATAACATCTGCCTCTGGAACAATCGGTTCGATTTCAGGAGGTGTTTGTACAAAGCACAACAGTCCTCTTCCTGCAGCGTGGGCCATTTCCAGAGTCTACGCCGAACATACACCGTGGGACATCTTTTCAAACAGCCAGGGATGTGTAGTAAAACAGCCACAGGAACGTGTTTGTCTCGCTGCTTGTGAGCTAGATACATGTTTTCGTTGAACAAGTGAAAACATTTTCCTTTCCTGCAAGCGGTATCCGACTCACACTTAGGAAAGGCTATTGACCAAGCACCAGTCCCTTTTGTAACCCCCATCACACTTTGCTACCGCACAGCAGGGAGACCAACCCAACCCTTCAAATCTTCACCTCCTCCTTAGGACAGGGAGCTCAACCTCAGACCTTGCCTCGTGGCATCCAAACCACAGGGAAGTCCTCAGCAGGACCCAGCTGAAGGTGTCCTGGTTCTATCCACTGCTTCAGAACAGGATTTCAGCCACATCCCGTCTCTCCCCAAGAGGAAAAACTTGTGCTTGTTTAAACAGAAGCAGAGGTAGAACAAGAGGTTTTGACAATCCCACCCCTCGTGTTTTAAAATAAGAACACCAAAGAAAAAGCAGGAACTTGGAGAGAGGCTGGTCATTTGGATCTTAAAATAAATCAACCAGAAAAAAAAAAAATCAACAAAAAATCATTTTTGGATAGGAAGAGAAGGAAATCTAGAGAAACCGTTGCAGGTTGAGGCCATGTTTAACTACACTGTGACAAACAACCATGAGGAACGAGGCAACAAGACTGTACTAGTCTGATATAAAGCTTCATTACCCAATAAACTTATTCTTAGAACCAAACGTTAATTAGAAAGACAGACAGAAGCAAAACTAGACTGTATCTAGGCTCCTTGATTCAACACGCTCAGATTGCTTGCCTTCAACGTGGAGGGATACCTTTTAGACCTATTTAAGTAGACACTGTATGAACCAGTTGAAAATCAGATCTGTTTATAAAACCCCACCAGACTGCATAAAATTACCAAGGTATTTCACCCTCCTCTTCTTTTGTACACTCAAACTCTTTTAGAACTTTCATTCTGACTCATCAGCGTGCTTCCAGTCTTTTTGACAAATCATTACATGCATTTGTTTTTGACCTTGGGTTTAACATACCCAAGCAGCAGCTGTGGTTGTGTGCCCACAGAGAGAGGGAATCACCCCAGCGTTTGGGAATACTGCTTTAACACCTTCTCTGGAGCTGTGTCATGCTAAACCACTGCAAAACAAGTGACACACGAGCATGGTACATCATCCTCAGCCCTTTGCATTTTACTGTGCCGACAGAATGACATTTCCAAACCACTAACCTTACATTTTATGTATTTGACCTTAAAATTGCTCATCTGAGGACAAGACTGATTTTTTTTTTTTGAAAGGTAATTCCATAAATTGTTAAAAAGTAATCTCTCTAAAGATTAGAAAAGCTTAGTCAAAACTTTGTGATACGAACAGTAGCGAGAAGCAGAAGTAGTTCTGGTTTTGAAGGAAGAGCAACATTCACTACAAGGGGGGTGGCATCCACGAGGACAGCTGTAACTGACAGTTTGCAGTTCTTCCAAGGAATCTCACAAAAAAGATGGCTTTGGGACACATCACTCTTTGCAATGTGACATGCCACTCCTTTTTAATCAGTCGGGTTTCCACGCAAGGTACTGAATATTATTCTATTTACATTCAAAAATAGCATTTTTCCTCTCTTCAGTACATAGTGGGAATGCCCGTTAATTAGTCAGTAGAAACCCCTCTAACACAGGTGGAGGACAGCTTTGTTGATCTCTGGGTTTGTCCAGTCGTTCCGGATATCATCCAGGTGATTATCAAAATCTACAAGCGTCTCGTAGGACTTGCTGTCCAAGAGAGATGCAGCGATTCTCTGGGCTTCGGTCCAATCTTCACAAAAATCACTAGGACGGTAAAATAACCAGGAATTAAAAGTAAATCACAGAGAAAATCTCCACCACCTCCTCTCCTCTGGAAATTAAGCCACACTCTCTGCAACATGGTCATGGTGATTGTATACCACTGCCTGGCTGCAGAAACTGACTGTTCTCTCTCACTACAGCAAAAAACAGCTTTAAAAGCACTGTCAGGTAAACCCACTGCCCTTACAGTGTCACTCATCACAAAGTTTTGCCCTTAACCAGGCAATCTGTTTTTCCTTTACCACCGGAACACAAATAAACTCTGAAATTTACTCACACGTGCGGGTCCTTGCACCTCCACTTGTTCTCATGAAGCTCATACACATGAATGGCAGGCTCTACACACTCCGTTGTAAACTTGGTGTTATCAACCTGATACGCGACAGAAAAACACTACCTTAGTCTCCTCCTCGAGGTCCCAAGTAGAGAGATGAAACCATAACAAAAAGAAAGGCTGTTTTTTACAAACAGGGCACCTTACACTAACTTCTCCACTGTTCTGCCTTCAAATGAGCCAAATTACGGGTTTAAACTGCCAACATCCTTTGTCACTGTGTCAAGGAGGCAAAGCATCGTCTGCTTCATATAAGACAAAAGTTTAAGTCACAGAAGGGGGTCAAAAGTCATTAAAACAGTGCCTTTGCTCAAGCCTCGTAAGCTGAGAAGGCCCTCACTTCCTTTGAAATGGCAGAGAGCTAACCACAGTCTCTTGGTAGTTTTACTAAGAACTTCACTGGCTACAGGTCAGCGCATCTCCTCCCCAGAGCATTTGGAGGGAAAGAGAAGATGAGTTACTTCACCATCAAAGAATCCAGAGAACGGCCAGTCCAACACCAGGGTCATGACATTAACAATACAGAAAGAGGAGGGGAAAAATGAAGTAATTTACCATTATGAGCGCTGTATCGTTAAAGCCCTCTGCAATTCTGGAGGCCACCTTTTCCGCAACCTGGTTTGGACTGCAGCACAAGGTAAACAGAGCTGTGTTACTCGAGCCGTGACAACTCAGCTGAAAGCAGCAGGAAATATGCTTAAAGAGATGTGAAAATTACAGTGCGTGCTTGCAAACAGGAACAAGATACCGAGCTGATGCTACACTTGATTGAAGTCAGGCGGCCAAGAAAACCCCAGCTCCTCTCTTCAGCTCATGGTCTGGATCTCAGCTATGCTCAGGCAAAGGTTGCAATGAGCATTTTGCTGTTCAAAAACCCATTATGTGGAATCAACCTTTTGTGGCCTCCTACCTTCTTCCACCAGACCAAACTCTGCAGCTGCCTTTGCCCTGGCAGGCATTTAAAAAAGAAACCGAGTTTGCTCCCCAGTCTGCATTTGAACCCACTCACTGCCCAGCTTCTCTACCAAAATCAGATAACCTTTTAAAGGAAAACCTTTACCATGTTTCAAAGATGACAATCTCTACATGGTGCCACTTATCTTCATGAACAAAATCGGGAGTTTAAACAAAACAAACCAAGCCTTTACAGGCTTATTCTTTCAAACCTCAAATAGAAAAGACAAACTGTTATCTTCTCCTTAAAAATATCTCCAGCAGATTTATTCCCTTTAAGGATGGGACAAATAATGCCTTTATCCCTGTTAAGACACCTTAGCACTCACACGTATTACTCAAAAAACAGGAGATCAAAGGATATACTTCAACAAAATAATTGGGACATAGCATAATATTTTAAATAGGCTGTTCATATTTATTTTAAATGCAAATATAATGTACTCTCATTAGTCCTGACACTGGATTTGTCCAATAGACATGGGGAAAATATTTTATACAAATATCTAAAACTATATTGTGGCTCCACAGGAAGGCCCCCTTATTACTTATTGAGTAATTTGACTTAGCTAGCAGGGGAAAAAAATAATGACTAATCCCAGAGAAAATAAGTGAAAAAAAAAGATATCTCTGCTTGATTGACATCATCTTCCATTTCAAAAGTGTCCCTTCACCATTGAAAAAAATACTTCAATAAAACTTGGAGACAATTAAGTAGTTTTGTAAGAATTAGGTCACTTCTGAAAGACTTTCCAAAAGATACTCATTCGAGTTTACAAGATACGTACCGTGCAAACAAACATGCCTGCAAATTTTGGCTATTTCCCTGACAACTGTAATTAAACTGGTTGGCAGTTGTTCAAAGACTATCCACTAAAGAGGAGTGATTCTGGAAAGACTGGGGTTTCTGCACCTGAACAAAGGCCGTATCCACCAGCACCACGAAGACAATGTGAAACCAGATGACAGTTGTCAAAGTTAATCAACACGCACGATTTATGTCGATGATTTGTGTTGGCAGAGTACAAAGTACAACATAAAAGAGCAAACAGAAGGAAATATTGCACCAACACACCTGGCATCTTTCACGCGTTCATTTGCCTGGTAATATCCAGCTATCACGTAGCTATTCTCTTTGCACCAAGAGTCAATCTGAAAAAGTAATTGGAACAATTAAGCCCAGGAAAGAAAAAAAGAAAAAAACCCCACAGAACTAAAGAAATCTCATGTGTGTCCTGCAAATAAAATGGCAATCGAAGCATTACAATATCTTTGCCAATTGCTTCTTTAAATGTATACATATTTATGTACCTTTATGTGTGCACTCATACACGGAGCGTGGCCAATTTAACTAGAACAGGGAAAGCAAATTGGACATTTGCAGAATGATGGAAACCATTAACCAAATGGAGCAAAAGAGCAAGAAGTTCTCTCAGTCAAAGCCTGGCCTAAATTTGAATGACAGGACTAGTGAAGAGCTTCAGCAACGCTGCCTGGGAGAGCAGACTAGGTCTTACCTATTGTATTTTCTGTTCATGTCCCTTTGACAGAGAGACGTTAGAAAACGTTCCCTGTGTGGATGTGTGACAGCACCGTCGTTTCCAAAAGAGCTTGCTGATTTTATTTCTAATGTAACATTTCTAGGTCAGAGTGGAAGCATATTTTTTTTTTTTTACCTTAATTAGCAAATAAAGCTTGATATGAAAGGCAAGTGCGAGGCAGAGAAAGTTTGTCCCATTTACCATTTTTTTCAACCCACTCAGTCACAACAAAGTCTTTTGTGATAAAATTGTTTTTCTTTGAGGGTTCACCTGCACACCACCTATCAAACAATGCGTGGGTGGATTCTCCACTCTTTAAAATCTTTCAATCAAACCTGAAAACTTTTCTATAAAATGCTCTCCAGCTCAGCCACAAGATCAGGGCTTGATAAAAGAACTATTGACATAAATCCTCTCATCTCTGTTATAGACACGGGCAGACCAGGCAGCTCCTCCTTATTTAACACCTGTATGTAAATACTTAAACATATGCATTTATTTGCATGCAATTTACACAACTTTTGAGCTACACAAGCGTGAAAGCTTATGTAGTTTTATAAGTACAGTTTCACCATGTGCACACTGCAGTTCTTTCTGCTGGACCTGAATTCCTCCTGCTGAGTCTGTCTTGCTTTGAAAAAAAGAAAAAAATCCAAATGTGTGTATATATATAGATATATGACGTTTTTCCTTATAACTGAAGCTATCAAGTCAGCATAATACAGAGGCCTGAAAGACAGAAGTGGAGAAAGCAGCTAGAATTTTCCTACGTAGTCCCTAGAGAGCATGCATCAAAAAAACCTCAAGAGCTATATTAAAACGGAGTCCAGAAATACATCTGATGCTGACCTGTCGCATCCTGGAAATCAAATCGATCTGATTTTTAGCAATAATTATAGTATTAGAGTGCATAAACAACAAAAAAAGCCATGTGAATAATCCCTCCTCTACAAGGGATGACATGGATTTATGTGATTAAAAAAAAAAAGCAGCTGTGTAGCCCTGCTATAGCTGAGGGCCAACTGCTGTTTCAATTACAAACCCATTTTGAGGGCTTGGGACTAGGGTTTTAATTGTTAGTGGCTTGAAAGCTTGGCATGATAGCCAGAAGCCCAGACACTAAAATGAATAATAATAAAAATTAAAAACCTTACTACCTTAGTTCTAAATTAATTTTTGTTGTGCTTTAAAAGAAAAAGAGAAACTATGATTTTTAAGTTCTCAGTTCCCTAAATGGCAATTAAAAACTGCTTCCATAAGAAAAAAAAAAAAAAAAGAATAATTAAAAAAATACTTTTCTTTTTTAAGCTGTTTCCACCTGCAATTTCCAAACACTCTCTAACCACGGCACCACCACCACAGGTAGCCTGAGCATCCATTAGCCCCTGATATTTTTAGTCACGTCCTGCCCTGACAAGGGCAAGTCAACAGGAGACAAACCGTGTCTGGCTTCCACCTGGAGCATGTCACCCCTAAAAAATCAGGGGTGGCCTGTCCTCTGATCCTCTGCAGCCACCAAAGGCAGGTGGCAGAGGGGTTCAGAAGATCCCCGGGAGGAGAATGGCTGTAACCTGCTGACACCTGGCTGGCTGTTCCAGGCGGTGAGGAGGCAGCCATGTGAACAGAGGGGGAAGTGCAGCTTGGTTTTGTTGTTTTTTTTTTTTTTTTTGAGAAGATGTGGTTGCAAAACCACATCAATTAGCCGAGAAATTCAAAGGGCACAAAAAAAAACCCCATGTGAAACTTAATTCACTTTTTCTTTAATGACTCCGTTTTTTGAAAGGGATTTCAAACCGTCAAGCCAAAGTGCAAATTAAATGCAGGCACTTCCGCTCTCTGCTCTGGAGCTACAAACCCTCAAGCGCTGCCGAGCGTTTAATAAAAACCTAATTTTGTTGATTCCTTGCACCCAGGCTGCTGCTGAAGCACCGCTCACAATTTTTAGAAGTTATCACACGGACAAGCCCGCTTGAAAGCGCACCCTCTATTTTCCAATTAAATCTGGAGACCACTTCTCCCATCAGATGCTCTGGGATAACTCAGGTCAGAGAAGAGGAGGTGAAACTCATGAGGCTGGTTCTAAAAAACCCCCCCACGTACCACCAGTCCACAGGTTTGACCAAGAACCAGCAGTAACCAAACTGGAAGAGAAACAGATCCCATCAAAACCTGCCAAAGCTTCAACAACCTTTAGAAACAGAGGCACTTCGCTACAAACATCCAGTTTCAACCACGCTAATCTTGCTGATTTATTCAGAAACCACACGTTATATTGTACAGAACAGGCCAGAGTGCCCTCCTTCTAACCATTACAACAATAAAATCCAATTTTCATAGCTGCCGCGCCAGTATTTATTGACACCTTTGCCTTTGTTTAAACAAAAAAATAACACAAACGAGAGCAAAAGGCCTTGGGTTCTTGTCAAACGCTGTGTTTTAAAGCTGCCAAGTATCACAGGAGTCATCAAATGTGACTGCAAACCACAACACATCTTAGCACATCCTAATTAATGTGGGAAATGCCAGGGGTTCCTGATCTTTAACTTTTTTTGTATCAAAACCCAAGAGCAAATACGTAGGACAATGCCATTTCTTTTGCTCCATTATTACTTGCTTACTGTAGATATTTCAGATGTTGCAAGAAACAGGATTTATTTCCTAATAATCTGATTCTGTAGCAAGAGCTACACCAGAGAGTTACACTGAAAGCCTAAAGTTCAGGAAAACTCCCTGCCACCGACCCTGTAGAAAGACATCTAATCCTGATTTAAAGACAAACCCTACATATACTTTAAACATATGTGTTATTACATATATATATATGTATATATACATACATATGAGTTTGTGTTACTCCTGCACTGTTATACTGGTGTAAATTTTGCATGCTCCACAGCAGTATGGCAAACCCAAATGCCCAGGGCTCAGGCTCAGCCCCAGTTTCTATGCCTCTGGCTGCATTTCCTCCTATCAAGGCTTCAGAAAGATCGCAATATTTCCCAACTGGAAAAAAAAAACCCTGGAAATTATTTACAAATAATTATTTTTTTGATGAAGCAATCTATTAAACTGAGGAAACATTTAGGCCAAGAAGTCTAGAAGAATCAGAAAACAGTCGATTTTACAGGTATCAAGAAAGGATGGATTTTCTCCTTGTAATAATGACAAGTCTTTAAATGGATGGAGAAGTCCAGAGCTCAGATCATGCCCAAATCTCACTTTAGTGGCAGTTATGTCTACTGTGAAGGTGCCAAAGCACTTCGCCTCCAGATTTGCACCAGGCCACCCTCATTCTCTGTTACAACAAAATCCAAGCGCATTTCCCTCCCTGTGTCTTCACTTTTTGACAAAGGGACTGTCCCCACATGCCAGGCAGAAAGGAGCCATGGCCCAATGCAGGATGGTTCCTGGTTTTCATGACCAGGGGATTGAAGCAGGAAAGCACCAGCCCTACAGTCCTGACACTGTTCTCATCCTGCCTGTGCACTGATGGAGGTGGGGGGGAAACGGGTCACCCCACAACGATGTACTGCTCTTCCACAGTGGTGGGCAACGTAGGGGATATGGTCACAGGGAGTGCTTGGCTGCCCCCAGCTATCCCACGGCTCATTACACAACAGCAAGCTTGCAATACACTAAGTGAGATTTCAAACCCAAGCCAGACCTCCAGTGTGAAAAGACTTCATTTTTTTTCCTATTTAGGCTAATAGCTTACATAAATGGGGAAAACACACCGAAATTAATTAAGAAATACATACTTATAAGCATCTATACACTCTTACTTGGGGACAAGCATGCCCTTTACCAATTAGCTGACACTGCTTTGAAGTGCCTTAAAGGTAAGCTGGGAGAAGCTCCTTCTGCTGTAGAATAAGGATGTTCCCTCTGGGAGTTATTCTGGGATAATGATACCAATATAAATAGCAGTGTTTATGCACTGAAAAAGAAATTAAAGAAAACTATGCAGCTCTGTAGCTTTCTGCTGCTTCCCCTGCAGCAGGCTGTACAGCAGATGGGCCTTGGGGGTTTCTCCACTCTAGAAACGCTCTGCTCACCCCACAGATTTACCTGCAACTGGCGCAGAGTTACCCCAGCGCCCCATCCCCTCAGCACCAGTCCTTCCTCACCCCGGTAGCACACCCCGAGCTCTGCCAGGACCCGGAGAGGGCCCGTACCGCCACCAGCCCTTCGCTCCCCGGCCTAGAGAAAGGCTTAGGGCCTTACCAGGGTGAGGGCCACCTCCAGCATGGGCGCCAGGGCCAGGGTACCGTGGAAGAGCGGGATGCAGTCGACGAAGAGCGAGGGGGGCCCAGCCTGGTCACGGCGCGGGGCGCCCGACGGCCGCTCGGCCACCAGCAGCCCGTTCACAGCGCAGTGCGGGTACTTAGCACCGTGCAGCACCATTTTGCAATAGGCCTGCGTGGTCAGCTTCATCCTGCCGCCGACACACAGCCCCGTGGCCGCCTCTCACCGGCCCCTGTCCCACTCCCCCCGCCTCCCCTCAGAGCCGCCCCCGGCGCCCCCCCCAAACGGGGGGGGGGGGGGGGGGGGGGGGGGGCACGACAGTCCGCCCGCATCCCGTCATCCCCTGCGGCGGGGGGCCGCTCCTTTGCGGCTTCTCGCTCTCCCGGCGTGCACCGCGCTTCCGCTCGGCGGCTCCTTCCGGTCGCAGCCCGGCGTAGAGGACGGTCGCCAGGTCGTTGGGCCGCGGCGGGCGTTAGGGCCGGGAGGGGGGTGCAGAGGGCACCGAGGGTACCCACTCCCTACCACTTGGCTAAGGGAAGCCCTCTCCGCCACCTCCACCCTCCCTCGGGGGCGAT
>NW_015090842.1:8418436-8443523 GCF_001431845.1 Calidris pugnax | reverse complement strand
GGGGAGGTGGAGGTGGGGGGTGGTGGGGTTCTAGCTGAGATCAGGGGCCTCTGAGGAGACCTGTGAGCCCTTGTGTGGGCATCCAGGTCTGTGGGAGAAACCGTTAGCTGGTGCCTGCCTTTCCTCGGCCATGTCGGCATTGTTCACTGCTGGAGCGTTTTTTTTTCAGTGGATGTGAGATGTGCTCAGACTTGGCTCGCTCGGGGCTCCTGGCTTGTGCCCAGTAACAAATTGCTACCGAGTGAAAGCATCCTGGAAGGCTGACTTGAACGAGGGAACTTGTTTGAACTCGAGGCTTTTTGAGTTTAAATACAGGAGGCTATGGGGAAAAAAAAAACACAAAGGGGAGAGGAAGACTCATCCAAGTCACTCTAGTGGGGGAATGTCCCTGAGGAGCAGTTTGGTGTGATGTGCTGCAAGAAGGGGCAGAAAATCTGTAGTCTAGCTGTTTATAAGTGAGTGGAAAATGGTGTTATTTCACACCTGACACTGGCTTACCTGCTGTTGTTTTGTCCTGACAGGATGTTGGCTTCAAGAGCGTTCAGCCTCATTGGGAAGAGAGCCATTTCCACCTCCATCTGCGTGAGAGCGCACGGCCATGGTAGGTGCCAACTGCTTTGTTTTTTCAGTAAGAACGACAAAACAAGCACTTTAGAGGAAGAACACAGAAAGCTACAGCTGGGGTTTGGATAGGAAGGGATAGAAGGGGGGTTGGCAAGGCTGGTGCCTTGCCTGGTGGCAGGAGACCTGAGCAGGCTGTGCCAGCAGATGGCATTATGGAGGTGCGGGCAGAGCTGACTGCTGCTGGGGAGGCAGAAATGAGGATGGAAAAAGGTATAGAAGGCTTCTGGATATTTGGTAGGGGAGGCAATCAGTGTGACAGCTGGAGACAGAGGTGGCTGAGGCATTAATAAAGTCATTTTGGATATTACCTTTTATGTAGATCCCCCTTCTGCTTTATTCTTAAAATAGTACCCGTTTTAAATGCATCATCTGGAAGTCTTCTCCCTCCTGGATTCCTGAACTGTCATCACCTTTTCAATTGAGCTGTTGTTCTTTTGTATTGTAAGGGGTAAGGGATGTTTGCACAGGAGTCAGAAGCTTGAATGGGTGTCTCGTCTGTTCCCATGTGCAGCTGGTGTTGTCAAAGCAGAGGATTTCAGCCTCCCAGCCTATGTCGACCGTCGTGATGTTCCCCTGCCTGAAGTGGCCTTTGTAAGGGATCTCTCTGCTCAGCAGAAGGCGCTGAAAGAGAAGGAAAAGGCGTCTTGGACTGCTCTCTCCGTCGATGAGAAAGTTGAATGTAGGTAGTGGGGGCTTTAAGCAACTTTACAGGTAGCAATGATGCAATATAATCTGCTACTTTTTCATTATTGCCAATTTTTATTAGAAAGACCACCACAGCCTGTGCCTGTTAGGGCAGATATCCAACCCTGCTCTTCCCAGTGGCTCTGTGAGCAGACCCGTGAGCCTTGAAGGAGCTTTGTTAATTATGATGGAGCTCCTTGTGTGTACAGAAGCAGAGATCAGTGGTTTGCATTCCTGGAATCCTTGGTGCTGTTTCAAAAAGCTGGAAGCACCTGCTGGGGTGTCTGTTGGGTGCCCGAGGTCAAGTTCAGTAATTTCTTCTTTTTCCAGAAAACAAATAATAATTATATTTGTTTCTTGATTCCCATCTGCTTCCAACAAGCCAGAAGAAAAATCTTTTCCTTACAACAATATGCAGTTGTTAGTCCAGCTGAGTAAAATGAATGTCAATGACCACTGACCTCAGAATTACCAAATTTCAGGCAATTAAAGTGCTGAGCAGGTGTTTTGACTTGCAAATAAAACTGCATCATCATTTCTAACTGCCATCATGGTACACAAGCTAGAATATGATCTATGAAGGGTGCTGTCTCCACCTGTGTCACAGTGAGAAGGTGTAAAGCTCATTTGGGAACTTCTCAAACGTTCCTAAGCACTTGGCAAATCTGTTGCTGTTTTGAACTTCAAAATCTTTTGGGCCTTAGTAGCAAAACTGAGAGAAGCCTTTTGAGATGCAAGTGTTCCTGTTGAGATTATTTATGCTAGGAAGCTTTGTGGTCAATAGCTGTACTGGGAATTGGAGGGAAGGAAGGCCCTCAGGCCTGTAATGGGATTTTTGCACAAGTTTACAATAATCTATAAAATGTAGATTGATACAGACCTTGGTGGGAGGGGAGTGTGAAACACATCGAGGGGGTGAAATACACCTCACTGACTTTGGCTCAAGTCTTGGCCTGGTGGATCCCAGCTAATCCAGGAGCTTCTTTAACATCCTTTTCCATTTGGTCAGCTTGAGGCTTTGGTCCCCTCCCTCTGGAGAGCAGTGTGTTGCCTGCAATTTGCAGGAAAAGTGAAAGAAATAATTTGGTGCTTTAACTTTTTTGTTTTTTGGTTTTTTTTTTTGCAGTGTATCGTATCAAGTTTAACGAGAGCTACGCAGAAATGAACAAAGGAACCAACGAGTGGAAGACTGTCCTGGGTGGAGTGCTCTTCTTCCTTGGTTTAACCGGGCTCATCCTCATCTGGCAGAAACATTATAGTAAGTAAATGCCCCAAGGTGTTAACTCTTAAATTAAGAGCGAGATGGGTTGATACCCGGTGGGAAAGGAGACGACTCTCCCTAAACTGCTGGGAGGCTCGGAATGGTGTATCCAGCAGCTCTTGAGGTGACCTCATGGTGGTTGCTGTTTGTTAGTCTGGGAAAACTCATTTCTGGAGTTCTGACTTCATGGAGATCAGCGGGTACGTAGCATAAACGTTCAGGAAGCTGATTTGTGGAAGAGTAAAGATGGTGGAGAGAGTTTTGGTGGGAGGGAAGGAGTGGTGATACACTAACGATCCCAGAGCTTCCGCTCTCCCCCCTTCTCTTCTCCCCTTGGCGACCTGCTGTCGCAAAAGCTTATTGCCACCTTGGTAGTAAACTTTTGGGTTTCTGCCATGTTTGGCCTCCTTCCCAGCTAACGATCCTACCTCCAGGGAGCCCTCCAGCTGCCACCAGGTTAAATGAGCTGCTTTCCATCTTGAGGCTTCATCTACTGGCGGTGAAAGTTGAGGAGAAGGGTGTTGTCTTGATACAAGCCTTTGCTGATGAAGGAAACTGCTAGAGAATCAACACGGGGGTCTGCTCTGAGCTAAATGCTGCAAAAATGGGATTTAGGGAACGTAGGTTTGAACGGGCGATGGCGTGTGTGTGATCAGCACTGATGGCTTCGGGGGGAAAAAGCTTTTCCTTAACTACACTTTTATGTGTTGCCAACTTGCTGGTGTTGTGTCACGATGTGATCCCCCCTGCTGTTGCATTGCAGTGTACGGCCCCATCCCGCACACCTTCTCGGACGAGTGGCTGTCGGCGCAGACAAAGAGGATGTTGGACATGAGGATTAACCCCGTGGAGGGCATCTCCGCCCAGTGGGATTACGACAAGAACGAGTGGAAGAAGTGAAGCAACTCAGCGGAACCTGCTCTTGCTTGAATATGAAATGATTCCATCACCTGTGTGTGACCTCGTTGCTTATTTACTGGAACAACCTCTCCATCTACAGAGATGCTAATAAATGTCTGGTTAACTTGAAAGTTTCCTTTTCTTGGTCTCCCAATGTGTTTGTTTTGATGGTGATCTGTGGCGCAGGGTCCTTCCCAGGTGGTCCTGTCGTGGTTGGTGTAGAACCAGTTCAAGGGAGTGTTTCTGGGGCGCAGCCAGGGGTCCTGCTGTGCCGAGCTCTGAGCCACACGTAAGGTAAGCAGATCCCAGCTCCCGCCGAGCCTCTGCGTCCCGTAACCGCTCCAAAAATAGCCTGTGGGTGCCCCAGGAGGTGGGTTGTGCCGTGGGGATCAGCGTGGCTCCATCTGTCTGCCCTCCTTGCGGAGGGAACGTGTTCTCCCTGGCACGGTGTTATGGTTTGAGAAAACCCATAACAATCTGTTGTCGTTCAGACAGTTATTTCATCACCCGATGACCCCTCCCCACCCGGAAAGGGGGATTGGGGAACACAAACACAAGGGTTGAAATATAAATAGATTTAATAGACTAAATAATTAACGATAATAGCAAAGAGCCAGTATTAATCCTGATACTGATATAAGATATACGAGGATTATACTCAGCCAGTTATATCAGCAGGAAGCTGTGCCCTCCCAGCAGGGACAGCAAATGTCGGGCACTGCCAGCGCGATGGCTTTGGGAGGAAGGGAAGGGCTCAGGGGTCTGGCACCGGGGCAAGGAGTTGTCTGGACTCGCCACCATCAAGGGAGAGAGAGCTACGCAGCAAACTTTTCTAATTTATATTGAATGTGACATTTATGGTATGAAATAATCCTTTTGGCCAGCCTGGGTCAAGTGCAATTTTCCCCAACATTAGAAGAAAAGTTAGTCCTGTATCTCTCAACACATGGGCAGGTTGTGGATGTCGCTCTGGTGTCCCCTCCCAGACCCCAGTGAGGACAGGAGAGGAGGAGTGGATCTAGTTCAGTCAGGAGTGGGTTTAAATGAAACCCAAAAGCATGTTCTGTGCCCTCGCCTCTTGCACGAGGTGGCTGTTGGGGGGGGTCGCTGGGGCCGGGGGAGGGAAAGAAACGCTGCCTTTGGTGGGAGCATCTCGCAGCTTGAGCTGAATGAGTTCTGGTTCGTGGCTTAACCTTATCGGGGCTTGAGCTGAATGAAAGAAAACTGATGCCTTTGCTTTGTTCCAGC
The DNA here is from genome assembly GCF_001431845.1 of Calidris pugnax. NCBI lineage: Eukaryota > Metazoa > Chordata > Aves > Charadriiformes > Scolopacidae > Calidris > Calidris pugnax. Next base: position 8,438,806 of record NW_015090842.1, on the reverse strand, counting down.
GGCAGTTGAATTTCTCCCTTCACCTAATCTGTCCCCTTGTCTGCAGGCAAACTTCTGCCTTCGGTTTAAAAACACCCCTCTGAAGACCTCAAGGGACCCTGGGGGAGGTTTTTACCATGAGGTGATTTGGTGGGAGTTGAACGATGAGCTCCCCCTTCCTGCATCTGGAATGTCCCCGGGTGAAACGTTTGTCCCTGGGGTGCTGAGGAGGATGTCAGGAGGGTGACAGAGTCGGGGGGCTGGCAGTGGCCGTGGGGTTCTCCGCTCATGCCCTGGGGGCAAGCTGGTGGCCCCCTACCTGGGAGGGGGATGGTGGGCTGCTAGGTCTATCTGCTTTGGAAATTGGTGTTTTGAAGCATGAACTGGGATTGCAGAGCTGCTTTCCAGCTCTTCTTATCCCCCTTCCTGGAGGGAAGGAGGGGGAGAAGGGCTTATCCCCAGTGCTCCCTCAGCTGCAGGTCGCTCGTGCCACGCTCCGGTTTTTGAGGTAAGTGCCTTATTCTGGATTCTGCTCTCGTAGCTGTGACTGGGAGGAATTGGCATGAACGGGAGATGAACCCTGCTGAGTGCAGGGCTTGCACCAGCCCGTAGCATCCCAGAGTGAAGCTCAGTGAGCATCGCCGGGACGAGGGAGATGTTTTCCCCAGGCGTCCTCCTCTTCACCCTCCCCAAAAGGCTGCACAAGCCCCAGGGAGGCTGGGAGAGAAACCTGAGCCTCGCCACAGCCCCAGATCCTTATTTCATCCTCCCCCTGCCCGGCACCAGCCACTCTCCTCCTGGCTGGTGCCACTCTCCTCTGTCCCCTTCACCCAGCAACAGAGACCTGCCGGAACACCCTGCTGCTGGTAAGTGAGCTGAGTTTGCCAGGGCTCTGGCACGCGTTCTTCCTTCCTCCTGCCCTTGGCAGAGGGATGTGCTGTTGGACGGGGAGCAGATCTCGTGACCTATCTGGGATTTGGGGGTTTTTTATTTGCAGACAGCCTTGGATACTGAGAAGCCACCTGATTCCTAACCCTGGGGAGAGAGCCTTGGATACTGAGAAGCCACCTGATTCCTGACCCTGAGAGAAAAACCATGGGGAGTGGAATGAGCAAGGTACCGGGATGATGGTGGTGTGGTGGCCAGCATGTCCTCCTTTCTCCTGCAGGCCAGGGGGATGCTTGTTCCCAGATTGCCACGATGCCCTAAATACAACCGTTTGCATCTTCCCTTTCTTTTTTCCCCTTTGAAACTTCAAGCGCTTAAGAACCACCTGATTCCTGACCCTGAGAGAAAAACCATGGGGAGTGGAATGAGCAAGGTACCGGGATGATGGTGGTGTGGTGGCCAGCATGTCCTCCTTTCTCCTGCAGGCCAGGGGGATGCTTGTTCCCAGATTGCCACGATGCCCTAAATACAACCGTTTGCATCTTCCCTTTCTCTTTCCCCTTTGAAACTTCAAGCACTTAAGAAAGGGAATTAAGAAAGCAAACAGTGATCCCCGGATTTATATCCGAGGTGACGAGCTAAGTGCCTACGGGTGTTAGAAAAGTGACAGCTGGCTTTAGAGGCTGGTCCCTTGGGCGCTGAGGCTGTGGCATTAGCATCCTCGGGGCTGACAGGGGTCCCTGCAGGGACATTTCCTCCCCTTGCCACCCCTCGGGATGTGTCTGTGCCTGGCAGCCACGCGCTGCGAGGGGAGAAGTGGGGTTTTACTGCTGCTTGTTGATCAGCTGAACTCCGGGGCTGGCAGAGGGGACTGAGTTCTGTTTGTATCCTTAAATAACCGCTTGGTATGTGCCTTATCCAGTTTAAAATTAGACTCTGGGACAGCAGCGGAGAGACCAGATCAGGGCACACTCTCTCTGAGCGGCTCTGGTGAGATTTAACACCGGGGTTTCACCTCCTGTGGATGCAGCCCGACCTGCAAAGTGGCTTTTACAGCCTTTCTGGTACCACCAAGCCCCCTTGGGGAGCCTGGGCTGCCTTTGCCAGGGGCTGGGTTGGTGCAGGCAGATTTGTGTTGTGGGATCTGGCTTTGACTTGATGAGAGGCAGGACTCAGCATCCCCCTTCCAGCAGTAACAGCTTGTGTTGGGCAAAGATGTTCACTGAATCCAGGTGTTTGCACCCCAGGAGCGGGCTGGGGTTCAGCTGTACGGTAGAGGTGGGCTGGATGTCACCCAGAGCTGTTGAAAACCCTTCCTACAGCCTCTCAAAGCAGGTGTCTTCTGCCAGCTTGAGTGCAACTGGGAACCAGCTCCTCCTTTCTGTGCCCCTTGGAAACCACTCCGTCAGGCTCTTACACCCCATAAATGCTCTGAGCTGCCCCCTTTTCTCCTTCATAACCCTGCAACAGCGAGTTGGAGACCAAATTTGCACACTTGATGTCATTTACTGCAACATCCTGGCCAGAAAAATACTATAAATAGCCTGTGCCTTTGCCAGTCTCTCCCCAGCTGGCAGAGACAACCTTTGAAACTATTTGCAAGAGGTGGTTGCTATAGAATAGCAAAATAAAACCGAGCTGCAGCGGGGCTGGCCTGCCTCCGGGAGCCACGGAGGTGGGGTGAGGTCCCCCATCTCGAAGGAGGAGGCTGGGGTGGGCTGAGATGTTTGGGGAATCCAGCCCCCAGCCTTTTCGGTAGCAATAGGATGACATGCAAGCCCCTTCTGCTTATGTGCTGAGTTTTCCTGAGTTCTGCGCTCCTGGAGGGGTTTGGGCTGGTGGTTTGAGTGGGCTCAGCCTTTGCTGTTTGTTAATGAAGGTGATTCATTGATGAGATACTTGGTTTATCATTGCTTGGGGAGTGTGGAGCCAGATGCCCTGGTCCTGCTGGTACCACACACGCAGATTGATCCTCCTGCCACAGTGGGTGCACGTTGTGCCTGGTGCCATCTGAAATATCTCTCCTTTTTGTCACCTTCTAGATTGTCCAAGGCCTCTACCTGGGGAACGTCCGCGGTGAGTGCCTTTCCCTGCTCCCTGGGCAACCAGCAGGGCTGGAGGAGCCCCTCTCCTTGGGCTCTCCCTGTGCCTGCTCCCTGCTGGGGACCGGGAACGTCCGCGGTGAGTGCCTTTCCCTGCTCCCTGGGCAACCAGCAGGGCTGGAGGAGCCCCTCTCTTTGGGTGCTCCCTGTGCCTGCTCCCCGCTGGGGACCTCAGCATCTTCCAGAAATCCAAAAGCCCCATCCCATTTGCAAGTGGCCCTTTGCAGCTCTAGCCCAGGAAAGGGAGATCCGGAGGGAGCTGCGGTCACCAGGGAAGCCATGGCATGGCTGGCAACCTCCCTGTGTTTGCTGAGACAATATTTACAGTGGGCCAATGCCTGGCTTTCTTGCTGGGGCTGTGGGGAGGAGGTCAAAGCTTGGGTTTCACCCAACAGCGAGGACACAACAGCCTTTTCCAAATTAGCAGTATCCTTTCTGATGCTGGGAGTGGTTTTAAGAGCCTGCTGAATACTCAGTGCATCCAAGGTTTTGCTTTGAGGGGGTTGCGTTGCGATGCCTGGTCTCCCTTTTTGGGTCATGTGGGGCGAGAGGCAGCGGGAAGGGCTGGTGTGGGGGGGTCAAGGGACTGGGGGTGATGGATACGGGCTGCCGGTGGGTGCTTGGCCCGGCAGATCTCCCCAGAGGGCAGGTGACTGACGTGCTGCCTCTTCCTCCAGACTCTGAGGACCGGGAAAAGCTGCTGAGGAACGGGGTGACGCACATCCTCTCTGTCCACAACAGGGCCAAGCCGGTGCTGGAGGTGAGCACCCCGGCAGGGGGAGGGTCTGGGGGGACAAACCCGAGGGTCAGGGGCTGGGAAGGTGCAGGTGGGACACCCTATTCTCCTGTAAGAGCCTGCTGAATACTCAGTGCATCCAAAGTTTTGCTTTGAGGGGGTTGTGTCGCGATGCCTGATCTCCCTTTTTGGGTCATGTGGGGCGAGAGGCAGCGGGAAGGGCTGGTGTGGGGGGGTCAAGGGACTGGGGGTGATGGATACGGGCTGCCGGTGGGTGCTTGGCCCGGCAGATCTCCCCAGAGGGCAGGTGACTGACGTGCTGCCTCTTCCTCCAGACTCTGAGGACCGGGAAAAGCTGCTGAGGAACGGGGTGACGCACATCCTCTCTGTCCACAACAGGGCCAAGCCGGTGCTGGAGGTGAGCACCCCGGCAGGGGGAGGGTCTGGGGGGACAAACCCGAGGGTCAGGGGCTGGGAAGGTGCAGGTGGGACACCCTATTCTCCTGATGTGGGAGCAGAGAGGGGCGAAGCAAGGTTTGCTCCGTTTGCCCCATGCGATGCTGAGCTGCACCCGAAGAGGCTCAGCGCTGGCTTTTGGAGGGGAGGGGGGAGAGTGGGATATTTTGGGGGGTCACGGCCACCCTCTGGGTGGTTTTCAGGGTGAAGGTGTGGGGCCAGGACCCGGTGGGGCTCCCGGTGCTGCCGCGGGAAGAACCGCGAGAGGGCGGCGGCGCCCCACGGATGGCGGCACCGGGGCCGCCTCCAGCCCCGACGGGAACGGGGGCGGGGGGGCACAGCGGCACCCAGAGCAACCCACCGCCTCCAGGACAGTGGGTCCCGGGCCAGCTTGGCTTTGCCTGCCCAGTCCCCTCACCCCTGGAGGACCCCGGAGCGCTACGGCCCCCTCGGGCTGTGGGTGGGGAAACTGAGGCAGGAGGGAGCTGCCCGGTGGGGTGACGCCGGAGGTGATGGCCGGGTCTTTTGAGCACAAATCCTGCCTGTATGGAGCTGTGGGTTGACTGGAGCCTGCAGCAGGACCTATAGTCCCATGCAGGGAGTGCTAGGACCATGCAACCGCAGTTCATCCTGGTGTCAGACCCTCTGCCAGCTCCCAAAACCCAGGATGCTGCAGAAAGCGAAGGGGACTGCTTGGACCCCTCATCCTTTGGGGCCACCATGGTCAGGGAGCCTCAGCAAAACACCAGCTGGAGCCTTTTCCCCATTAAAGCGTTGGGTAACATGGAGAAGGGAGAGAGAGAAGGAAGGAGGGTGCATAAAATGGGTGCAGAGAAACGGCTGGTGGCTGGAAGAAGGGGGCAGCAGCTGGGGCTGGAGGGACTCGGGGCACGGCCAGACGGGTAGCAAACCACACGGTGATCTTACAACACGGAGCAAGCCACCGGGCTGGTGGAAAGGGGAACCGGAAAGGCATGGTGGGTTGAGCAATGTGTCAATCACAGCCCTGGGTTGGGAACCGCAAACCCCAGCACCAGTCCCATGCGTGGCCCGGCTCCCTGAGGCGGGATGGGGGGCACCCGGCCCCACGGGGAAGGGGAAGCCGCTGGGAGCCCGGCAGTTAATCTGGGATTGGGGTGTGGGTTGGGATTTGGGGAGGAGGGAGGTCACTTTGGCTGCTCCGCTGGTCGGCACGGTGGCTTTGCCAGCACAGTGGCTTTCCTCGCCATGGAGAGGTTTGGCTGGAGCCAGACATGGAGGGTCACAGCCAGGTTTTGGGAAGCCGCAGCCCATCATGGCTCATCCCACAAAACCTGCTGGTGCTTGCTTGCTGGTCCCCGTGTCCCTGCCTGGTCCATGGTCCTATTCCACCTGCCGAGCCTTTCCTCGCCATGGAGAGGTTTGGCTGGAGCCAGGCATGGAGGGTCACAGCCAGGTTTTGGGAAGCCGCAGCCCATCATGGCTCATCCCACAAAACCTGCTGGCGTTTGCTTGCTGGTCCCCATGTCCCTGCCTGGTCCATGGTCCCATTCCACCTGCCGAGCTCCTGCCTGCTCCTGCCATCCCCTGCGTGCCAGGGAGCCACAGTGTGGCCAGGGATGTGGATGAGGATCCCACAGGCTCTGTTTCCCTCTCAGCTCCTTCCACAGCTTCTCCAGGTGGGGAGCAGCTGGCTGGAATGCCACGAGGAGCCAGAAAGTGGTACAGCGCTGTGGCACCTTGTCCCCATCATTGGAGAAGCTGCAGGATGGTGGGGATGAGTGTGAGACAGGGCTGGGGATGATGGATGGGACAGAGAGGTGATGCACGGGAAAGCCCACCCGTGCTCATCCTTGCAACATGGGTCTTTCCAGTGCGGGAATATCCCTGTGCCCGTCCCACTTTTCCCCTTCCCTCCTTAAATAATTGGCTTTTTCCAGCCTCATGATTTACCCTCAGCTGGAGGGAAGCGAGGGTGGCCCGTGGGGTTGGGCTTCATCAGCCCATGGAGGACCTTTGGGCCGCGATGCCACAAGCTGATGGAGACGGGGCAACCCCTGGTGCTTGCCTGTTTCAGCTCCGGCTGGCAGGATTTCCACCCATTTCGCTAAGTTAGTTAAAAAAAAAACAAAAAAACCCTCAGATGAAAAGGATCTAATTTTAACTCAGAACAGGGAGGATCGAGGAAGCGATGTTTTAAAGAAAGGAAAGTAATCTGACCTACGTCAACATGTGGCAGGATGATTTATTGTGTATTAAGAGGACCGGGAGGAAATAACTCATTGATGAGAGCGACTTCATCAGTGCGTGTTCGCACACGTCTTCCTGATGGGGCTCACGAGTTGGGGCCCTGGGAAAGGGGTGGCTCAGTTTTTGGGGGGTGGTTCTTAGCATCGTAGCAGGTTCCCACAGCCTGACCTCTCCTCTAGGCTGAAATGGGGGAGAAGTAGCCCAGGGTGGGATGGATACGACCTTTCATGGTTCTCCCTACCCTTGGGAAGTGGGGAGATAGCACCCCAAAGCCAATTATGTCTTTTCCATCACCAAAGGGTCAGCTGGGGAGAGGGGAAAAGAGAGAGAGGGGAGATTTTGTGTTTCTTGGAGGTATCTTACTACCGCAACCATCTTTGTATTGCAGGGCATGACCTATCTCTGTATCTCGGCCTCGGATTCATCCAATCAAAACCTGTAAGTCCTTTGCCATCCTTTTGCCTCCCAGCATCGTGTGTTGGTAGTTGTTGGTCAATAAAAGTTCAGATTATGAATGAAGGTTCAGTTCATTCATGCTGCAAAACGTTGGTATCATTGCTGAAATTGACAGAAGCTGCGGTTCATTCTTAGGTGCTAAACAGCAGTTGTAGGGGTCAAAATTTGTTTCTGTGTGTGTTTGCAGTCAGGAAATGTCATTTTCCATCAAATTTCAGAACTGTTCTACTGGGCAGAGTTGAAAATCGGAGCATTAGAAAGACAATGATTTTTCTTGGTCTTCCAAACATTTTATTGGAAAGAGAAATAGAGTATTTATTAAAATCAAAGGTGTTTTTTTTTTTTCCCTATATGAAGCATAGATACTTATAAGTCTTTTAACGATGTTCTCGAGATGAAGCTGTTGAGAGATGCTGCAAGGAAGCCCCAGGCTTTTATGGGAGGTGGTGCTGGGGTGCGATGGGTGCAGGCACTGCTGGTGCTGGGGGTTCACGTCACCCTGTTGCTGCGTTGGGCATCCCTAACAGAAAATGGGTGACTCCGGGGGATTTTTCTCACCAATCAAACCCTAAAAAAGGATCGAAACCTTGTGCTCAGTAACTGGAGTGAAGCCCATTGGTGGAGGTGCTGGTTTTCCAGCTTCCTTGGGAGCAGCCGTGCCCGGGGGTGTGATTCTGCTTGCTCATGCTCCCGCTGAGCGGAAAGAGAAGCTTTACAAGAAAACCCTGCCTCAGCAAGAACTGGGTTTTTTGGTTGTTATTTTTTCCTCTTCTCCCATTTCTTTGCGTTTGTGACATGTCTACTGAAATGAAGAAAAAAAAATTAAAAAGGGGGGAGGGGAGCGGGGAGAAAAAAGAAGATAAGATTGGCTGCTGGAAGGAAGACTTATTCAAGGAACTATTTTCTGCTTGTCAGTTTATGCCTTGGATTTCACAATCCTGGTGTCCGGCAGAGCTGATGCTTGTGACTAAGGACCTCAGTGGCTCTCAGCATTACCAGGGCCCATGTCCTGATCCCACGCCTCAAGGCTGATAAAGCATGGGGAGAGCTTTCCTCTGGCTGACTGCCTGGGTGAAAAACCCCCGTGGAGTGGGTGAGGATGGATGGGGTGGCTGAAGAGCTCACCTGCCTCCCTCCAGGATGGGTTGGGAGAGTGATGCTGCGAGCATGGGGTGGGCTGGAGGCTAGCAGCAAGGCATGCTGAGGGAGTTGGAGGCAAAAGCATCGTGTCCTTGCAAGCAAGGTGCATCCTTTCTGGCCCCAGCCTAGGGGCTGAAGTGGAGGACTGGGATCTAGGAGAGCCTGGACCCCTGTAGGCAACACGTGCAGGCCCTGGGGGATGCTTCTGCTCTGCAAAGGAGGTAGGATGAGGCAAAATTGCCCGAGACAAGCTTCAAGAAGGGAAAACCCACCCCAAAAGGTGATCTTCTGTTTGCTACGGTGGTCAAGGAGGAGGCACGTCTGTAGCCCACCAGGAGCGATGGACTGATAACTCCTTCCAGGATTTTCAGTATGACCACAGCTTCAAAGACTCCCTCATCTCTCCTCCCCTTCTTGGGCAGCAGAACCCCCTGCTGTTTGTATTCAAATATGCCTTTGGCTGGTTTCTTAGAAGGAGCCCTGCCCTTTCCAGGAAAGGGTGAGGACCAGCATCCCCTGTGATCCCTTTCCAGGGCAGGGTGAGGAGCATCCCCTCGGCTGGGCTAGGAGGGATGGGGGAGGTGTTAGAGGGTTCTGCAGGGAGCCCCGGAGGGCTCTGGGGGGAGGATGCATTGGGAGGGAGCCCTCGGCGAAGGGCACAGGGGGAATAACTCTGTGGGAGCTCATGCCTTGGCTTCTGAGAAATCAGGAAGGCTGTGCAGTCGGACGCCCACCCCATCACGCGGAAGCAGAGGAAGTCCGGCGCCGGGGCAGAGGCTCTGCCGGCTCCTGCACTCCCTGACCAGTGGCTCTGGTGGGGCTGCACCAGAGGGACCTTTTTCTTCTCCTCCCCGAAAAGCTGGGGGTGTGTGGTTAGGGAGTCTGCCAGGAGCCTAAGTTCCCCAAAATCGCATCTTCTCCCTCATAACTACCCCAAGGCTTGGTGTGACTGTGAAGGCTAGCAGGGATGGGAAGTGTTCATTGCAAATATGTGTCAAGAAAATGAATACCTGGCTCGGCATGGACTCTTGGAGATGCCCTCTATCTCTGGGAGGGATTGGCAGTGGCTTCCAGCATCCTGTGCAGTGATGAGCAGGAGGTGTCCCACTGGAGCCTGCATAGTGCTCCCATGAACACACACCTCTCTCTCACCAGCGCATACAGAGTTATTTTATCCTGTTTTTTAGGTCTCCATGCCTTCAAAATATGGTAAGGCTCAGGCTGCTCAGGCTGAGAGAGTTGGGGTTTTTCAGTCTGGAGAAGAGAAAGCTCCAAGAAGACCTTATAGCAGCCTTCTAGTAATTGAAGGGGGCCTAGAAGAAAGCTGGAGAGGGACTTTTTACAAGGGTATGTAGTGATGGGATGAGGGGTTACAGCTTCAAACTGGAAGAGAGTAGATTTAGATTAGATATTAGGAAAAAAATTCTCTAGTGTGAGGGTGGTGAGACACTGGAACAGGTTCTCCAGAGAAGCTGTGGTTGCTCTATCCCTGGAGTTGCTCAAGGCTAAGCTGGATGGGGCTTTGGGTTGAGGAGGGGAAGGGTCTTGCACCATTTTGGGACCTGCAGGCAAAATGCCTCGGGAGCTACCTTCTCCCTGCCTTCTCCCCCACTGGAATTTTTCCCTTGGAGGAAACTGGGTGTGTTTGGCATCGTTTGGAATTTATGGATAAGCTGATGGCTCAGGACAACCTCTGACATGGGGATGTGCATGTCCCTTGCCCCCTCTCCCCTCACGGGGAGGAGGAGGGATCGCTGCTCCCACCCTGTGCCGCTGGTCCCAGGGTGGTGGGAAGTCCTTGGTGGAGGACACAACTGCTGAGGCTCAGGCTGCTCAGGCTGAGAGAGTTGGGGTTTTTCAGTCTGGAGAAGAGAAAGCTCCAAGAAGACCTTATAGCAGCCTTCTAGTAATTGAAGGGGGCCTAGAAGAAAGCTGGAGAGGGACTTTTTACAAGGGTATGTAGTGATGGGATGAGGGGTTACAGCTTCAAACTGGAAGAGAGTAGATTTAGATTAGATATTAGGAAAAAAATTCTCTAGTGTGAGGGTGGTGAGACACTGGAACAGGTTCTCCAGAGAAGCTGTGGTTGCTCTATCCCTGGAGTTGCTCAAGGCTAAGCTGGATGGGGCTTTGGGGTGAGGAGGGGAAGGGTCTTGCACCATTTTGGGACCTGCAGGCAAAATGCCTCGGGAGCTACCTTCTCCCTGCCTTCTCCCCCACTGGAATTTTTCCCTTGGAGGAAACTGGGTGTGTTTGGCATCGTTTGGAATTTATGGATAAGCTGATGGCTCAGGACAACCTCTGACATGGGGATGTGCATGTCCCTTGGGCACAAGGCAGCACCTTGCCCAGAGACTGTCTCCCAGGGGTCCTCCCTGAGCTGGTTTGGCTGATGGCATCACCTCGTTCGTGATTCCTTAGGAGCAGGAAATCTCCTGGGAAGTCTCCCAGGTCATTTCCTTCCTGGCAGATGAAGATCAGCCCCTCTGCCCTCACTGGGCAGAGGAGGGATCGCTGCTCCCACCCTGTGCCGCTGGTCCCAGGGGGGTGGGAAGTCCTTGGTGGAGGACCCAACTGGTGGTGTGGCCAGGTGCCTTGCAGGGGTAGGTAGCCCTCCCATCCTCACCTCCCTGCCTCTCTCCTTGCAGGCTGCAGCATTTTAAGGAGTGCATCAAGTTCATCCATGAATGCCGGCTCAGTGGGGGAGGCTGCCTTGTCCACTGGTGAGACCTGCTGCCACCTCCTCGCGTCCTTGGTTCACATCGGTCCCATGGGAGGTGGGGATGGGCTCCCCAAAAGTGTCCTCAACGTCAAATGTCACTTGTGGTGGGGAGGAAGAAGAGGGTAAGACAAGGAACAGTGGGAGGGTGACAGAGGAAGGTCTCCACTGCTGATACCCATGCAGATGGGTGGTCTGTGTGTTGAAAACCTGAGCATTCAAAGAGGTGGGATGGGCTAGAGGAGGGCACGGGGGGAAGCCACCTGCCTGGAGCCACCAGCAGTGGCTCCCTGCCCATGCAGCTCCTTATCCCCACCCAACCCATGGCCGAGGAGCTCTGCCAGCACCCCAGGGAGAAGGAGTGCCTGTGGGAAGATGTGTCCCTTTCTGCGGGGCCAACATCAGGCTTTGTGGTGGGAATACCTCTACCTGACGCTGCTCCTTCACGCTCTGCCAGCCTGGCTGGGGTCTCCCGCAGCACCACCATCCTGGTGGCTTATCTCATGACGGTGACCGAGCTGGGCTGGGAGGGCTGCCTGGCTGCCACCAAGGCCGTGCGGTCCTACGTCAGCCCCAACTTTGGCTTCCAGCAGCAGCTGCAGGAGTATGAGGCGACCTTGCTGCAGGAGGTACGTCCCGCCCCGACGTCCCCTTATATACGTGTCTGCAGGGTTTGCAAACACGCACGGCTCTTTTGCATGCAGCTCGCTGCAGGCACCAGCTGTTTGCCCCGAGCTGGCCTTTGGGCATGCTATTTATTACCTGGGGATTTTGGGTTTTGCATGCAACAACAAAAAAGAAAAGAAAAGAATTTTGTTTAAAAAAAAAAAAGAAAAGAAAAAAAAGAAGTGCCTAGACATTATGCAGGCACACTTAAAAAAAGCTCTTTAAAACCCCAGTGCTTTTCTCGAGAGTTCAGTTAGGACACAGTGGGAGGGACAGATGAGCATCAAGTCCCCCAGGAGCCCCAGGAAGGGCGCTGGGCCAGTTCCCGGGAATGCAGTGCAGCGGGAGCTGGAGGCGGAAAGGGGGAGAGGAGAGGGAGGAAGGCTCCTGCGAGCAGATTTGGGATGCTTGGGCGTGCTCGGATCTGACAGGGCTTCCTCTGACAGCATGTCCCCTGCTCTTAGAGGCAGAGGACAAAGAGAAGCCAGTGTTGATGGAGAAACTGTCCTCTTTTCTCCCTCAAAATGATATGGAGCAGCAGGTTTTAGGAGAGCAGAAGCCTTGGCTGGGTGGGTTCCTGTCCTGTGCAGGGGAGGGATGTTGTTGTAGCTGAGCCGAGCCAGATTTTGGCAGCTGGGAGCGACAGCGGCACATTTACTCGGGAGAGCACTGGTTGCAGAGATCAGAGCTGCACTTTTGACCCAGAAAGCCTTCAAAAGCAAAGGGAAAGGCATCGAAAAGCACAGCTCCCGCCCGAATGACCTCCAGTCTCCCACACCAAACTCTGCTCCTCTGCCCGGCCCTGGGCTCCATGGTGAAGGACCAGGATCCAAAACTGTCCTGGGAGGGCACATGGACCACAGCTGGACCTCTACAAGGAAAAAGTAACCCACAACTCGGCATGCACAAGACATCTTGCAGCTCACATCACCCCTAGACTTGGTCCCATCCCTGGAGATGAAGCTCTCCCCCATCCTCTGTAGCCACTAACGTGCAGTGGTCCCATGGCAAACGGTGGCAGAGACCCGGTGGTCCTTCTGGCCACACTGAGCAGCTCAAGGGGATTTCTCTCCTCCCAGAAGAGAGGGAGGGACAGCATGTGACATTGGCCCAAATGTCAGCCCCTTTCCTGCCGCTGAGTTCCTTCCCTGGGTGCCGGAGGGAGCGGGCAGGCGCTGTCACATGAAGGACACCACCCTGCCCTGTTATCACCAGCTTGCAAAAACACCCACGGAGGAGGGTGGAAAATGGTCCAAGGGGTTATGAAACACCCGGGGTGCTGGAGATTCCCTGTGGGGCTTCCCCTGCCCAGGCCAGCTCTCCCCAACGCTTCCCACGCTCTGGCCGTGTCCCTGCCCAGACCATGAGGTGGGGTAGCTGTGCCCCCCATCCTCCTGCTCCCCAAAATCCAGGCTGGGCTCAGCAGATGCTGGACTTTCTTCCCTTTCCCGTAGATGCTGTTTTTTCATCACCCCACAAGTTCTGCCAGGGGCTTTGCAAGCATTTCCCTGAAAATACCAAAGGCAGAGCCAAGGGTGGAGGCGCTTGGACGTGGTTTTTTATTTTTTTTTTACTCCTGAGCCATGGGTCTTAGCAAGAGCTGCCTTTTTCCTCGAAACGTCCTGCTTTTCCCTGCGGTCGCTGCATCAGGGAAGGAAGCTCCGGGTGGCCCTGGTGGGTGGACTGCTGTCAGCTTGGCCCCGGGGGCGAAGGTTGGGTGCTGGAGCGGGGAGTGCTCCGGCATTACTCACCCGCAGCTGCATTTGAAGAAGGGGAAGAGCCAGGATGGATGCTCCAGCCTGACCGGCCATGCGCTGCTCCCAGCTCACCCCTTCACCTTCCACCTTTGCAATAAGAAGGGACTTGCGGGCAGGTCAGCCGAGGTGGATGGTTGGGGGTCCTGCAGGGTGGTGGCCACCATGTTCCTATGTGGCCAGGAGCCCGTGGGACCTGATGCCACATAGATCCTGCACCCTTCATGCCAAGCAGCAGTTGGCTTGCGTACCTTGGCTGTGGGAAGCCACTCCTCGTTCCCCTTTGTGGCTTTGGGGTGGTGTTCTCTGTGTAGTCAGGATGCAGTAGCAAGGGAGCTTCAGCTCTTGCTGAGGATAGAAAAGAGGTTAAATTTCCCCATTTAGCCCAGCTGTCATCCCAGCAGGCAGCAATTTGGAAATACAGTGCCCAGGAGCAGACATGGATGAGGGCTGGACGGGCTGCTCGGGATAAAAAGCCTCATTTCTTGTTGGCTAAAATCTGCGAGGAACAGGTCAGACCTCCTGGGGACCTCCTTCCCAGGGCTGTGGGTGAGCATCCCTCGGTGCCTCGGTTTCCTCGATCCGGAGCAGGAGGGGTCAGACGGGACCCTGGGATGCAGAAATGGGGAAGATGCTCTCCGGGTCTGGGCAGCCAGCCCCCGGCTACAGGAAGCTCTCCTCGAGTGTGCAGCTGTGGTTTCGAGCTGGCAAATGGTGTTTATCGGGGCTAGAGGGATAAAGAAGGAAGGAATCGACCATGAGCAGCAGCAGGGTGATGGGTAAGGTTAGAAAAGGAAGTAAGAGAGCTCAGAGAAGACAGCACGGATGTGAGAGGTGGCACAGATGGGCATTCAGGTGATGGACCTGTCCCCCCGCTGCCCCAAGGTCCCCCCCTGAGGTGCTGCTACACCGCAGCCAGGCTGCCTTACCCCCCTGGTGCCATCCCAGATGGGACGGGTGCTCCGGGCCCCGGGAGAGAGGAGGAGGGCAGTGGGTTAGTGGTCAGCGCTGGAGGAAACGGGCTGTAACCACTTCTTGCTCTGGCTTTAAAAGGAAACGCCTGGCAGCAGCAGCAGGGTGCTTCCCCCAGCCTCCCGAAGGCTCCTTCCCTCCTCTGCTGGATGGTGGGACCCAGCTCCGAGGCTGGCTGGTGGGTGCCGAGCCTCGGTGGCCAGGCTGGTCCCCCCATGGAACTTCATCCCTGCGGGTGGTTTGCGCTGGAGGGATGTTCTCCCCAAGAGCAGGGGATGCTTGTCCCAAATTCTGCCTCAAATTCTTTGAGACTCACTTTCCAGGGTGGTTTTTTCTTTTCTAGCAAGGAAATCAAGCTTGGCTTTTGGGGTCCACCCTGAACCAAGGGTCTTCCTGCAAGTGCGCAGAAGCCGTGGTGAGTCCTGCTGTCCGAGGGAGTGGATTTGGGGAATCCAGACATTCCCGGTGGAAATCCCCTCTGCCAAAGCTGACTTTCCCCAGCTGCAGGAGGGGGGATGCCACCAGGGTCGTTCTCAGACTTTATTCTCTTGTGGCTCATGGTCCCCGCATGTGTGGCAGCCCCGGCAGGACAGGGCTGAGCTGCCTGTCCCGCTGTCCTGCATCCATGAATTTGGTGGCTTCTGGCCGTGGGGTGCATCTTGCCCTGGGGGTGCAGAGGCTGGGCAGCTCCTGGGGGCTGCCTGCCCTCTCTCTCTGCTTCCCCTGGCTGCATCCCATGCCCATCCCAGTCTACCCCATGCCAGGGCTCTGATGTTTGGTCCCTTTCTGGACCCTTTACACCCCCAGGTTTTGCACTCCCAACTCCGTGCCCTCCATCCTTTTTTGTAAGGAGTTTGCTTATTGCTGGGCATGCTCCTACCTCTCATCCCAGTAAGCCCTCCTTGCTGGGGTGGCTGGTTCCCAGTGACTTTGGAAGGTGGCAAAGCCTTCCTGCTCCCGGCGAGCACTGGGCAGCTGGCACGGGCAGAGCTGCCCATTTCTGCCCATGCTCTCGAGTGCTACAATCTGGACCCCTCTGGCCGTTTCTCATCCCAGCAGGAACGGGCAAGAATTTCTATGGACCATCTTCTCACTTGCCAGCCACCTCCGGACCTCAGCCCGCTGCCAGCTGGCCCCTGGCCACCGGAGCAGCCTTTGCTGTAGGGATGTGGAGTGGGGACAGGATGAGGGACACCCCCCCAGACTGCCCAGCATCAAGCAGGATGCTCTGCAAACAAACCTGCCTCAGAATGCAAGAACCAACACAGCCGTACAGCTTGTGGCATCGAGTCCAGCCTGTCCCCATGCTGCCAGGGCGGGGAGAAAGCGTGGGGAAGCTTTTTCTTCCCAGAATGCGGGCACACAAGGAACAGCAGCAGCTTCTTGGCAACGGAGAGTAAATAAAGCTGCCGTCCCAGCTGCAGCCGGCACGAGAAGCTGAGGATGCTGCCAGCTCCCCGGGTCCGTCTGCGCTGGGCTGGGGATGCGGAAAGCGCTGGGTTGGGGAGAAACATTGCATCTTCTGTCCGACGTGGTCATGTCGCATGGTGTGTGAGCTCCTGCACGACCTTCTGTGTGCTGGCTGTGGCTGGAGATCACCTGGGGCTGTGGCTGGGATGCAGTGGGTATTGCCCACTGCAATCCGCTTGCTCGCTGTTGTACGTCCTGGCCCTCAAGTTGGGGGTGTCTCATCCTCCCCGGTGACCCTGACAACCTCTTTTGGCTTTGTCCTGGCAGTACCGCACCTGGATCCGCCGCGACTACGGCAGGAACCCGTTCAAGGACCAGGAGGAGCTGGAGTGCTTGCTGGCCCAGCAGGAGCAGAGGCAGAAGGAGCAGCAGCTGGGGAGCAGGGATTGCTCCTGGCTCCATTCTCCAGCTCCCACCAACCCGCTCCCCTCCCAGGCAGGTGGCACCGGTGGAAGCAGATGGATGAACAGATAAGCAGCTGGCTGCTCGCGGGCAGACGTTGGCCCTGGGGCTTGGAGAACTCTGTATTCCCTTTGCCAAACGCCTGTGGGGATTCATGTCTAGGGCAGAAAGCAGCCAGTGCCGTCCTTGGCTATGGGCTTGAGGGTTGGAGTGAGGGAGTCAGGACTCACAGACCTTCCCCTTGGCTGCCAGCTCTGTGTATACCTCTGGACAAGCCAGTTAACTGATGATAGTGTCTTGCTCTGTCCCACTCCCCCATTAGCCAGTGGATCACGGCCACTTTTCCATCACCCAGGGCAGCAGCAAGCCCTGTCCCTCTCTCCAGCAGCATGGTACCCAGATGCTCCTGTGGCAGGGTGTGGGGATGCCAACGCAGACCTTGGAAAGCCAAGGTGGGATAAGATGGGGAGAGGCCACCTTGTATTCTGCTTTGCAGTGAAGCTGGAGTCCAGTACAGTCTGCGAGGTGGCCCTGAGGAGGGAGGGATGTGTCCTGGGGTGTGAGTGTGCTGCCGAGCCTGGCTGTCACCCCACAGGATGGGCAGAGGGGCTGGAGATGTCCCCCACCATGCTTGGACTTTCCTGGTCCAGCCTGTCCTTGGCAGATGTCTGTCTGGCATTTGCCTTAACTCACCCCCCTGCCGAGGGAGGGGGGAAATCCAGCTGTGCCGGAGGCTGCCTGTCCCCACCGCCTCCATCCCCGGGGCCAGAGTGGTTTGGGTTTCCCCTGCCGCCCCCATCTGAATGTCCTTGGTTGCAAAAGCAGCCAGTTGCTGGATTTGACTCGGTTGACCCGCAGACCAATTTAACACCGTCCCTCTCCAACAGCCTCTTTAATACTGAAAGATCATGGCTACGTCCCTTTTTATGTCCCAAACTCATACACCGTCGTTCCAAAGTGTGGCCTCACCACCTTCCTTTGACAGGACTCCCCACATCCATCCTACAAGGAGGGGGTCCCAACCCATTGGCACAGCCCTTCTGCATTCAAACCTGCAAATCTTCCATGCCAGCTTGGCCTTTTGCTATAAATACCTTGCCTGGCTTCTCAAAACTATCTGTTCTGCAATCCATTCTGAGAAAAAAAAAAAAAAAAAAAAAAATACACAGTTCAGATGAAATTTGTATATAAAAACAAGCCTTATCTTCTGAAAAAATTCACGAGGGCCAGCTTGCTGAAAAAAAAAAAAAAAAAAAAAAAAAAAAAGAAGCTTAAAATATTTCTAGGCCTTAATGAAAATTTCTGGGTACTCTCGAGTGTGACCATACTGGGGATGACTTGCCTGGCTCTTAATAAAGAGGAGAGTGATTAAAACTGTGCAGCTGGCCAGTCTTGATTTGTGGTGCTCCTGGTGGGAATGGAGGGGTGGACTGACATGTTTCTTATTTTCTTGACGAGAACCATCAGCAAAGTTAAAAGTTTTTAAAGATTCAATGTTTAGCCATAATGTACAGGCTTCTGGGGGGAAAATAATATAATTATGGAGGCTTTCCCCTGTCTTTTTGTGTTGAGAAAAGGGTCCCTTTGGTTGTTATTCTACACGGAGGCACTCCACAGTGTGTGCTGGTGGCACGATCTGCATGGGAAAGCGCCCCAAGCAATTAATGAGATCAAGGACCATAAATGCTGTTGATGGAGTGGACTGGAGGGAAGTTGAGCAAAAAGGGTCGATATCGTATTTGAGGCCTCTGTTATCGTTTTAGGAAGCAGAAAAATGGAACTTGTGCACAGGAGAAAAAGAGAAGAAAGTTGATTTCTGGTGTTAATAGGAAGTCATCGGAGATGTGTGATAAGCAGAGATTAGCTTTGCAGGAGGTGTGATAACCTCCACGGAGCACTGTCATCCCCTCACATGTGCCATCCTGGGTGCAGTGCCCCTTCCCATCCCAGACTGGACATCCCAGGACTCAGACATTCCCCAAAGAACTGCAGCATTGAAGCAGCTGTTACCCCTGGAAAAATCCCCCTGATTTTTGGGAATCACAAGGGATGGTCCCTATAAGCTGCAGCATCACCCACACCTGGCATCAGAGCAACAACTGTTGCCCAAATAGCATCTCCCAAGCCCAATTTCCCTTGGATTTGAGGGGTGTCCCAGGTAAATATATATATTTTTCCACTCTGGCCTCTACCAGTGGGAGCTGTGGTGGCTTTAGGACTTGTGGGCACTGGGAGGCAAGCCCTGAAGCAGGTAAAACTGGGCTGATTTCCACTTCTTTCTGCTCCGGTAAGAGCTCTGCGCGCTTCGCCGCTCAGCTCTCCCCAGCGACCGGTGCCTCTGGCGGGGGGAAAAATCACTCTTTTGAGGTATGAACGAGCTTCCCAGCTTCCCGGGGCGCTCCTCGCTTGCAGGGAAACAGTTTGCAAGGAATTCCCTTCCATGCTGCCTGCCCCCGGGGTGTGTTTCCCATTTTCCCCTGCCAGCCGCTGGCAGGGCTGCGGGGCATCACGCTGCTGCCAGCGCCGCCAGCGGCTGAAAAACCCCATTTTAAGGCAGTTATTATTTTATCCTCCTCCCGTTGGGATCCCACTCACCCCAGGGAACTGAGATTTCACCTTTCCAGGCTGCCCATGAAGTTGAGGAGACAAAATGACACCAGAGGTGATGGGATCACTGGGTAGCAGGGTCGCAATTAGCTCGTAGAGAGGATGGAGAGGCTTGATTTTACGAAGCCCCTTTAAAATATCCTGAATTTGCCAGAATTTATACAAAAGCAACTATTTTTTACTGAGGAGGTCTCTGCCTGGTGTCGGAAGGCAGGATTGGTGTCACAGGGGATGGCGATGCAAACTCCCCCTGCAAACCGTAACTTGTTTCTTAGTTAAGAAAAAAAAAAAAAATAAATAACCCTCCTAACCACATGTGATTGCAAAAGGGGTTTTTGGCTCCCCCCAAATCTCACAGGGGGGATCTGATTAGGATCAGTCGGGTGTTTAAAAACAAGGGCTATTACAGCCGTTATTTATTAGAAATGACAATAAAGGTTGTGTACCTTAGATCATTATTTTTATTATACCATCTGTGCAGTTCCATACATTTCCCATTTCTCTGTATTACCCACATGGGAGTAATTATGGTTTTCTTCCAAGAAATGTGTGTGTAATCTGGTAATCCCAAAAAAGCCCTCTGAAATCAGGCTGCAGATGGTCCTTTACGCTCTGCTTCGGCCAGTGGCCCCAGCTGGGTATGCTTGGGCTGGACTGGGGCTACTGGTCCCAGCTGGGGGATGACTGGTGGTGCCGGGGCAGCCAGGGAGGGAACGATCCGGGACCTGGGGCTGATCCGGGAGGCAACTGCCCAGGGATGGGCTGATCTGGGATTGGGGACACTGGTCTGGGGCTGAACCAGTCTGGGACTGGGGAGGGACTGGTCTGGGTCTGAACCAGTCTGGGACTAAGCAGAGACTGATCTGGGACTGGGGATGGACCAATCTGGGACTGGGGACCCTGGTCTGGGTCTGAATCAGTCTGGGACTGGGGAAACACTGGTCTGGGACTGGGGATGGACCAATCTAGGACTGTGGGAGGACTGGTCTGGGTCTGGGTCTGGACCAATCTGGGACTGGTGATGGACCAACCTGGGACTCAGGAGACTGGTGTGGGACTGGTGATGGACCCATCTGGGACTGGGGAGACTGGTCTGGGTCTGAACCAATCTGGGACTGCGGAGAGATAGATCTGGGACTGGGGACGGGCCGATGTGGGACTGTGGAGAGACTGGTGTGGGACCAATCTGGGACTCAGGAGACTGGTGTGGGACTGGCGATGGACCCATGTGGGACTGGGGACACTGGTCCGGGTTTGGACCGCTCTGGGACTGGGGAGATGGACTGATCTGGGACTGGGGAGATGGACTGATCTGGGACTGGGGAGACTGGTGTGGGACCGGGGATGGACTGGTCTGGGATGGGGGACACCGGTTTGGGACTGGGGAGACCGATCTGGGACTCCCGTCGCCCCGCCCCTTGCCCCGCCCCCTCCGCCTGATTTCCCGGAAAGTCTCGCCCTTCAGAGAAAGCTCCGCCGGCCGCGCGCGCCCCACTGGGCGGCTCCTCATTGGTCGGGCCGGGGGCAGAGACGGCTCTCCATTGAGCGGGGGCGGGATGGGGGCGTGGCTAACGCTGGGCCCGCCCTCCCGGGCTGCTATAAAAGGTGTGCGCGGTGGGCGGTGCGGGGAGCGGCGCGGAGCGGCGCGGAGAGCAGGTACGGGGCGGTGCGGGATGTGTGTGCTCTGCGCTGTCCCCACGGTGCTGGAGAGTTGCGGGGAGAGGGATACGGGGTGCTGGGGAGGAGGGGAAGAGGGTTGCGGGACCCTCGGGAGCCGGGGAAGGGGGATGTGAG
>NW_015090842.1:8415998-8418350 GCF_001431845.1 Calidris pugnax | reverse complement strand
AATCCCAGTCACCCCAGAGAACTGAGATGTCACCTTTCCAGGCTGCCCATGACCTTAAGGAGACAAAATGACGCCAGAGGTGATGGGATCACTGGGTAGCAGGGTCGCAATTAGCTCGTAGAGAGGATGGAGAGGCTTGATTTTACGAAGCCCCTTTAAAATATCCTGAATTTGCCAGAATTTATACAAAAGCAACTATTTTTTACTGAGGAGGTCTCTGCCTGGTGTCGGAAGGCAGGATTGGTGTCACAGGGGATGGCGATGCAAACTCCCCCTGCAAACCGTAACTTGTTTCTTAGTTAAGAAAAAAAAAAAAAATAAATAACCCTCCTAACCACATGTGATTGCAAAAGGGGTTTTTGGCTCCCCCCAAATCTCACAGGGGGGATCTGATTAGGATCAGTCGGGTGTTTAAAAACAAGGGCTATTACAGCCGTTATTTATTAGAAATGACAATAAAGGTTGTGTACCTTAGATCATTATTTTTATTATACCATCTGTGCAGTTCCATACATTTCCCATTTCTCTGTATTACCCACATGGGAGTAATTATGGTTTTCTTCCAAGAAATGTGTGTGTAATCTGGTAATCCCAAAAAAGCCCTCTGAAATCAGGCTGCAGATGGTCCTTTACGCTCTGCTTCGGCCAGTGGCCCCAGCTGGGTATGCTTGGGCTGGACTGGGGCTACTGGTCCCAGCTGGGGGATGACTGGTGGTGCCGGGGCAGCCAGGGAGGGAACGATCCGGGACCTGGGGCTGATCCGGGAGGCAACTGCCCAGGGATGGGCTGATCTGGGATTGGGGACACTGGTCTGGGGCTGAACCAGTCTGGGACTGGGGAGGGACTGGTCTGGGTCTGAACCAGTCTGGGACTAAGCAGAGACTGATCTGGGACTGGGGATGGACCAATCTGGGACTGGGGACCCTGGTCTGGGTCTGAATCAGTCTGGGACTGGGGAAACACTGGTCTGGGACTGGGGATGGACCAATCTAGGACTGTGGGAGGACTGGTCTGGGTCTGGGTCTGGACCAATCTGGGACTGGTGATGGACCAACCTGGGACTCAGGAGACTGGTGTGGGACTGGTGATGGACCCATCTGGGACTGGGGAGACTGGTCTGGGTCTGAACCAATCTGGGACTGCGGAGAGATAGATCTGGGACTGGGGACGGGCCGATGTGGGACTGTGGAGAGACTGGTGTGGGACCAATCTGGGACTCAGGAGACTGGTGTGGGACTGGCGATGGACCCATGTGGGACTGGGGACACTGGTCCGGGTTTGGACCGCTCTGGGACTGGGGAGATGGACTGATCTGGGACTGGGGAGATGGACTGATCTGGGACTGGGGGAAAAAAAAAAAAAATAAATAACCCTCCTAACCACATGTGATTGCAAAAGGGGTTTTTGGCTCCCCCCAAATCTCACAGGGGGGATCTGATTAGGATCAGTCGGGTGTTTAAAAACAAGGGCTATTACAGCCGTTATTTATTAGAAATGACAGTAAAGGTTGTGTACCTTAGATCATTATTTTTATTATACCATCTGTGCAGTTCCATACATTTCCCATTTCTCTGTATTACCCACATGGGAGTAATTATGGTTTTCTTCCAAGAAATGTGTGTGTAATCTGGTAATCCCAAAAAAGCCCTCTGAAATCAGGCTGCAGATGGTCCTTTACACTCTGCTTCGGCCAGTGGCCCCAGCTGGGTACGCTTGGGCTGGACTGGGGCTACTGGTCCCAGCTGGGGGACGACTGGCGGTGCCAGGGAAGCCAGGGAGGGAACGATCCGGGACCTGGGGCTGATCCGGGAGGCAACTGCCCAGGGATGGACTGATCTGGGACTGGGGACACTGGTCTGGGTCTGAACCAGTCTGGGACTGGGGAGGGACTGATCTGGGTCTGGACCAGTCTGGGACTAGGGAGAGACTGATCTGGGACTGGGGATGGACCAATCTGGGATTGGGGACCCTGGTCTGGGTCTGGATCAGTCTGGGACTGGGGACACTGTTCTGGGTCTGGACCGATCTGGGACTGGGGAGACACTGGTCTGGGACCGGGGATAGACCAATCTGGAACTCAGGAGACTGGTGGTGGGACTGGTGATGGACCCATCTGGGACTGGGGAGACTGGTCTGGGTCTGAACCAATCTGGGACTGCGGAGAGATTGATCTGGGACTGGGGAGATGGACCGATCTGGGACTGGGGAGACTGGTGTGGGACCGGGGATGGACCGATCTGGGATGGGGGACACCGGTTTGGGACTGGGGAGAGGCTGGTCCGGCTCTGGGGATGGACCGATCCGGACTGGGCACACTGGTGTGTAACTGGTGCTGGACTGGGGAGACCCACC
>NW_015090842.1:8282695-8415608 GCF_001431845.1 Calidris pugnax | reverse complement strand
GCCCCGCCCCCTCCGCCTGATTTCCCGGAAAGTCTCGCCCTTCAGAGAAAGCTCCGCCGGCCGCGCGCGCCCCACTGGGCGGCTCCTCATTGGTCGGGCCGGGGGCAGAGACGGCTCTCCATTGAGCGGGGGCGGGATGGGGGCGTGGCTAACGCTGGGCCCGCCCTCCCGGGCTGCTATAAAAGGTGTGCGCGGTGGGCGGTGCGGGGAGCGGCGCGGAGCGGCGCGGAGAGCAGGTACGGGGCGGTGCGGGATGTGTGTGCTCTGCGCTGTCCCCACGGTGCTGGAGAGTTGCGGGGAGAGGGATACGGGGTGCTGGGGAGTAGGGGAAGAGGGTTGCGGGACCCTCGGGAGTCGGGGAAGGGGGATGTGAGACCCTTGGGATGTTGGACTTTGAGGATGCAGGATGAAGCCAGCCTGGTACCCACGGCCCCATGTGTGCTGGGGGGCAAGGACTGAGCCCGCTTGATGCTCAGCAGCGTTGGCATCCTTGGAGGTGCTGCTGGTGTTTGCTTCAAGGCAAAGCATGGGATGGGTGGGCTGGGGAGAGCTTGGTGGTGGCTTGGAGCTGGGATCCTTGGAAGGTTGACAGGCTGCAGGGTGATGCTGTGGTGCTGACTCTTTCAGTCTGGTTTTTTGGCTGCTTTTTCCCCTTGGAATGGGGTTGCTGCTTAGTTTGCTGCATGTGAAGAACTCCTTGGCTGTGTCCTGTGTGTTTGGCTTGTGTCTCCAGCAGCAGCCTGGAGGGCTTGCGCAGCCTCCTGTAGAGGAGAAATGGAGCTCTGGCTCTGACAGTGATGGGAACAGGTTTTCTAGAAAATGGGCTGAATTAGGAGGGAGTCCCATTTCAGGGGGCATTTCTGAGGTTCTTCATGTCAGTGTAATTCAGGTGCAGGAGCCTGTGGAGAAGCTGTGTGTAACCCCATCCCTCTGGGGAAATGCTCCAGCTGGTGCTTTGGGGCGTCCTGCCCTGGAGGGACAGCTGGGATCCAGGGCTATGTCCTCACTGTTGTTTTGGCTCGTGATCTTGTCTGTGGCCATCTCTAAAAGCAGGGGCTGTGCTTTGGGTGGCCAGGGAGGTCTGTGTGTCCTGCTGGGCAGTAATAGAGCAATGAAGGGACAGAAGTTGGTGGCACTGAGCTGGTGTGAGCCTGCAGCAAAGCAGGGGCCAGCAGATCTTGGGTTGTGCTGGGAACATCTCGTCTTTTGTCACTAAAACCTTCCTGTGGGGCAGAAGATAAAAAAAAAAAAAAGAATGAGACAGTCTGGTAATACCTGGAGGAGGGCTGTGAGTCCAAAAGTCCTGGAGAGCTGATCCTGGGGCTGCTGGTTGCTTCTGCCAGGCCACCAACTCCTGAAGTCCCTGTGGGTCTTGCCATGGAGGTGACAGAAGATGTCAGAAGAGTTGAGTGTAGTGCTTTGCTTCCAGCTGGGTGGGAGAAGCTGTCTCCTGGGTCTTCCATGAAGTTACCCAGTGGTTTTGGTTAAAAATAACACAAGGTTCCCAGCAAGAGTGGAGTGACTTCACCCTGCTCTATCCCAGTGTTGGTCCTCTGTTCAAGAGGACTGGTTATGTGGTCTCCATCCCTATGGTGGCTCCAGGTGCTGTCTAGGCTGGTGTCTTCTCCCCATATAGGCAGTATCCAGTGAGAAGGGCTGCCGTCCCCTCCAGAGCAGACCCCTGGGGTCTGCTGGGGACAGCACTTGGCTTCCATCTCCCCCAGATGTTAACAGATATCTGCCCTGGGATGACCTGTCCAGTGTCACTTGCTTAGGTGACAGCACAACCGGGCACTTTAATCCCTCTCCATCTGCTTCCTATGTGTCCTCTCCCACAGCAAAAGGAGTGAGCAGAGCACCAAGTCAGCCTGTTGTGGTGAGCAGAGCTTTGAAGTTTTGATTGATAGAGCTGGACGAAGAATTTATAGTAGCTCTTTGAAGATTGCCTTGATTTTTTTTTTATTATAAAAAAAGCAGGGGAGGATTTTAATGTACAGAAATTGGCATGTGGGACCTGCTGAAAGCTGCTGGTCTCTACAGGCAGTGCCGTTACCAGCTGTGTATGGGGCAAACCAGAGCATGACATGATGCCTTGTACCCCAGTCGTGGTGGGACGGTGGTGGGGGAGCTAATGGAGCTTGGATCTCTTGCTCCATCCAGGATGTGTGACCGCAACGGTGGGCGACGGCTCCGGCAGTGGCTGATCGAGCAGATCGACAGCGAGCTCTACCCAGGGCTCATCTGGGAAAATGAGGAGAAAACCATGTTCCGCATCCCGTGGAAACACGCTGGGAAGCAGGACTACAACCAGGAGGTGGACGCTTCTATTTTCAAGGTAGGGACAGATGGTTAATGCCTTTTTCTCAATGGTTCCTGGGCTGGATGCTGGTTTTTCCCTTGCTGACAGTCTCAGTAGCGTGAGAAGTCCACGCTGTCTGTGGGTTTTGTATCTCTGACCCCTGCAGGAGATGCTTCACACCACAATTGGCCTTCCAGGGTCTTTTTAGGAGTATTTATTCCTCTTTGCCAAATGCTGGTACCAGTTTTAGGTTTATTTTCAGCATATTTGAATCCTGGTCTGACATGAAAAAGGAGCACATCCTGCTCTTTCTATCTGCTCTAAACTTCTTGTCAGGCTATTCTTGATAAAATTTGGATTTACCAATGAAAAAAAGATTTTGCAGGAGGGAAGGAAGCTTTGGATTTCATTGAAGGGGTGGGGGGGGGATTTCCAGTTTTGGGGAAAAACTGGAAAATTCCATGCCAAACCAAAAAGGTCAGGCTCTTCCCCAGGAATTCCCTTCCCTCTGCCCCTGCTTCCAAATATCTGTACCGGTGAGCGAGTTCACTTTCTGGGAAGTGACAACTGGTCAGTGTCTGGTTTGGGAGCACTGAGTTATGAGGATGGCATTGAGTTCTGCTATCTGAAAATGTATAGTTACATACAGAAAAATAAAGATGTATATTTAAAAAAAATATCAAAAACATATTCTGGAATCACTGTTTGGTAAAATGTATTCTCCCACCGAAAGCACAGAAAGTATTCTGATTTTTAGAAGAAACCATCTTTAGCTTATTGGTCAAGAGCTGGAAAAGGACGTTTAATTGATTTTAATTGAGGTGTTACCAGGTCATTAGGCACATCCCTGCTTCTGTCATGATTCTGCACGTCCCCAGCAGTTCATGGCATGTTGGGTGCATAGATGAAGCCATATGTTATGACTTCTACGTCTGCTTTTTAAAAACCTGGGTGTTGCAGCCCTTGCTGGGGCAGGTGGTGCTGCTCTGCACCCAGATACCCATCCCCACGTGTGGTGGCTCCACATGTGCCCGCAGTCGAGGAGCGAAACGGCGGATACGCATGGGATGGTTGAGAGGGTGCGAGGGGCAGGGAGGCGGGGAGAGCAAAATGCTCTCTGCAGCCCCTTTGCCCCAGGGATTGAGGGGTTTTGCAGAGCTCACGTGGTGAATTTGGCTCTTTCTTTTGTTGATTTGTTTTAGGCCTGGGCTGTTTTCAAGGGCAAGTTCAAAGAAGGTGACAAAGCGGAGCCGGCCACATGGAAGACGCGGCTGCGCTGTGCTTTGAACAAGAGTCCCGACTTTGAGGAGGTAACAGACAGGTCCCAGCTGGACATCTCTGAGCCCTACAAGGTCTACAGGATCGTGCCGGAGGAGGAACAGAAATGTGAGTGCCCTGATAAAGGGACTGACCCCCAGCACAGGTCGGTCCTGTGTGTAACCACAGGCTTGTGCCACTGACCTACATCTGAGTGGAGCTTCCTGGCCAGATGCTGTGCTTGTGCTATGATGCTTTGCTTGTCCTGCTTTGCAAAAGATGTCCCCCATGTCACTGTGGTGACACAGGGGAGGAGGAAGAACAGACGTATTTTTCTCTCCCTCCAAAATGCTGCTTAGGAAACAAGGGATAACTGTAGCATCGTGTAAGCTTCCATCCCATAAGGATGTTGGAGGGGCAAATCCAAAGTCCTTCTCCTCTTGGCGGGGGGGGGTACTTGAGCCCCAACCCTTTGTCCTACCAACACCTGCCCTAGGTGGATGGCAAAGAGCTGCAATAAATCCCTTCTCTCTTGCCAGCAGTGATTAGAGTAGCAGCACTTTAACAGAGAGCAGTTGCTGCTGCGATGTCTGGTGTGATGCAATTGCACTAAGTATATCTCCATTTGTGGTTAGGTGTGTGTGTGCTTTTTTCCTTTTTTTTAAAAAGTAAAAAAAACTTGAAAAAAAAAAAACCAAACCAACAAACCTTGCTGTCAGGAAATATGTCTTTAGCATCTCGGTCTCCTCCAGCCGTGTTCATGGGGGGGGCTTGTTGCTGTTATGCAAATGACACTGCAGGTTCCCACCAGCAGCACGGCCGCGCTCGGGGCGGCTGGTGGAAAAAGGAGAAGCAGCAGCCCTGGTCTCTGGGGTGCTCAGAAAAAAAAAACCCCAACCCACTGCTCTAGCTCTCTGTCCTACCAGCCAGATTTTTGACTTGCCTCATTGCTGGTCACTGTGCATTGGGATAATGGGTTGTGAACTGGATTTTGGTCTTGAAAAACACCTCTGGGTGGAGCTGGAGGGGGCTGCGAGCCTCCCCCAAGGTGCTGTTACAGGGCTGTGGTTCTCAGTTTCATAACTTTCACGGGGTGAAGGGTTTCTCGAACCCAGTTGGTGAGATGAAGCATGGGGTGGGTGTTCTCACTACATCCTGGCCTTTCCTTCCAGGCAAAGCGGGCATTGCCAACGGGAACAGCCTGAATGATGTCACGGAGATGGACTGCAGTTCCTCTGCGATCGATGACCTCATTAAAGAGGTAAGCCCTCACTGAGGCTGCAGGTCACCTTGGCTGGAGGTGGACAGATGGCAGGTAGTTGCCCAATAAAGTGTTGCCTTCCTAAAATTCGGTCTGTGAGGCTTTGGGAATCGGCCCGGTGAGAAATGCTGTGTCTTTTGTGCTGGGATGTGGTTGCTGATGAATGGCTCCTGCTTTTGATTTGCATCTGGCAAGACCTTTTGACCAAGGGACAGAACCTGTTCTAGAGCTCTGTTCCACTTCTTGGCTGTGTCACCTTGGGCTGCTTCTGCTCAGTAGCTCTTGAGGGTGTTATCTGAGTGTATGGCCTGGGGAATGCCAAACTTGCTCTTTGTGACCGAAAGAAGGTCATTGGCATCCTGTTGGCATTGCTGTTTGGACCCTCCCTGAGCACTGCAAGTGTCTCTGTGCAGGGCAACAGCTGCCCAAGGCATCAAACCCTCTCTGATCTCGGTGTCTGGTCTCTGACAGCCCCCCTGTGTAGATGAATACCTGGGGATCATCAAGAGAAGCCCCTCACCCCCCCAGGAGACCTGCAGAAACACCCTGATACCTGACTGGTGGGTGCAGCAGCCTAGCCCTGGTAAGTAGCTGAGAACCTGTGCAGTGTTTAACAGGACCCAGCTTTTTGTCCAGGGCAGAAAACACTTAGTTTACAGTGATGGACACCAGTTGTATTATCTTCCTTATCAAGAATGCTTAAAGTACTAATTATGAACGCTGCTTGCAGCAGGCACCCAAAAGTGTGTATTGCACAAAGTTAAATCCACCTGGGAGTATTTTCTGGCATCTCCTGTGTGGGAGCTGGGAAGCCTGATGTGCCTGGGAAGAGAAAACTGTGGGGCTTGTGGAGGGGAGAGGAGGAGGAGGTCGGGATTTAGGAGATGGGCCCACAGAACAACTTGGCTTTCTCTCTGCCCACAGCGTTGCCCCTGATGAACGGATACGCTGGCTACGAGCAGCATCATTTGGGTAAGGCAGCTCCCTTGCTTGGTTGTGGACTGTGGCTATCAAATGTCCCTCTGGGGCTTGGCCTTATGTGTGGGGTGGCAGAAGGTGGCTCTGACTCTGCTCACTGCCTTGGGGGAGGCTTTGCTCTTGGGTTGGGAGGTCCTGTGCCCTCCTGAGTATCCACAGAGCTTCCATGCTGAAGAAGGACATGGCCCTGGCTTGGGGCTGGCCCTGGGGTGTTGGGATCAACTGTGCCTTTAGCATGGGGAGATCTGCCCACAGCAAGGGAGGTGGGCAGGAGGGAAGGGGTTCAGTGTTGGGAGTTCTTGCTGATCAGTGCCGCTACCAGGCAGAGTGCTGGAGATGTCCTCTAGCAAGTAGGTGTCCTCCATCTCAGAAACTTTGCTGGTCTCATAGAGCTTGGGCATTGCAGTGAAGAGCAGGCCGGGTTTGTCTTCTCCTGATGAGCACTGTATGTGTCCGTCTCCTCCCAGGTTACTCCCAGATGGTGATCAACTTCTTCTACAGTGGGAGGCTGGTGGGCCACATCACCACTTCATGCACCGAGGGCTGCCGGATCTCGCTGAGCCAGCCCTCTGGCCATGGTGAGAAGCTGTATGCTCCAGATGCCCTGGAGCACGTGCGTTTCCCCTCAGCCGACACCATCCAGAATGACCGCCAGAAGCAGATCACCAGGAAGCTCTTTGGGCACCTGGAGAGGGGTGTCCTGCTGCACAGCAACAGGCAGGGCATCTTCATCAAGAGGCTGTGCCAAGGCAGGGTCTTCTGGAGCGGCAACAACATGGTCTACAAGGACAGGCCCAACAAACTGGACCGGGATGAGGTGGTGAAGATATTTGACACCAACTTGTTCTTCAGAGGTTTGTATGAGCATTTCCCTCTTCCTTTTTATCCACTTGGTGGGGTTGAAAGGATGGAGCCATTAGCGTTGGGGCACTTGGAAGTCATCACTTCCCATCACACATGGGATGAGTCGTTGATGCTACCAGATCTAGGAAGGAGTAACCTGGTGTCTTGTGTCACTAGGAAATTCCTCCTGGTTGGAGGCTTAGCACAGCAAAGCTGGCTCTTCTTGAGCCCCCAACTTTCTTCCATGGCAGGGTGCTTGGTCCTGAAGCTGCATAGCAAAGGCTGGCAGCTTGGGGCAGGCAGCCTCCAACTGTGTCCCTCTCCTTGCAGAGTTGCAGCAGTATTACAACAACCAGGGCCGCTTACCAGACAGCAGAGTCATGCTGTGCTTTGGAGAGGAGTTCCCAGATGCTGTGCCACTGCGGTGTAAGCTCATCCTTGTCCAGGTATGGAAGGCTGCACTTTGGAGCTCTGCTGCTGAATTTCCCCCCTTGTCTGGACCATTTTGCCCTTTTTCCCTCGTCAAGTAGAGCTCTAGCTTGGACTCCTGGTCGGATGGCAGGAGTCCTTGTCCACAGCCTCCTGAGAGGTGTTTGGGCTCTTTGAGACTCCTTTATCTGGGTAGATCATGTTTGCAAACAAAGCTCTCAAGTGGCAAAAGCTTTTCTAAACTGCTAGGAAATTTGTTCTCTTCTGCCTGTTCCTCCCTCTTGCCACTGGGACCTCTCCCCTCTCCTGTGGGAAAGAGGGGAATAAATACCTGGAATGGTTGTGTTAAGAGGTGGCCTCGAGCCAAGCAGTTAACAGCTGTGATGAACAACCATGGTGGTCAGTAGCAGGGCTGGGAAACCCTTGGTGAAGGAGAGGATGGGATGAGAGTGTCAGTCCCCATGGCTCTGGCTAGAAACATCTCCCTGGAGAAGCTGAAGCAAGTCTGGGAGCCCAAAGCTTTGGGGCAACACATAGGGTGTTTCTGGAGCCTGCATGCAGTGTGAGACCCCCTTGGGCAACCAGTGCTGCAGCAAGAGGGCCATGGCATGGAGGATATGGGAGAGTGTTGTGTCCACCCTTGAGCAAGTGAAGACCCACCAAGTCTGTGAGGTCCTGGAGGGGATTTTTACAAGTGCAGAGGCTGGTTCTGTATCTCCCTGCACAACTTTCTGACCTGGTCACCTCTTCTTGCCTTGAGTCCCTTCACCAGAGGGTCACTGCATGTGCTGAGACATCCTCAGACTGTCCTCACCTCCCTATAGCTCTGCTGGGAGAGGAGCTCTTGTGATTGCCCCTTCGGTCCTAGAGGTGCTTGTGCCAAGGTGGCTTGTGGAATTGGACCTGGCCATCCAGGTCGGTTGGGCACAACTGCTCTGGTGTTTCTCTCCCACCCCATACTGTGCTGCCTGGGCTGGTAGGGGTGGATGGCAGCAGTGACAGATACCTGAAGAGGTTCTGCGTCATTCGATGTCTTCATGACTTTTCTTTTTGTGTAGGTGGAGCAGCTGTGTGTCAGGCAGGTGGTGGATGAGGCTGGGAAGACCTGCAGCAGCAGCCCCATGCTCCCTGTAGCTGATGAGACACAGCATGACCAGGTGTACAGGATCTTCCAGGACATCTGCGCAACGCACCAGCGGCCACTCTTCAGAGAAAACCAACAGATTGCAGTCTGAGCCTCCTTCTCCCCAGACATAGTGTGATGGCTTGGGTTGGTCTAGACCCAGTTTGGTCCCATTAGTGCCTAAATTTCCCATTTGGAAAGTTGTAGGGTTTTTTGTTGTTGTTCTTTGCTGTTTCCAGTCCAGAGTCTGTATAAATACAGCAGTAAAAATAGACATGAGAAAGCAGGTTGGATGCTCGGTGTGTGTCCTGCAGACACTTCACTGGCAAAAATGACTTCTGTACCAAGCCGGGTTGTCCATATACTGTTGTTGGCTATAGCTGATGGCAGGGGGAGGAGGGAGTGTCTGAACTGTGGGCAGGTCAGGGCTGGCAGGGCTTTCTTGTTGCTTTTGTTAATGGCCAGTCAAGCAGAACCAAAAATCAACAGCTATAGTGACCTGCCCCAGTGGTCTGCAACTCCAAACCGCTATTCTCAGCAAGGTTGGTAGGAAGTGACTCTTGGAAAAGCCTTAAAATGATTTAAATGTAGGCAATTCTTTCCAGAAATCAGGTGTTTTTTCCTCCTAAAAGGGTCCTGCTGAGGGAAGGTAGGATATACTCCCAAGGAGAACCTTCTCAAATTCCTCTTTATTTTTTTGCTATAAGTTTTATATGTGTGTCTACCAAAGTATTTTGAAACTTGGAAACCAATGCAGAGATTATATGTGTAAATGTTGAATACACAAAGACTTAGGAATCTTAATTTTTCCTAGAGACAGAGTTTATATAAATATGCAATATCTTTAATTTTAAAGATTGCAGCATAGTGTGAATAGGTTGGCTTCACCCTTGCAAACACATGTGTTGGTGTCTCCCAAGCGTGACCAGGCAGCGGCATCCATGTGTAAATCCTCATTAACATGCTTTGTGTGCACACCCAGCAGTGGGGAGCTGCTTGGCCATGGGACCTGTGCCTTGCAGCTGACCCAACCCAGGACCGCACGTGTGTGCGTGCTACTAAGATGCCTATTTATTTTATGCCTGAGGTTTATTAAATTTTTTTGTATTTTTTTTATCTTCCTGCCATTAAAGTGCTATATTTTGTATTTCTCTTGCATTGTGGTTTTTGGTTGCAATGAGTGGGGTCTTAAGTCTGGTGGGGAGAGCCCTGGTATCTCTGAGTGGCTCCTGTCCTGGTCTTTCCTGTGGTGGGATCTGTGTTAAGTCTCTGCTGTCACCTCTCTCTTCTGCTTCCTAACTGCCTGCCTTCATCTCTGGGGCTGGAGAGAAATGAGCCAAAATGCTGTAATATGATGGAGGGAGGAAAAGGGTATCGTGTGTAGGTCCTTCATTCCATGGAGCATGAAGATAGGTCACTGCTCATCTGCCACAGCACTGGGCTGTGATGCTCCAAGGTTATGGGAGGTGGGAAGGGGTGGGAGGCAGTTAGTTATGGTCCTGCTATACTGTAGTCCCTTTGCCCTTCATTGCCTGGTGGAGCTTTCCCCATGGTCGTCTCTATCCATGTGTCTCACAGGCCCCGGTTTAGTGGGGGTGGAGGGTGTTTTGGGGAGAACCAAGAGCAAAAAGGGAGCATCTGCCTTGGTCAAACAATGAGGTCAATGTTGCAGCAGGGGAGGCTACGCATCTGCACCCTCACCTGCCTCCATCTCAAGCCTGTGTGAGAGGGGAAAATGCTCAAGAGGCTCTGGAAGGCTGTGAGGACCATGTTTGATCTGTCACCTTGCCCATGGTGAAGAACAAACATGAACTGCAGCTGCTTCCTTCTGGCTCAGGCCTGCCAAAGGGTGCAGGCAGGGAAGCACCAGCCTTCAGCCAAGTGACCCTGGTTTCAAGGTACCAGGGATGTAGGCACTTGTGAAGGGGATGCCTGGAGATCCAGGCAGCTGGAGGCTGAGTATCCTTGGGAGATGCTAAGGAAATGGATGTATACCTGCCCTCCCTGCTTGGGTATGAAAGCAGATTGGCACCTTTTTGCTTATCTGCTTTTTTAATTAATGATAGAGACCTTCACTAGTCACAGTTAAGATGTGAGGACCCTGGCCCAGGTTGAGTTGACCACAGCTCACTTCTAGGAGGTTGCTCTGTTGGCAGGACTGCTAGCTGTTTTGGGTTGAACAATTCAGCATTTTCAAGGAAGCTTCCTTAAAACAATTAAATCTTCAGCCAGCTCTCGTGAGACTTGAAGCTGACCCTTTTGCATCCCTTCAGGGTAAGTAGTTACAGCCTCTGTCCCAAAGACCACTAGATGGACAACACACAATTTAGGGTACCCAAAAAGTGCTCTGAGATGGGACACCCAGCTGAAACTTTATGGTTGTACAGTAGGATTAAGGGAGGCCCTACATCCCAATCTATTTATGCTATGAGCACCCCACTCTATGGATAAGTTGTTCTTCATGCCCCAATCATGTTGGTGGGATGCTGTAGTCCTGTCTGTGCCCTTGTGCACATTCCTTGCAGGTATTATGGCATGTGGCTTTGGTGCTTGTG
The DNA here is from genome assembly GCF_001431845.1 of Calidris pugnax. Lineage (NCBI taxonomy): Eukaryota > Metazoa > Chordata > Aves > Charadriiformes > Scolopacidae > Calidris > Calidris pugnax. The sequence continues at coordinate 8,404,863 of NW_015090842.1, read as the reverse complement.
TGAGTGGAGATGGCTGCAGACCAAGATTTTTGAGGATGCACCAGGATGCTAAGTGCAATGAAGTCCCCAACTCCTATAAGGTCTTACAGGATGCTTGGTCATGGAGGTAGGGATTGTACCATCAGCGTTCACCTCAAGCCTTTCCCTGCTCCTCCTGAGGACCATCACAGTGTGTCCTCCAGGATTTAATCCTGTTCCAGCCTTTGGTGCTCCCTCAGAGCTTGAGGCAGACTCACCTCCCTGTGGGTGAGGTGTTTGGTAGGGGAAGCTGGTGGAGGGGAGGTGGGAGCAAGGCACCCGCTGCGGTCTGTGCTAGAACAACACATGCCCACTTGTGAAACATATGATGGTCTGTAGGCTGGGACACCATAAACACCACTTGCGGTTTCCCCAGATGTCCTGGTGCAAGTCCTTCCTCAGAAACCACCATCTTGTGCTTGCCTGGAGCCACCTGCTACATATTCAGGGCTCTTTCAATTTCCACCCCAAGACCGCGGAAGAGTGGTGGGGAGCTGAGGTACCTTTTGTTGGACCCGGCTGCACTGTTTATTTTTAGTGTTACCATCGTGCCTCAAAGCCCAGAGCTTGGTTTGGGACCATGCAGAATGGCTCTTGTCATGCTAGTTGGCTTTCAGGACAACTGATGGGTGTGGAAAGACTGGGAAGGCAACCACAGGACATGGTCTTATGGCAGAGGTACGATGTAAGAAGGATAAGGCAGTGGGATGTGTGGCTGTGGGCAGGGGTCACCTTCTTGCTCAGGGCTCAGGTAGTACTCACAGTTGGGTTTGTGCCTAATGCTGGCCCAACCTGGCCTTCCCCATATCCATCCCACCCCCAAAATCCAACACCAGAGAAGCTTCTGAGGCTGTTGCTTGCTCACGGAAAAAAGACCAGATGCTCTGGCAGATGGGAGCAGGTTTTGAGGTAACTGTGCCAGATTGCACTGAGGGATCCTCTGGCCTGGACTCCCAATGCCTTTGTAAAATCCAGGGGGAATTTCTGCACATTTCTTATTTTCTCCCCAAACCTCTTGGCCAAGCAGGCAGGGCGCTGCCATCCCCACTGCTCTTGCTGAGGAGCTGGTGCTGGTGGTGTCCTGGACCGCCCTGATCTCGAGGCAGTGCCTGAATCCTGGGACATCTGTCCCTGTACCTCGCCTGGTCCTCCACAGCTCTGGTGAGCCGCTCGGTGCAGCTGCACCAAATCTTAGTGGTTTTGGGTGACTGGGGACTCAAATACTTTCATTGGTTTCTGTTCACTTGGGTTCTTCTCTATGGCCTCACTGAAGTGAAACCTTGGTGCCTGGTATCGGCTCTTCTTAGTCAATGGCTCGTGCGTTGGCAATTCCGAACAGTGGCCCACGTCTTCAGCTGAGGGTCCTGTTCCCAAATCCTGGGGATGCAGTACCCACTGCATATCACATCTGTGGCACAAGCTGCATCCACTCCAATGGATGATCCTCACCGGTGTAGCAGGATTGTGGGTACCATGAATGAGAAGCTCAAAGGCTGTCCTTCCAAAAATTCTTGCTGCTTGTCCAAATGTGGTTTCCTACCCCTTGAGCATGCATTTGAGTTGGAGCAGTAGTGCCATCAAACTCCCACCTGATGTGGAAATACTTCCTTGCTTCCCCGGGAAGGTCAACCCAGGTCCTGAGTCCTGCTGCTCCCCTAGAAAGGGCTGGAATCCTGGTGGAAATGAGAAAGTACTTTCTGGGAGATGTCCATGTTAAACTCTTGCCTTCAGGAGAAGAAGGGCAGAGTGAAGGTTTCACAAGGGACGGAGAGAGGAGCTTGGTTTCCATGGAGGGAGACCGACTTTTCCTTGCACAGTTCTCCTCAAAAGTGTTTGGGAAGCGGCAGTGTGTTTTCCCAACCCTCATATTGGACAGTACAGACAACAGGGTGGGATTTTTTTATTGACCCCTTCTCTAAGGTCTTCCAACATAAAGACATCTACGGCACGGTGTACACTGAAACACAGATTTCTAGGAGCTGCAAAGGAGTTGATAAACATTGCAGCTCCTGCCTGATGTTTTGCTCACTGACTTGGGGTGTTATTTGGGTTCAAAGCCAAGCTTACTCCTGAGATTTGTCATGGCTGGAAGGCAGTTGTGCCACTGGGAAACATTTTCCTTGGGAGAAAATGAGCCTGGTTATATCCTGAGGTGTTTTAAGTTCTTGTTCCTTACTGTGCTTCAGTAGTTTTCCTTGACGTGTCCTTCAACAAATGCAAAAAAGAACCATTGCATGTGGCTTCAGGAGCAGATTTCAGTGTCTGTAATGACAACCAGCTTCGACCCATCCCTACTACATGCTTGAATTAAAATGTGAGGAGTTACTTGGTGACAAATCTCCTGCATGGAGAACAGGCTCGCTGGGCTGGGGAGAAGGAAGGTAAGGTTTGGATCCAGACCTCCAGTCCAGCTGAAGCTCCTAAGATTTAGCCCATCTCAGCCTGGAGAAACAGGAAAAGCTCTGCAGCCATCTCCATCCAACTCTGGAGGCCAAGTGCTCTGCTCAGAGTGACAACCACAAGCCAATCGCAGGTCCCAGCTCACAGTTGAACTGCTCAGGAATACAACACAAACCAGCTACAGCTGCTTCCTCCAACCTGCTGCCACTTGCCATGGGCCCCCACCGGCCCCTATAGGCGTTAGAAAACAAACAGTCACTTTTTATTTCTAGACACCAGGGTTTCCAACTGGTTTGATTGCTCAATGCCCCATTTCAGCACAGCAGCCTGTCCACGACGAGCATCTCTGGGCTCTTCCTGAGAGCGTGTTGTAATATGGGAAGCACCCTCCTTCGCATGGTCACCAGCAGCAGGACATCTCCCTCCCTGCCCTCAGGAAGGTAGGAGAGCTACATGGGGGTTTGAACCTCCCTCTCCAAAGGGTTTGTACCCCCTTTTCTGGTCCTAACACCAAGGACACCTCAGTGATGCCTTGTGAAGGAAGCCTGGTAGGACAACCCACCTAGACTTGTCTTTAGAGGGGCTCAAAGGATGTAGACCGCTGTGTGAGGTGAGACTGCTCTGTGCTCAAACTGATGTTATGTGGACCTTCCAACTCATGCTTGTTTTGGATGATTACCCTACATGGCTGGCGGGACTTGGTTCATGCATCAAACCACACTTCTTATAGTCACACCTGTGAAGGCACTGGGAGGGAGGGATTGTCTGAAGGCATCTCATCAGCTGTGGGCATCTCAGCTCCGTCAGGGCTGGCTGAGAAGGAAGAGGAGGTGGCAGCAAGAGCTGAGGGTGAGGAGGCTGAAGTCGCAGGATCTGAGGCTGGGGAGGCAGCCAAGCTGTCAGTTTCCTCAAGCAAGACTTGGCTGCAGAAATGTCTCACGCAGAGGAAAGGAGATCCCAAACTCCAGCAAGCACGACAGCCACTTATTTTTTCTGAATCCATTTTGGACAGATGACCTCTTCTTCCTGTGAATCTTTGCTGTAACACCAGATGCAAGGTCACCAAAGCAGGCTCCACCCAAGCCACAGCTGCAAAAACGCACGAGGGGACTAGTAGAAACATGGTGATAGTTATTTTGTTTTGTTTTGTTTGGGTTCATTATGAAACCAAGTCTGTGAAACCAAGGTCCAGGCTGAAATCCCCTCCCTCTCCCCTGAGTTTGCATGCCCCTAGATGTTGTGTCCTGCTCTGAGCTTATTTTTGGTGCATGTGATTTGCTTGCAATAACGCAAATACCCGGACGGACTGAGGTGGCAGGAACCATAAAATACAGTCAGAAAGCTTTTCGTGTGAGTCACAACCCACCCAGAAACCAGGTAGCCCAGGTCTCTGTTGCTCATCAGAAGAGTAACATGGAAGAACTTGGACTCAGCCCTAGAACGCTCATGAAAATGGGAAGAAGCAAAAGGGCGTTTTCAGGCTGTTGCACAAAGAAATCTTTGTAATGTGGCAATTAAAAGAATACTCCAAGCTGGAGAAACATTCCTTTTCCTTTCTTCTTCCCCCCGATGTGTTAGAGTAGCTGGATGTTCAGAAGAGTTGCTCCCCAGCTCTCTCTGAGACTATAGTTCTCATTGCTTACGTAGATCTTCCTTACTTGTGCTGGATGTTTTACAGGGAACCACAAATGATAACATAATTTTGAACTTTGAGGCAAATAGGCTGTGGATTTCAATAATATTGACCACAAGCGTGCTATGCTCCCTGGTTCTTCTTCTGGTGGGCTTCAAAGGGAGTTTTGTCCTGATTCATCTCCTGCATCTCCACTGCGATGAGCCAAGAAAGAAGTCACTGGTGCATTGGTGTGGGAGCTGCTGCTGGGCCAAACTGTCAGGTCAGCTGCCTTTATAACCCCCCCAGTAGCCCATATCTTGTAATGTGAAGCTGAGCAGACAGCAGCGACCGTCTCCATTGTGAGTTGTGTGGATGGGACTTCTTCTGTGTGCCCTCACCCTCAAGCCGAGTGCCGCGGGAGGCTGCTGTGCCACACAGATGTGTGTAGGGCCGTTGTGGCTGGGCAGGGAGAGGTGTGTGGACCACACCTGGAGGGTGAGGTCACTGATGTCCCTCAAACAGCAGTCCCCAGGTAGCCTCCAGCTGGTCTGAACGTGGCGCTTGGATCGGGTGTGTACGTCTTAGCTTGGTACTGAGCTCCAGATCAGAAACTGGAGTTGTAGTTGAGTAATGATCTGTTTGCTCACCGAGGCCATAAAGGAAACACACATTTCCTTGAGATCAGATGCCTTGGTGCGCCACAGCTAGGTCTCCATCCATGCCACACTGCAGTGGTGGTGTCCAAAGGCCACCAAATGTCACCTTGGTCTCTCCATACCAGCAAAAGTCACCTCCACTGGTTAATCCAGTTTTGCCTTGTTTAACCTTGTTTAACACTGTTCTCCTCCCTCACCCAACAGCCCCACTCTATGCCTAGCCTTGCAGCTTTGGAAAATGCCATGCAAATCCACTCTTGGGACCCGAAACCTCTTGAGGCTCCCAGTAAGGTTTCTACCAAAATCAGCATTTCCCCATTTTTTTGCAGAGTGATGGCAGAGTTGGTCCCCCTCAGCCGGGCGCTGCAGCCCCCGGGGGAGGCGTGGGTTGGGGGGATCGAGGTATGTGGAAGCAGCATGGTGGTTCGAAACAAGTGATTCCCTCGTCTGGATCTTTCTGTTCTGTATTTCTCTTCAGAAGTAACCACTTCTCCCCGAGATAAATCTGGCTCATGGACACGTCGGCAGGATGCACAAGGCAATGCATCTGCAGGTTGGTCTTCCCAGCGAGTATGGTAGAAAATAGTGAGAGGGATCTGTCTGGGGAATGTTTTTACACCCATGCACCAGAAAAGATAGTCTGGTTTTATTTTGGAGGAGGGTCTGGACACATCTTTCATAAAAATCCCAAATATTCAGAATTTGTTAGTTTGCTTTGCTGTTTTACCAAAGTTCCCGCTCTGAGATTTTCTCTGTTTGCTCCTCAATGCTCACCACCACTGTGACCTCCTGTTCTTCCTGAGGATGCCACTGAGGTCTGTAAGTGACCCACTCCACGAAGAGATGGTCAAAGCCTTACAGCTCCGTCTCCTGGGGCAGGGTGCTTTCAGGTGGAGAAGGATTGCATTTAAGGCAAGGAAGGAAAAAGCAGTGGGAAGTGTTTTTTTGTGGTGTCACCAGCAAGACCAAGGAGAGCCTGGAGGAAGGAGTCTTGTGGTTGGGAAGCTGAGGAAGGTGGGCTGTAGTGTTCACCACCAAGCAGGAGATGGAAAATGTTGGAGAAAGTGAGGGATGAGGATGGATGGAAAGATTCATTACTGATGCAGTAAAGGAGGAGCTGGTGGAAGTAAGTCAACAGAGCATCTGCCATACCAAGGCCTGTCCACCTAGCCCAGGTCCTACACCCAACATCAGTCAATAGATCTCTGGGAGATGAAGGAATAAGCCTGCCAGATGAATCTTCCTGGGCTGAACCCAAAAAAACAGTGGCTGAGGGACAGCCTGGACAGGACCTGCAACATTGTGGGTCATAGACCCCAGCACAGCTCTTCTCCACGGACACCTTTAATGCCCTTAACTCTCTCATGGCTGTGGTGGCCAGCCCTTATGAAGTGCTGAGTCTCCTTCTGTGGGGCTGAGATGAGACAGAAGGTCAAGCCCAGTGGGAGAAGCGAACCTGCTGTGCCCAACCTGTATGGCTCTGCCCTTGGGGTGGATGTGGGAAACTCTCGGTCTTTGCAAGAGACTGGAAATTCTGGTACAATTATAGCCTCGCCGTGGGTTGTGAGAAACCAAGGGGCTTTACAGGTTGCCGTGCCGGGCAGTCAAAGTCACGGTATGCAACTCCCCCAGGAGAAACATCGAGCCCCAGCTGAGCCATGGTGTGGAGCGGGGCAGGATCAGTGTGAGCTCCCCGGGACCCCTCTCAGCCACCCTTAGGGAACCTCTTTCTCTGGCTGTGCAGCCTTTCTGCCTGGGGGCTGTGTCCTCTGGTGAAATACATAGTAGTGATGGCTCAGGGGAAATTGATTTTCAAGGAAGGCAATGCTTTGGGTTGTTTAGAAAAAGCAGTGGAAGATGCGCTCCAGGGCTGCTGTGAATGGAGAAACCCATCTTCTTAATTTTACCCCTATCAGCCTTTCTGGGTGAAGCTTCTTCTCACTCTGAGGATGAGCCACAAAGCCAAGAGCTGTCATTGCAGGAGGGTTTTGTGTAGCAGGCAGGCGTCTCCCTGGGTTGGTTTGCTAGAGCCCATCCTGGCTTGGAGCTCTTATTGCCATGAGTCTGAAGTTGCCTTTCAACGGAGGGGTCTGACCCTGCAGGTTTGCAGCCCTCCGTGTCAAAGCAGAAGCATGAAATCAAAACCTTGCCTTGTTGGTTTTTTTGCCTTGTTCAGAAATTATTTCATATTTGTAGCAAAGTGACAGCATCAGTTAGAGCTGCTGGAGGAAGGGAGGTTGCTGTATGTCTTTTGTGGTCCTCCCTCCTAATGTTGGCTCTCGGGTAGTTGAAGCACTTAAGCACGATGGTGGAAAACTGAGGATTTCACCCTAATTTTGATGAGACTGGTAGAGTTCATAGCGGCCTATTTCTAAAGTAAGAAATAAGACGAAATGCTAGAAATGATGACTGCAGCCTACGGCGTGAAATTATTTCATATTTGTAGCAAAGTGACAGCATCAGTTAGAGCTGCTGGAGGAAGGGAGGTTGCTGTATGTCTTTTGTGGTCCTCCCTCCTAATCATCAGTTAGAGCTGCTGGAGGAAGGGAGGTTGCTGTATTCATTGCCTCATGGGCTGCTGTGTCTTTTGTGGTCCTCCCTCCTAACGTTGGCTCTCGGGTAGTTGAAGCACTTAAGCACGATGGTGGAAAACTGAGGATTTCACCCTAATTTCGTGAGACTGGTAGAGTTCATAGCAGCCTATTTCTAAAGTGAGAAATAATATGAGATGCTAGAAACGGTGACTGCAGCCTACGGCGCGTTTTTGCACGGCAGCATCACCCCCAAGTGCAGGACCGATGAAAACCTTGCCCGCGCCTGAAGGTTCCTTTGCCCAAGGCTGAATCAGCCGGGGCCACTCGCGCCGGTTATGGCCGGGCACCACCACGATTGCATTCATCTCCAGACACCCAGGAGTCATTCAGCAGGAGCTGATGCATCGTGACCCTGTCCCTGAGATACGGCGTGCCTTATCATCCCCGGAGGGCGGTCGGAGGAGGTAAGGCTGGAAACGAGCCCGGTGAATTTAATAATTCACTCTCGGTTTGCGTGGCCGTCGGTGATGGGTCTTGCCAGAGAGGTGATCTCATGCCCAGGGCAGAGCCAGATTTTCAAATAGGGGGATGGGAATGAATCGGAAGCTTTCTTTCCTCTTTTATTGGCACGCTGTAAATGTTCACGGCCAGCCTGGGCCATCAGTTGGGCAAGACATGGTAGTCCTGGCTTCTGGGAATCGTGCCCGTGGTGGCCCATGGACACGCTGCTCTACCCTCCAGCCCAATCCGAGCTGACTTTTGCACACCTCTGGTTTTTCTTGAGATGAGAAATATTTATGAGTCAATCAAATCTCTCCTGTTTCTTTCTTTTCTGTAAATTTAGCCGTTTTATTATTTTGGCGGGCCAGAAGAGGAGGCTGGTGGGGTCAGACGTGTTTTCGGCCAGCCCTGCTGCCCTGCATGTTCAACCAGCTTTTATTGGGGCGGATTTGGGACAGACCCAATTCTTCCCCAAACCAGCATCTTTCCGTCACAAGCTTCAGTTTCCGAGCCCGCAGGTGCGGCTATTTCATCCGGCTCCGAAATAGCCCCGCTGCCTGTGAAAGACGGGCACTTTAAGCTTTGAAAATCCACAAAGCTGCAAAAAAAAAATCCCCAGCCCCTTCCCCCTGACGCCAAGAGCTGCTCTCAGTTTTAGACGCTGGCAAAACCTGGAGTTTCACTGAAACGAGCTGCAAAAATGCCTCCCCGTCCAGTAACCCCTGACCTTTGTGCAGTTATTTATTGTGTGCTTTTGTTACGGCCTCCTCCTCTACCTTGACTTAAAGAGGGATTCTTGCTTAAGACCAAATTTTGAAAAGGAAATAGACAAAAATTCAACAGATGAGAGCCGGTGCACAAAACCTGTGTGCACAGAAAAGCAAAAATTCACCACATAAATATTTATTTTGCTCGACTGCAGCTCCCTGAAGAGGCAGAGAGGACTTTTCCTGCTGGAATAAGCCACATCCCTGGGATGAGATCCATTCCCTCTGATGACAAAACGAGCCTTGGGTCTGAATTTGGACTTTGGCCTCTGCCGGGAATTAATTAATCTACATCACGCTGCTCTTATCGAGATTACAGCTCTTTGGTTTCCTGCCGCAGGATGCTGAGCCCGGGGGGTGCCCCTGCTTTAAAAATCAGAATTTCCTCCCAGAAATTCTGGCAGAAAATGTGACTCGATGAGAACCTGGTGACTGAGGGTGCTGGGGTCGGTGCCGGGCTGGTGGCCTCGGGGCTCATTTACATCTCCTCGAGAGAGAAGTCGGGCGTGAGCCGCTTTCCTGTCAGCACCCAGCTCGACCCAAAACCCCTCCGTTTGCCTTGTTTTTCTCAGGGCTGGCAGCAAGACCTCAGAGGGCACAGAGCCCCGTGAGCTGTCAAGCCTTTTCTCCTCATGAGTGGATTCTCTGATGTCTAGTCATGGGGTTGAACATGTGCTTTGGCCTCCTCTTCATCACCTCTATTGTCATGTCTGCCGTTTCTAGGAGGTTTGCAGGAGCTGCAAACCCCCAGGGCTCGCTGGGCAGAGACATCTCCTCCTCCTTTCCCCAGGTGACCCCGATGCTCACAGCTCCTAACTCTCCCTCTGTATTTCTGGCTGCTGAGCTGCCCTGGGCTTCGAGGGGCTCCCGGTGCTGCGGGTGGTTTGACGGCCAGGAAGCACCTGTGAGCTCTCTGCTCAGGAAACCGGCAGCGTCCCGTGGCCTCGGCGTGTGCCGGGCTCCTGCACGTGCTGTCCCCCCAACCCCGGGCCCAAAGGGACACCCATCTCAGCCCTGCGTGTCAGCTGGAGGTCTCCCTTCTCCTGGAAGGAAGGCTGCCTGGTTTTGGGGTACCGCTGGCAGCAGCTCACCCTCTCCCCAGCATTAACCTCAAAGAATGTAACAGAGATTACAGGTTCGATGGCCATTGCCAAGATATAAAGGCACCCTCGAGACCCCCAGGGGTTTTGGAAACCTCTCCAGAACTTGCTGGATGAATTGTCCCAGCTCAGTTGGGTTGGTGCATCACATTGACAGTGCCAGGTTGCATCCATGGCAGTGTCTCCCTGGGGGTCTCTCTCCTCCCAGGGCAGTTAGAGGAGCTCCCAAAAGAGAGACCAGCCTGGACATTGGGATTACAAAGCATTGGCTTGCTGCAGAACTCCTTAGCCAGGGGCTGATGTGTCCTCAGTTTTGAGGGACCGTTGTAGCTTTCTCTGTGCCATTGCACGTGCTGGGGGACGCCTGCAAAATAATTGCGTTGCACCCCGAGCAGGCTGGTTGCTTAATACTGCAGGGATTAGGGCTGCTTTTTGGTTATCGTTCCTCCCCTGAAGGGCTGGATTGCTCAGAAGGGGCAAAAATGTAGTTGGAGAGGAAATCAAGTGTTTGCAGCTGGAGCCATCCATCTAGGTGCATAGCATCCCTGTTTGCACGGGTGAGATGGGAGGCAAGAGGAGGTATTAGAAAGGGAAAGTGGGTATCAGCTCCAGGACATCCCCTCCCATTGGACGCAGGCTAAGGGTGATCAAAAGCTACATGTTCATGTGAAATTCAGAATAATGACTGAAGGTAACTTTCTCCTCTGATTTCTCTTCAGTTCTGCAATTTTCGAGCTCTGCCCATCCCCGACAAAGCTCAAAAAGGCGGTTTTGTCTTTGGGCCTGAAGGAAATAAAAGCTCTGTGATGGAGGGGAGCTGGTATTCCAGCTGTGATGCTGCTTGATGGGAGCACGGATGCCCTTGGCCTGACCCTGGGATGCTGCAGGTGACTGTGCCCCACACTTCTGCAGCCCCGACCTGCTGGGCACGGGTGTGGGAGACGAGCTTGGGGACAGCAGGACTCATCTATGTGCTTAATAGAGTTAGCAGTCAATGAAGGAGCTTCCCTTGCCCCCCACACTTTGCTTATTCAAGAAATTCTGCACCAGCCAAGCTGCAGGGCTGGGGAGGAGGGTTTTTCCTGCCGTATTGGGTATGCCAGTGAATGAGAGAGATATTTCCTTTTTGCTGCTCTTACTAATGCCATTGGATTCCTTTGTCCTTTTTTTTTTTTCACCCTTTTCTGGTCCAAGAGATTGCAGGGTGGGATGTCACATTAACCCCTGTGCTCCTGTCCTGTCCTTGGAACTGCACTGGGGTGAGGCAGAGCCAGACGTCTCCTTAGGGAAAAAGGGCATTTTATAGGGATAAACAATAAAAGAGGGAGAAAACCAGGTCAGAGACGAATCCAGACCTCAGGGTGTGTGTGTGTGTGTGTGTGTGTTTGCAAAATAGCTGGAAATCTCACAAGGCCAAGCTGCATCTCATGAGATTTCTGATACTTCCCACTTCTGGCTGGGCCAGAAATACCGCAAGAACAACGCTGCGTCATCATTCTTGGCTCTGGCTTTGCTCTTCCCACACTCCCGGCAGGGATTATCCTCCCAAACATCCTCCGGGCTACGGATCCGCCGGCGCTGGCTGCAGCTCCCAGGGCAGCATCGCCGAACGGCGCCCGGCGCAGACGGTGTCCGGCTCTTCCTTTAAGACCCGTGCACCGAGCAGGAAGATATTTTTGGTCAAGAAATCAAATGACTCATTTGTCAATCCAAAGAACTATTTTGGGACAGAGCGTGCGCCTCCCCGGCGCAGTCCCATGCCGGCGTTCGCAGCCGATGGTTTGCTGGGGATCTTAAACCAGCCCTGGGTTAGGTGGGTGCAGAAGGGATGTTGCACCCCCCCCCAGCCTCCCAGATCCCCCTGGATTGTGAGCCCCAGAGACTGCCTGGTGGCCAGGGATGTTGTGCAATCCCACTGTACACGTTTCAGTTCGGTCCTTACCCTTTCCGCCCTCCGGCCGGGTTTGTTATACAGAGGAAGCTTGTTAGGAGCCTCGACAAACAGACAGGAAACCGAGTCTTTCACTGCGCGTACACATTGTCTGCCGGGGGCTAATTTTGAACAGAACAAGGCCTTATTTATTTCTTTTTATTTATAAATCCTGAACCGTGCGCTTTGAAGAGCAGGACAGGCTCTTGTTGGGCTGGGAAGGGTGCGGGAGAGGGCAAGGGGAAGAGCAGCCGTCGCGACACGGAGTGGCCGTACGAAAGCCTGGCTCTGCTGTGCACGGAGGGGGTCACAGCAGGCTTGGACATCCCCTGATAGGGTGTGGGGTGATGTCTGTGGGGGAATGGCCAGCAGAGATGGTGCAAACACTGAGTCTTGGGCTGGGCAGCTCTGGATGATGACTGCTCTTGGGGTGGAGACCCCACCAAAGACCTCATGGACATCCCCTGGGTCAATGATGGTGAAGGTGATGCCGGGCTGCAAACCCCACATCATCTCTGATGATCATCAGGGTGGGTGCTGAAGTCCCAGGTAGCTCCACGCCCCCATGGAGGCTTGGGTGACGGGGAAGCAGCGCCAGCGAGATTGGGTGGCCACCTCTCATGTCCATGCCTGGAGGTATCTAGCCTTGGCCACCACCTCTGGAGAAGTTGCTCAGTTTCCCTCCAGCATGAGAGGCAGGGTGAGAGCTGCCTTACAGCCGCCCCACTGGTCCCTGGGGACCCTGGTGAGACCTTCAGGGAAGTCAGAGACTCCTTTGGAGATGTTTTTTTTTGATTTTCCGTGTACTGGTGGGTATTTCCAGGGCAAGGTAGTGTGATACAGGCAGGCAGATTTTAGTCACCGCAGCAGACTTTAAAAAGTGAAAACACGAAGTCGAAAGCTACTGAACCTGTGGCAACTTCCCAAATCCCACCCAAAAAGTAGCAAAACTCACCTAAATAGGCACAAAAAAAGTAAAAGTTCCAGCACTGCTTTTTTGGGGTTGGTTTTTTTTTTGTTGTTGTTGTTGCTGTTGTTTTTGGAGACACATGCTTTATTCCGAGAAAGGGGAAGCACTGGGGCCATCAGGTCTGTGGGGCTGTGCATCTCCCATGGATTGCCCCCTCAGGGCAGCAAATATGGGGAGGGTGAGCCCCAGCACCCCGGGTTGCATCAGGGCTTGGGCAATGCAACAGTGATGCTGAGGTTTCTGGGGCACAGCCAGGAGGTGCAGGATGAGACACTTGGGGGATACCGAAGAGGAGAAGCCTCCCCTTATCCTCACCCTCTGCCTCATTAGGGCTTTGCACAAATGGGTTTGGGCACGGGGCCGTTCCCTCACTCCCCCTCCTGCAGAACCACATCCCACAGGCGAGCTCAGTCTCAGCTGCACCCAAAAAGACACACCGGCCAGAGCGGCTCTTTTCTTTATTTAACCCTGCCCGACCCCAGGATTGAGGAGCCACTTCCACATTCTCTGCTGGCCACGGCCAAAAAGCCCTGGAGCCGTTTCTGCTCCTCCTGCCCGGCTGGTCTCTCTTCGCAGATGCTCAAACCACACGCGTCCTCGCCCAGCCTGGCCTGTTGCAGATGGACACGGCTAAAAATATGTGAAAATGCTGCCCGGCCGCAGGCGTCCTGCAAGGGTCTGGCAGCCAGAGCAGCTGGGGCTGAGAGGACGGGCTAAAAATAGGGGTATAATGCGAGTTTCGGAAGATCCCGAAACGTAAGGTGAAACTTGGTCCGGGTGAACGGCAGAGCTGAGCACGTCGAAGGGTTTGTTCCTGCTCTGGGAGGCTCTGCAGGAGAAATATGGGAGCCTGGTGTGTGGAGTTAGTGGGACATCATCATCATCATCTCTGTGCATCACCCATGTGTGCTCTTTGGGGCTCACAATCCAGGCAAGGGGCCACCTTCCTGGGGACTAGAGGTGCTATACCCATGCTGCACCCACAGATTTTCTTTTGGGGATGAAAACCTGGGGGTATGGCCCCCTTGCCTCATGTAGTGGATCCGGCCTTGCATCCAGCCCAGCATCCCCCTATAATTGCATGTGTTCCTGGTAGCATCTGCACAAATCAGCTGAGCCCCATCCTGCCCGGAGAGGATGCTCAGACCTTCCAGGTACCTGGGACAGGGGAAAATTTCTCTCTGATGTTTCCAGCCATCAACCAGGAGGTAGCACCATGCCTGAAGGTGTGAGATCCTGCCCGGGTCCCCTCAACTCACCACCGAGCCCGAGGAAGCCCATCGTGGCTCCGTTCCCCGCACCTTGCACAACCCTCCGGACCTTCTCCTTCCTTGCACCGGGTGAAATCAGAGCTGTTATTTCAAAGAGCAGCTTGTGATTTATCGCTGTAATCTCAACCACAAGTTGAGCTGGCAGTAGTTAGGGGAGCCACGAGGAATAAGCGAAGGGTTAGCTATTAATTTCTGCATCCTCTATGCTCTTGAGGTTTTTATTTCTTCAATACAGAGCAAGGAAATATGGGTTTCTGCTGAGTAAAGAGGAGAAAATGAAAAAAAATCGCCTGGGATTTGTGCTGAAGTAGCTCATGTTGGGCCGTTTCTTTGCATACTGGTGAAAAAAAAGCAGCTTTCTGAACTTTGAAAGCCGAGGTCATTGCAGGAACCAGAGGCACCAGCTTTTCTCAGTCAGGGCAACACCCTGGGAAGGAGAGTGGAGTTGTGCTGGCCGGTCCACGAGCAGAACTGAGTAGGGTTTCTTCTCCCTTTCCCCCTTTCTGCTTCTCCATAAGTCACTTTTAGGGCTCTCAGCAGCCATCCTGGAAAGCGCAGCTCTGCGCTGATGTTAATGAGTCTTTAAATCAAAGGGGCAGCTGAGGGGTTGTGTTGGCCAAATCACATATTGTGTCTCCTTCCGGAAAGGGCTGGGCTGGGGCTGCACAGCCCAGGCAGGGTGTCAGAGATGCAGAAAACTCTCAAACGCTGACCAGTGAGAAGTAACAGCATTTTCATCTTTATTATCCGATTTTTTTCTTATTTTGATCTTTATTTATCTATGATTCTATGATTTATGTAAGGCTTTACATTCTATTTTCCCCAGCTTTGCCTTGCTTTGAAAGACCTGGAAGCATGTTTTTTGCTAAATGTCAGTGAGATGCACAATATCTCATGTAATTTCAGACTCTGGAGATCTAATAAACACCCAAATTTCCCAAATTACCCAACACTGGAGCTCTTTGCATCTGGGACTCTGAGCTCCCGATGTGCTCAGAAAAAAAAACCCATGTTAGTCTTTTACTTCTTTTCGTTCTTTTTCAGAAGAAAAAGCTATTTTCTAGGCTTGCTGCAGACCACGGAGGAGTCGGACAGTATTTTAACCCAGTCTGAGGAAATGACAAAGCATTAACTCTCCTGCAACGTACTGGAATAGTTTTCATTAAATACAATCTTTGCAAGAACCCCACAGTTATTTTCCAAACAAAAAAAAAAAAGAAAAAAAAAAGAAAAAAAAGTTGTTCTTTCTTGGCCTTTCTGGTTTGCTAATCTACTTTGACATTTATTAGCAATTATTTATTTCCTTCCCCGTTGGCTGTTTATGGTGCAATTTTTCAACAAAATAGGCATTACTCAATAATAACCTCTGCAAAAAGGCAATTAGGAAATGTGGAGAAGTGTGTTGCAGGGATGGTTTACAGAGATTGTGGGCCTTTTCCCATGTACAAAAATCTCATTTTCTGGCTCAGATGGAGCTGAAGATGCTGCTCTGGGCAGCAGAACCTGGCCAGGATCAGGGACCGGAGCACCATAAGCTTCACTTCATCCTTTCTGCAAAGGACCCAGGGGCTTCTCCTGGCTGTTTGTAGCCTTTGTGAGGAGCAGCAGGCTAAGAGACATGTATTTAGGAAGACCTGCTTTCGTTGTCTCCTGGGTAATAATTTTCTTTCTTCCCTTTGGGTTTCGGTGATGAGGAAGATCTGTAAGAAAACAGGATTCTTGTTCCTTAATGAAAACGCTCCGCGCCGAACGACTCCCACGAGTTCCCATAAAGCCACAAGGTACTGCAAAACTGAAAAAAAAAAAAAAAATTAAAAAAATACCTCAGCCTTTCAGTGCAGCATCTCAGGAGCGTTTCCCCATTCCTCCCCTCCGTGGGGAGAGCTCTGTGCTGGCTGCCCGCCCTGCAAAATCCCCCCCAGAGCAGCGGCTTTCCCAAGAAAGGGCTTCACCACGGCTTCTTGCATGCAAGAAGCCACAGATGGGGAAAGAAAAAGGCTTTCCCTTGAAATAACAGGGCTTGCAAGAAAATAAAGCCCTTTTCTAGCTACGCTTGCGTGCAGGGTCTTGTGCTGATCACCCTGCATCCTTCCTGGCGGGTGCTGGTGGGGAGTTGGGGCAAGATGTTGGGTGCTGGTGGGGGTTTGGACACAATGTTGGGTGCTGGTGGTGGGATTTGGGCATGGTGTTGGCCCCTTTCTCATCTCACCCAGCTTAGGGATTTATTGCAAAAACCATCCCAGAAATCGCTGGGGCTGGGTGAAAGGCAGGAAACACGCTAGAGATGGGTGAGAGAACAGCGGGTGCCGCTCGAAGGTGGGGACAGCCCAGTCCTGGTTCTGCTTGGCTGGAGCTGTCACCTAAAATAATCAGCCCCGCCACAGTATTTTTGCTGGTTAGGGCAACTTAATTTTCATTTTCCGACCGGTTTCCTGGCCAGGACACAGGCAAGGGCTGGTTGAGGGGTGGTGAGGACATGGGGTTATTCAGCATCCCTGATGCAGGGCTGCGGGTAAGGTGAAAATCCCATAGATGATGTGGGGTCCTTGCCAGGGTGTCCATCTGTCTGTCCAGAGCATCTCCCTGATGCTGATTTCAGCAGAGCCAGCCCAGGGCCAAAGTTGGACACTGTTATATCATCTCTTCCCATTGCTCTGGCAAACCTGTGAAAATTGGAGACTCAACATCACGCTGCTCGCTCAGCGATGGCCATTTTGCTCCATCGTGGTCTGTCTGTCGGTCTTGCTGTAGGACCCGGACTGCTGTGCAGCAGGACCATATATCCAGCAATAGCACAGTGTCATTTATATAATACACCCCCCTGTAGGTTATGATAAGCTTGTTAAATCATCTGCGCTCTAATAGGCAATATACATAAACCTTCCACAGACACCACACGCTCCTTGAGGCAAGATTAAGCTCACCAATAACAAATCCAACTGAGTTTCATCTATTTATATGGACCATTAAGGCATATGGACAATCCACCGCGTGTTTCTTTACGTCTGCCATGAATCCCCTATTCCCTGGTGCTGTGCACTTACCGAGCCAAACTGCTCCCTCCACTTATATTCAATATTTCCCCTGCACTCCGAGGGGCTGAAAACATTTCTCTTTGTGGATTCTTTTAAATTCCACCCCCAAAACAACCCTCTGTCTCATTGAAAGCGTGAATGTTAATACCGAGGATTCTATACGGAGCCTGGGAATTATTTTACAGCTACAAACTTTTCTCATGTCTTATCAAAATTCAAATATCCTAATCCCAATGTTGCTAAAAAAGCAAAGATAAAAGCGGCTTGTTCAGTGTGTGGATTTATTTTCAGTTGCTTATTCCTAGTAGTTGCCATTGAAAAACATGCTTTTCTGTTTGTAGTAAATATTACAACATGGCTTGCAAAAAGAAAAGGCGACTTTTAAGCAAGGCAATGCAATCCCTGAAATTAGAAGGTTCATGAGGATCATGGGGGAAAATATTTCACTAGAAATGAAAACCACAGCCTGGAAAGTGAACAGTGGAAATATTCTTACGTATGAACAGGAAGAATCCACAGCCATTGAAAACCATTACAGTCAGCTTTAATTAGGGCTGATTGACTAAAAACAGAGACCGACATAAGCTCCGCTCTGCTCGTGGGGCTGCTCAGAGCCTGTACTGAGTCACTGTGGGAACCACGTGCTAAGTTGTTAGAGGAAAAAAAAAAAAAATATATATATATATGAGCAGGTGGGATTTTCCATGGTCCTGAGTGATGGAGGAGCCTGTCATCAGGCATCAGTCCCAATTAACAGAGACAGTGCCACCGGGTCCCCAGCACCACCCCTGTTTTGCACCCTGGGAGAGTGATGGTGGATGCTCTTCAGGGTGGGAAGGAGTGAGACCTCGCCTCCCTGCCAGAGATGTGCATCCCAGGAAATTTGAAGGCAGGAACATGGGTGGAGAAGCTGCACTCCCCAGGGATCCTATGTCCTCAAAAGGTGGAAAACAGAGGAGATGGAAGCCCTCCTTCTCCATCCTGCTGGAGGCAGAGCTTCCATGGCCGGATCCAGCCTCCCCAGCAGTGCATGGATGACAGCCAGGAGCACTGTCTCAGGGTGCTCCTCTCTCCAGAGAAAGTTTTAGGGCCATGAAAAACCACTTCCCCAAAATCCTTGCTGCTGTTTCACCATTGGAAGGGGCTGTGAAAAATAGACAGGCACACCATGTGTTACCAGGGGGAAAGGTGGAGAAAGCGGAGCCGAAGCCTGGTGAAGGAGAGCTCTCTCCAGCCTGGGATGCAGCTCTGCTTGGCTTTTGGAGCATGCTTTCTGCCCTCTCAGAGGATGGAGAACACCCAGGGCTCAACGCAATGCTCTGCAAGCAGGGACCGGTCTCCCGGGACCTGTCTCCCTGCCCCTTGTTCTGAACTTTGAAACTTCTGATTTAATGACTTTTCTGAGTTGGTTTTTATTTTTTGCTGTCATAAATTTGTATGGCTGTGACAACCTTGCTAGTGAGATAAGTGCATGATCCTGGCTGGGAGTCATGCTGTCTGCTGACTTTTGCAGTGACAGGAGCCGGGCTGGAGCACGCACTGTGCAAGAACATCTCCATCACCAACTTCTACAACTCAATTTGGGGCTGGGAGATGGAGAAAACAAGCCCCCTCACCTCTCGCTGCAGGTCTTTTTTTTTTGCATGGTTTAGGTCTGTCCCTGTTCTTTCCCTTCTCCCCACACACGTTGATCTCCTTCCCCACGTGCTCCAGCCGTAAATGTAAGATGCAATGGCACGTTCAGGGTCTCACTATTATTTATCATCCTGTTTCTTATATAACCCAGCGAACTGATTTTGCTCTTTTGACTCAACGGTGCTCCCTCCATGGGGGGAGGTTCACACCGTGCTGTGAATCAATACAGTTAATTCAGAAACTAGTAACGGGGATGAGTAATTTAAAACCTTCTCTGGAGTGGGCTGGTTTGCACCTACGTCCGCAGGGCACAGGCTGTTCCCTGCGGAGGGCTTTCATTGCACTGCCAAGTGCATGCTTCCCTCTTTAGGGTTTTGTTTGGGTTTTTTTTTTTTTTCCTTTAGAAAAACAGATTTTTGTAGTAAAATCCACCTCTTGCTCCTGGGAGCCAGCGGGAGAGGCGAGGGGAATGGGACCCATTAGTGTCCATCAGCTCTGGCAGCCTTGGAGAAAGCATCTGAGCGCACGTCCAAGCTCAGCAGCTCCAAACAGAGCACCGTGGGGAATCGCTGCCTCAGACCCTTCCCAATGAGCTGCCTAATTGACTGCTTAATGACCTGTTTTACAGCAGTGCCTCTAACTGTCCTGGCACTGGGGTTTAAAGCTCTGCTATGCTAGCCTGGCTCTGGATATGTTCCTGGGAGCAAGGAGGAGGGGACATGGGAGCTGTCCCTTCTGCCCCCATCTTGGTGTCCCCTACGGCAGCTAAGTGGCCACCTTGCAATCCCTGGGGCTTTGCCTGGGTGTCCAGGCGTGCACTGAAGCAGGGCTGCAGCTCACTTTCCCTGCCAAACCTTCGAGCAAACCCAGTCCCACGTATAAATGCTGATTTATTGCATCCAAGCGACAGGGAGTTTGGACTCAGCCGTGATGCAGCAGATAAAAGTCAAAGCAGACCCAGCTGCTGGGTGAGAAAGCTTCACCTTTGTACTTGACCCTGTCCTTTGTGCCAGGCATGTTCAAGGGATGCCCGTTAGAAAGGAGATCCCTCTTCTCTGCCTGGGCACAGCTTTTGGGGAGTCACTCCCTGGCACCGCTGCCAAGGTGGCTGGTAGAGGAACAGAGAGTGCTTCATATTTAGGAAGTTAAAGGGGGACTGAGTTCCCTAAAGGGATGGACCGAGAGTGAGAAGGATGGCACACAGGCAAAAGTGCCCAGCTGCTGGAGCCAGAGGGACCTCTGTCCCCACTGTCCCCGATGTCCCCCAGCATGGAGCAGGGGGGAGGCCACTGGGAGCTTCCAGCACCCAACTTCGCTGCGCCCAGGTCACACCGAGCCACATGATCTGCGGGGTCAGAGCAGCAACAACAACAGGAACAATCTGTGGGAGAGGAACTTAGGATGAGCCCAACTTCTCTAAAAGTATAAAAAGACCCCGGGGGCCGCAAAAGGCATCCACTTGCACGTCCTCCCTCCCTCCCCTCCCGCCGCCGCTGCCGCCTTGCAGCCCTGACGGTTGGAAGCCGGCGTTGTCCCGGCGTTGTGCAATACCCTTGCTGTGCCCTTGGCTTCGGCTCGCCCTGCCGCTCGCCTGCCCTCCCAGAAAAGGAAACACAACCCCACCAAGGCCTGAAGGTCCTTCGCAAGAGAGCAAACGGCTCTGCTCGGCCTCTGTCCTGCTCGGGGGGGCTTTCGCCCAGGTGATGCTGCCCTGAAAGGAGTGAGCGAGCCGGCAAAAAACCACCCCGAATCCCATTAAAAAGCATCAGGGAAGGGGATTGCAAGGAGCATCTCCTCCGCTTCCTATCAAAGGGTGCTCATGCATCTGTCATGGTTTCAGCTGGGATGGAGTTAATTTTCTTGCTAGCTGCTGGTGTAGTGTTACAGGTTGGGTTTGGGATGAGAAATGAGAAATAAGAAACAGTGATGTTTGGTTTTTGATTGTGTCAAGGCCCCTTCTGCTCCTCACACCGCCCCACCAGTGAGTAGAGCAGGGGATGCACAAGAAGTTGGGAGGAGACACAGCTGGGACAGCTGTCCCCAGCTGACCAAAGGGTTATTCCATACCATGTGATGTCATGCTCAGTATATAAAGCTGGGAGGAAGAAGAAGGAAGTGGTGGGACGTTGGGTGTTATGGCATCTGTCTTTCCAAGTAACCATGACGTGTGATGGAGCCCTGCTTTCCTGGGGATGGCTGAGCACCTTCCTGCTGATGGCGAGCAATGAATGAATTCCTGAATTCCTTGTTTTGCTTTGCTTGTGTGCCTGGTTTCTGCTTTACTTATTAAACTGTCTTTACCTCAACTCAGGAGTTTTTCCTCACTTTTATGATTCTCTCCCCCATTGCAACTGGGGGGAGTGAGTGAGTGGCTGGTCCTCGTTGCTGGCTGGGGTTAGACCATGACAGCAGCTCAAAACAGAAGCAGGGCCAATTAATTCAAAGTCAGATTTTCAGCATCTTACCGGATAGTCACTCACTAAACACACCTACACCAAGGTTCATGACAATTTTTGGGGTTTTATTCCCATCAATTTCTTCTTTTTCCCTGGATTTATTGGCATTTCCACTTGCTGGGCTGGGCCAGCTGGAGAGAGGACATGTCCCTGGTGCAGCTCTCTGCATGAGCCCTGAAGTAAAGCATTTAGACACCGACATTTTAAAGCCTAATTTTGGCTTCAGAAAACACTAGCGCTGTCTGAAACCTTCCAAACAGCAGAAAAAGACCCACTGAAAATGAAGGTGAAGCTCGTCGGGTGATAGATGATAGAAAGGCACATCTAACACAAAAGCCTATCTCCAAGCCAGACCTGGTGGCACCCTCCAGGAGACGGGTTAGATGCTGAGACTGTCAGGCACATCTAATGATGCTTGTGTGTTTTTTCATGGGTTATGAGCTAAGAAAAGGTATCAACCCATGTAGAAAACCTTGCTTCAATCATGTCCTTCGGTGACTACACCTGCAAGGCTGTGATAGAAACCATGCAGCAGCGTGATGTTTTCTCCTTGCCTGGAGGAAAATGTTTTTTCTGAATGGAGAGAGGGGAATAACAGGGGAAAATTTGATCTTAAATTCTAGGTACCTCTGGCTGCTAGAAAATTGATCTTTACTATTAAGGCAAACTGATGAGACCAGTCAGGAGGAAAACTCAAAATATAATGAGATTTAAAACTGTAGCTCACAGCCACTTGCAAGGCAGTTGTGGCTTACGTGTTTCAACGCTTTTTTTCTAGTGAGTCACCTAAAAGAACCAGGAATTGAGATTCCAGGAATTTTGTTGTTTTTTTTTTTTTTTAACTAGTAGGAAAGGAGGAAGAAACACACAGAAATGCTGCTTCTGGACTAAAAATACTGTTTAGAGAAGGACATCTGCAACGCAGCTTTGAGGCTGAAAGTCCTCAGTGTTTGGGCTGTTCTCTTTCAAATGTCACCTTCTGACACTGGAAGAGGTACAAAGACTGGAAAGGACAGTGAAAGACTGCAGGAATCCACTTTTTCCTTTAGAAATAGTTGTTCACTTGGAGGGGTTGCAATGAAATGGAAAGGAAACTGATTTTCAACCTGCAGTGCAGGGACAGGGACACCCCAGAGCTGGCCTTCCCAGTTTGGAATCCCCGTGCAGTGGAACTGGACTGGTCCCAGCTGCTAGAGGCCTTTTGGGGACGTGGGAGTTGCCGAGAAGTCTGACAAGCCATTCATAAAACTTCTGGGAGAGTATTTGTAAAAGCTGAGCACATTCTGTACCCCCCACCCCCAGCATCAAATAAGTGACCTTTGTCTTGTCTTTTATTTTCACTTTCGAGGTCTTGCCTTGCAGAGGTCAAGCAGTTTAAAAAGCTTGGCAGAATTAAAGAGGCAGGATTAATCCTCCTAGTGATTTTATCTTTCTGGCTACCACGTCATCTTGCTTTTCCAGGGTCAGTCATTTTGCAAAAAAAAATCAAAACGTGCCAAAACACCACAAGTCGGACCCCAGGAGAACCCAGTAAACTTGTGTTAAAAAGCACAAAATTTGTAAAAATACCCTTTTGCCTCTCTCCATTTGGAGAGCCTTTGCAGTTCTTGTTTTTCAAAAAAAGGAAGAACAATTCTGATGTAACGTCAGGACTCTGGGAGCTGGAGATTTATGGGGGAAAAAAAACCAACACAAGTATTGTATAACTCATCATCAAGCGGTGAAAAACCACCTGTGCTTCCCTCTGGTCTTGTTAAAACATCTCTGCAACAGGTACCGTCACTTTGCTTCTTGAATATGGTTTGTTTTATAAGAGTATATCCGTGAGGGGCAAGGAGTGGGCAAGTCAGGCCATAAACCCCCATCAGCTATAGCCCCGGATTATTTAACCCCTATAGCAGGATGTGATATCTCTTATCAGGGGCTCAGTGGGAACATCGCCTCCCCTGACCACTGATAGCAGCAAACCCCCAATCTGGAGTTAAACATTAACGAGCTGTCACAACGCTGGATTACCAGAAGTCTGTTGGGCTAAGGTCATCCTTAGGGATGACTGATGAGGTTTATTTGGTTTGTTTTAAATATCCCCGGGATATGGTGGGTGGGTCAAGGCTCGGAGGGAAGACTCGCGTGGGTGCCAACATTCCCTAGCGTGGTTGAGGTCTCTCTCGGCTAACGTGAAGACTTCATCAGTCTTCTTGCTTTGGTCTTGTGGTCCAGCAGCTGCTTCCCTCCAGATGTTTAAAGGAAAAAAGCAAGAGAGGCAGGGGAAGGCTCGGTTTCTGAAAGCCCTTTCAGTGCTGCTTTTATTACTGTTAATGGGACAGCACATGGTATTCTTGTCGTTCACGTGAACCTCTTCAGATGGTGGCTTCAGCTGAAGGGGCATGTGGCTGTGAGCTCCCCGGTCTAATTACCTCCACCAAGCGCAAGTGCTGCCCTTTGTGGGGGGGTTAATTTCCCATCTATTCCTTTCATCTAATGGCTCCTTGTGCTTGGAGTACAAGCCATGAAAACAGCTCTTAATCTACCTCCTGCCTCCCACCAATTATTTAATACCTGTATTTTATTCCTTCTCATTTGTCTTTCTAACTACCCTAATTTTTCCAGTTTCTCTCATCAGCGTTTTCCCAAGCTCTTTATTGTTTTCTGATTGCTGTAATTCTGCAATATCTTTTGGCACTAAAGCACGGCTCCCCAGAGGAAGAGGCTCATGAATTTATACAGCGACATTACGCAGGCTTTTCAGACAAGTCTCGGGGAAATTCAGATGCCCAGAAATGCTCCTTCTGTTCCTACCTCTCCTGTCGCTGCATCTCTTTAATGAGCGGATACGCAGAAATTAGAAAATAGAAATTGCTCAAGCGATTTGCTCCGGACTCTTGGTATAAAGAGGCTTGAAAGTCTGGGTGAAGGTTTTTGGAGAGTAAATGCTTGGTCTCCTCCGTCCTTCCCCTCTTTCTATACCTCTGACTTGGCAGGCCATTTCTCTCTTCATTTGTCAAGACAAGAGTTTCAACCTGGGAGGAAATTTTCCCCATGGTACTAATTTCTTCTTCTTCTTGCAACTGAAGCACATTTGAGAATTCGTTCCTGAAACTTCCCATGTTCTAATTTTACATGACGGTCTGTCAGAAGCAATGCATGAGAGGAACGAGATCTCCTCCGCAGCTTTGGGGTGACTGTGCTGCCTTAGTAGGGGTGATGAAATTCAGAGGCTGTTCTTCCATTCATTAATACCCAATTTCCTAACTCAGCTCCAGGGGTTTTACATGACAAAGACTCAAACTGGGCACAATATAATGTTCGTTAAATCCTCTTTAAGTGACACCACCTCTTTTTTCCTCACTTGGCAGAGGAATCTGCCTTCTAACCAAATACTTGAATGCGCTCCTGTCAGGAAAGAAGTTTTAAATATGATCAGTATGAGGAAATACATAGGGGTGCTGGGAACAAACATGTTCCCCGGGAGCTTATTTATTTTACAGGGCTGCTTCAGACTAAGGATTGGGTGAGACAGGAGCCAAACGTTGCTCTAAGACTGCTTCAAGCAACCTTTTTTTTTTTTTTTCCCCTCTTCCAGTAATTTGTTTCTCTTTCCGTCAGAGAGTGGAATTAAGAGAGTCACAAATTATGACGAGAGATTCTGTTTGTGAAATAGTCTGCATTTTTTTGAAGGACAAGAACATGCAGCTGCATGGTAAGTACTGGTGGGTGGATCGAGATGTACGCACCCACATCAGGATCTGGTGGAGTTGCACTGATCAGAGACTAGGGTTTGGGTCTCTGATTCTTCATAACTGCTTCTCCCACTTGAAAAGACTAAACAATTGCAAACTGCCTTGTGGTGAGGAAAAAAGCTAGTGCTCCCTAAAGTCCCCCAGGAAGGATGCTTAAGGTCAGAAAAAAACATCTGAAGATCCAAAGATCTTCAATTCTGGGAAGGTTTGGGTTGGCATCTCATGATGGGGTTTGATTTCTGTTGTATGTCAGCCAGGACCTGCAGTGTGAATTTGCAAATGAATCTCAGATCCAAATTCGGTCATGATTCGATCAGTGTGGGCTTGAGGTGTTGCAGTCCCAAGAGCTTTGAGGCTGAGGTCTGTAACTCTACTACCCATGAAGAGAAATCAGTGTCTATCTGCTCCCAGGAGTACGGGTGGGAGAAGGAATACCTTTCCTCAGTTGGACTAGGACCTCTCTGTTAGCATTTTTCTCCCATCTCAGTTGAACAACAAGAGCATCATGGGTCCAACTCAAGGCCAAGCCTTGGAAGTCTTCCCAGAGCCACAGCCAGTATCAATCATGGTGTCCAATACTGTTTTCTGAGCCCCAAATTCTTGGTTATCATTCACACAGGCGGTCAGGGTGTCTGACAGCACATCCACTGATGCTCTCCATGGCTCATTATCTCAGATACCTGCTGACATTCTGTTTTTTTGAGACCACAAGTGTCATTACCTTCTGCCCAATGAGTTTTTTCTCCTTTTCTGGCCCTGCGGTGTTGTGACGGGAGTGGGTCATGGGACAACCTGCCACGTGGAACCAACCGACTGCATCTTGGTGCGGTTTGTTCTCACCTTTTTTTTGTCCTCGGAGAGGCCAGATTATGACCATAAAAGGGAATAACGGAATATTGGGCGAAGAGCCCTGCCCCGATTGGCTGAGTGCCGATTCATGATGGTTTCGGGGGAAATAACCAGGTTGGAGTAATTTTTGGGTCGAGAACAAAAACAATGCAACAAAACCATGTGGTTCACCATTGAAACCAAGGCAGGACTTTCGGTGTCGGTGCCTCCCGTTGTTCTTGGTTCCACCTGCGTGAAACTACAGCAGAGCCCTCACTTCCGCATGGGCACGGCGGCTTAGCCGCACAGGGCTCCTGGTTCCCATAAAACATCTCTGTAGCCACGACCAGCTGATGCCACCTAGGGTTACATCTCCTGGAGGTGAACTGAAAGGGTCTGGTGGCCGGGTTGGCCAGGAACCAGAACTGCAAACACCTCCTGTCAGCCCATAAAACATCTCTGAAGCCATGACCATCTGAT
Source organism: Calidris pugnax (assembly GCF_001431845.1). Taxonomy (NCBI): domain Eukaryota; kingdom Metazoa; phylum Chordata; class Aves; order Charadriiformes; family Scolopacidae; genus Calidris; species Calidris pugnax. The sequence continues at coordinate 8,378,927 of NW_015090842.1, read as the reverse complement.
ACCACCTAGGGCAATGTTTCCTGCAGGCCAGCTGGAAGGATCTGGTGGTCAGGTTGGCCAGGAAACAGAACTGCAACCACCTCCTGTCAACCTGGAGGCCTTCTGAGTTGGGAGAGCCCAAGCACCAGCTTCTTGTGGTTGAATATCTGCGTATCCATGTCTGGAAACCAGCAGAACAATGACCCTTCATGCCTGAACAGCTCTTCCAACCCTCATTAGATCATTCGCATGGTTAAAACCAGGACTTAATCTTCTGAGACACTTGCCTAAAATGTGTCACCAGCACTGTATTACAGCATTTAATAAATACAATAAAGAAGGTTAAGAGGGTTTCCTGGAAACTTTGGCAGCCTTGTGTGGGGAGCAGATGTTGGCGGCAAGCAAAGTTCTTGTAAGCTGTAAAGGCATTTTCCTGTTTAATGATTAGCCTGAGAAATCTGATGTCTGAATTAGGGTGCACAGGAGCATGGAGAGCTGAGGTATCAGCTTCACCTCTTCTGGGAAGGCCACGCCCATGCGAGTTCTTCACTCCTTGCCTTCATCCAATAAGAACAAGATGGTTTTACAGTTAATGCTGTTCTTGGAGTCGGAAATGGCCTCTCATCACCGAGCTGATGGCAATCTTCCGCCTTGCCTTGTGTGCTCAGGGTGGCAGCGGGGCCATCTGCAATGGGGAGCGTCTCCTCAGAGGATGAACCCAACCTCCTGCAGAATGAGACACCAGCCTGGCCGCCACGCTGGAGGATGTATGCATTAATCACCTCCCAGAAGAAGTGGCTCTGGCAGCCTTTGGTTCCTTCCTTAAATTGAATTGGGGTGTTGGTCCCCCCCTCACGGGCTGCACCTGGCAGCATCAGGTTGATCATTTGCTCCTTTGGTGAGTTCGCCCAAGTCCAGGAGAGACGTGCCTTGCAAGTGGCCGCACAGACTCCGCAGCCTGCTCTGTTCATCCCTTTCTTCAAGTTTCCTCCCCATTCCACCTTGCATCCACCCTTCCCTCCCAGTTCTCTCCCCTTGCCTTTGGGCAACGTGTTTCAGTTAAGCACCGGTGACAGAGACAGTCCTGCACCATCGCCCAACCTCTCCCTCTCCATCAGGCCCCTTCCTCTGCTCTTGCCCCGATCCCGAGTACCTTTTGCTCTCCCGTGGTAGCCGTGCCCTGGTTCTCCTTGCTCCACCACCCGCTACAATTCCTCTCCCCGTTACCACTGCAGCTATTTCTTCAGCAGCGACCGCAGCGGCGAGCCCCGGGACCTATCGCAGCATCGCAAGCCATGGTGCTTGGCCCCACAAAACCAGAGGGGAACCACAGCATCTTACTCATTGGCACCGGAGTGATGCTCCCCCATCGCCTCCTTGCCAGTGGGCAGTGGTTTGGGGAGAGGGGGAAGAGGTGGCTGTGTTCATTTCAGGGCAGAGTGCCTGCTCCGGGGGGTTTGGTCTCCTCCATGGCCATCAGCCCAACATCTTCAAAACCAGCCTGGGCTGAAAGGTCTGGGTAAAGCATCTTTTGCAAGACAGGGATGAAGGTGGTGTTTGTTATCAGTGTGGTTCAGGGTAATTCTGGTGATAAAGCAGCTCTGAAAACTACAGCAGGGACCTGGGTAGAGCCAACCCAACCAAAGGTGGTTTGCTCTTTGCTGCATTTTCGTATGTAGACTTGAATCATCAGGTCTTTGGGTTTAAGCTATGTGGTTCTGCAGTATAAATGAAAAAAACTTGCTCCAAGCACAGCTTAAGCACTCTGGGTACTTCAGGTTGTCCTCATAATACCTCCCCCGGTCAGAGTCATGCTGATGTCCCCATTGCACAGATGGCAAAGGGAGGCCAGAAGACCCAGAGCTACTTACCCAAGGCTGCAAAGGAAGCCTGTGGCAGAAGCACATTGAATCTGCCTCCAGCTCCCACCCTAAGCAGGCTGTAGTCTCCCAGACCACAGGTTTCCTCTCCAGCCCTTCGGTCCTAACCCCAAACCAGCCTTCAGAGAGCAAGAGGGAATTGCATAAACACCTTGGCTCTGTTTCAGAGACACCCCCCCCCTGAGTATTGCCTGGGTGTCCCCGGGATGCTGGCAAGCCCGAGTCCCAGGCACAGCCCAGATCCTGTGCCAGGAACACCTGGTCCTCCTCAAAGCAACCAGTAAAGTAGAAACTTTTAAGAATAATTCAGAGGCTTCAAAGGATAACAACCCTTAAAAAAGGGCCACTTTCCCCCAGCAGGATGGGGACACACTGCCAGCGTGCCAGGGCCACGCGCTGCGCAGCGCCTGCAGACAGGCGATAAAGCCGAGCAAGATGCAGCAGGGCGAACAACAACAGGCAAATGAGCACTGAAAAAAAAATAATTAAAAAAAAAAAAAAAAGAAAAAGCTTTAACTACATGACAGCTTGGTTGAGACCCTGTTCCTGTATTTGCTTAGCTGAGGGCTATCTTTATAAGTCCTTGCTACCAGATGTTCCTGCATTTGCATGTGGGGTGAAGGGGAGGGATGCTCAGCGGGTCCCAGGGGTGCAGGCTCACTGCTGCAGCCGGATGGCGATTGCCACCCAGTGGCTGTGTGTGCTGAGCTCCCTCTCCGCCAGGCAAACTCCCCCAAAATACAGTCTTGCGTCTGCGAGCACAGACCTTTTTGCTTTTTCTCTCTATTAGCGATGGTGAAGCCCGCGGCGCAGTCCTCCTGTGCTCGGAGCGCTCCTGCTTCACAGCCAGGGTGGTTTTGCTCTGTATGGGAGGTAGAAAACAGCTTCTTGTGGGTTTGTTTTCTTTTTTTTTTAGTGCAAGTCACTGCTGCTGCTGCTCAGCTGGATTAGCTGAGCCTGGAGCTCAAGGAGACCCTGCAGCTTCGGCGCAGCAGAGAAAAACCTTTCTGACACAGAATCACAGAATAGTCATGGTTGGAAAGGACCTCTGAGATCACGGAGTCCAACCATACACACACAAAAAAAAACCAAACCTACAATCTCAGCCACTAGAGTATGCCCCTAGAGCATGTCCTGAAGTGCCACATCTATACGTTTCTTAAATACCTCCACCACCTCCCTGGGCAGGCTGTTCCAGTGCCTGACCACTCTCTCAGTAAAGTAATTCTTCCCAATATCTCATCTAAACTTTCCCTGCCTCAACTTCAGACCGTTTCCTCTGGTCCTGTCATTAATCATTTGGGACAAGAGGCCAACACCCATTTATCTCTGTACCCTGACCAAGGCACTACTCCATCCTCAAACCCTCTGCCACCAGCACAGCAGGCACCTGGGAGAAACAAGCTCACAGCCCCACAGCCCCTTTTTTTTTACCCTGAGCTTGCTCCTCAGCTCTGGTCAAGGCAAACAGTAAGTCTGGAGGTAATTTCTAAACCTACGGCTGCTGCAAGTTTCCATCACAGAGAATGTGGTCAGAGGCAGCCCAGCCATCAGTGTCCTGCAGGCAGCTAGGCTTAGACATCTTTCCAGCTAGTCCTTCCCCAGCCAGGAGTCATTTTCTACTCTTACTTACTTTCTGCCTAGAGTGTAAACAGCAAAACACCCCACAGCAATCACATTCCTCTGCCCAAGCTCTCCTAGTGGTGTTTTCCAGCTATATTTCATATTTTTGCATTAACAAGACCTATAGAAGGCATAGTCAATGAAGAGAATCGCTCCTATTGCCTACAGCGGAGCTAGTTCAACCCCCCAAACAAGCTCTTTTTTACCCTTATTTCCATTTATTACATAGCAAATAAGCCTTATCTTTATATAGATACCTCCGCAACCTGCTGCTTTGACCACAGTCCCTTTCAATTCAGCAGGGTGCACCCTGATATGGCTAATGATGCTAATTGGGAGCAGGGTGCTGGGAGAAAGGAAGTGCTTTTGCTGCAGCATTATTATATTTTTTTTCTGGTGCTTCAGTGGCTGGAGCAGGTCGTGTACCTTGAGAGCTGTGTGACCTGTGTGCTTGGGTTGTACGTGTTTGCTGAAGGGAGGTGAAAGGATTGAGCTCCTTCATTGTTCCTGTTTTTTCTTAGAGCTGCTGCTGGAGTTGTTGGGCCAGCGTATTCCCTGAATTTGGTTTTAAATGAGCACTGCATCCCTTGGAAGTGCTTTGAGTGGGCTGTTCTTAAGCTATAGCTGTCTGAGCCTGGGGAGAGCTGTACCAGAGTTAATGGCTGCTAGCAGTTTTCCTTTAAGGCTTGATATTGAGCATAAATTACCTGTTCCCAAAGCTGCGGGGAGATAACCATTTCCCCAGAAACCCTTCTGGTGAGCTTAGGTGATGGCTGGCAGGGATGCTGCAAGTGCTGGGGGACACCAGCTTCTCCTGCTCTGCTTTTGGTTCCTCCCCATCATGGGGCACATGGGTGTCCCTCTCCTTTGCTCTGCTCCCTTTCTTGGGGGCTTTTTACTTAGAAAACCCCATTAGGCTGCTACACGAGGAGAGAAGTGCCTGTGTTCACTGATAAATGACACTGTTGTGTGTTTGTGTTCTAGCAGCTGGTGGAGCTGGGTGTTGTGTTCTCTGCTCCATCACCCAGGTAATGAGAACAGCCCATGAGGACTGTTCAGTGACTACCTCAGAGTGCTGTTTCCCAGCGACATCCTTCTTTACTAAAGCAAGCTTTGGAAAGTGAGCAGGACTACTTATTTCTCAGGGGGAATTTAGGAGGACCCGGGTGGGTTTGTACTGTGTGTCCAGAGCCAGAAGACTCGGTTCTGCTCTAAGCCCCCCAGATCAAACCCTGATGTCAGCTGTGCAATACCAGTTCTGTGGGAGCTGTGAGAAAAACCCCTGGTTAAGAAGAAATTATTTTCTTAATTATACTCCAAAGACGCAGGGCTTAACCTAAAATCTCTTCTCAGCTGCCTGCTTGCAGGAATCACCTGGTGCTTTTGCAAAGATAAAAATCCTACTGCTTGTTGTTCCAGCCCTAATTGCAGACCAGCTCTGAAGCTGCTTGGGCACCTGAAGGCACCACTGTAGAAGTATTTCATCTACAAAGCCCTGTCCCCTGCAGCAGAGCTGATCCCCTCCTGCAGAAGAGCGTTCGTGGGAACTGCTCACCCACTGCTAAAACTTTCTCTCGGTGCAAAACTTCTTCCCTGTTGCTCCTTCATGTCAGCATTTAGTTTACACTTGGTTCATCTGAAAAAAAAAAAAAAAAAGGCAAAAAAAGGGAATCCACCTCAAAAGGGAGTTTGTCCTCTCCTGTATTTTTCTTTGACCTTTCCCTGGACCCAAGCAGAATTTTTCTGACAACTACTCTTCTAATGAGGGTACCTTGATTATAGGCATTATTGTGATTTCCCTCTGAACCAGCATATGACACTTAGCTTTTCTTATCATGATTAGAGCTAGTCAGTTATCACAGTTATAACCACCTCTCAGCAAAGCCATCTGCTTTCCTGGGAAAATCACTCTAAAGGATCACTCTGGGCAATGGATAATCATGGGCAGCAACAGCAGTAGCTTGTAAACAAGACAGACATCTCTTCTTCCTCATTTACATACACACACATTTCATTCAAAACTTTAGAATAAAAAAAAAAAAAAAAAGGCAAAAAAAGCGCATCAGCCTCCAAACCATTTCCTCTTTCTGTGAGACACGCTGCTGAGCAAGGAGACAAACATGGCTTGTGGGGTTTGACAAACTGACCGTGCATCTCCTTTGGGTTTAGTGGGGGTGAAATCAGCCTTTTTTAATATAATAGCCCGGGGCTGCTATAAATACTGCTGTGCTGAAAAGCAGAGCATCAGTGGGGAAGGTAAGAGCCTGTGGGTGCTCAGCTCTGTTGGTTGCACTGTGGAGAAGATCTGCTCTGGGGTCTCCTGGGAGGTTGGTGGGGTCAGGGACACCTTCCTACAAGCATCTTATGTGGCCTTGGTTGTCCCGGGGATGTGAGTTCTCTCTGGTGGCTCCCAGAGGAAGCCCATGGTAACGTGCATTGGCTGCAGGGCAGGTAGGACAAATCCCACCCGCTGTGTCCATCGCTTGGAGAGATGAAGGTGAGGTTGTAGCAGAGGGAGACTTTGCTCAGTTGACAGACATCTGCTGGTGTGCCTTGCTGAACTGGGAGCAAAGCAGGCAGAGACTGGGCTGTGCACACACACAGAGCCACAGATAAGCCTTGGTGGAGCCCTTTGGAGAAGGGTTAGATCTCACTGGGACCCAACCACGGGATGCTATCCGTGTTTGTTATGAAAGAGAGCTCCTTCATGAAACCCCTGTCCCAGAGCAAATGCACAGCAGCACCTAAAGCAGGGAGTGAGTTGTGGCCGAAGCTGGGTGAAAAGAGGCAGAAAAGAAGAGGGAGGAGGTTATGACAGCATCAAACTCAGCTTGGGTTTGTATCTTGGGACATACCTTCCAAATAAGGCCGCCAAAAGCTTTTTGGGCATGTTACTGGCTGAAAACAGGATGGACCAGGCATGTTCTGTCACCTGTGAGTAAGAAGGCACGTTGTATGTAAGAGGGTAAGGATGTGGCATCCCAGACCCATCACTAGATTTTCCTCCTTAACAGGGACGACATCCCAGTCCCAATCAACTGCTAGGACCAGGGCATACTGGATGCCAACTCCTGTGGTTGCTCCTTTCTCCAGGAGCTGTCTGAGCCTGGGAAGCAGTTCCCTGCTGCCCTGCTGGGAGCTGTGGGCAAGGTGCAAGCTCAGCACAAGCAACATGTAAGCTTGTGAGGTTAGATACACACGTGGTCGCTGCTAATGCAAGCACAGGCCTCGCAACGTGGGCATCCTCAGCTTGATGGGGCAAGACTTGGGATTGCAGAAGTGGAGAAGAAGGGGTTGAGGTGGGGAAAGCCCCCAAAGGCTGACTGGGCTCTCCAAGGGGGAGCCTGGGGCAAGGTTGGAGCTGGGGTGCTCCTCTCTGGCCACAGCAGGGAGAGCCTCGTGAGGCTAAAAGTTGGCTTCCCGAAAACTCCGGAGGTCACACGGGAAAGCTGCAGCGGGAGGAAGTGAGCACAGCCGTGGGTTCGTATCTGAAGTCCTGGGCCATCCTTTCTCCCTGGGGACACAGCTCCTGCAGACGCTGGTGTTCTAGGGGCCAGGACGCCAACCAGTTCAAGGAGCCAGTCCTGCCAAAAATAACCTTTCTGACTCTTTTTTTGGCTGGATCAACTCCCCAGGGTGGCTCGGAGCAGGCACAGGGTGGGAATGTGCGGCAGAAAGGCTCTGTTGCAGCCCAAATTCAACTGAAAAGCCCTACGTTGCCAAGAAACTGCATCTGAAGAAGCTGGCTTTCCTGTTTGTGGAGTTTTGCTCCAAAAACTTCTAGGTCTGCATGTAGAGACCAGGATAGAGACCAGCCACCTTTAGGTGGGAAGGCAAGGGGTACACACGGGCACGGAGCAAGCCCTGCTTTGAGTCACCTGCTTGAGTTCCTCCTGGAACAAATCTCCAGCTTTTAGACCCTAAATTAGACTGGACCTTCATTCAGAGAGAGGAATCTCTTCACAGCTGGGAGACTTTGCATCGGAATCTCCCTTTGAACTTTCTGAGCTGTTTATATTACGCAGTGCTTGTAACAGATTGATGCTTAAACACCGTGATTTAGGTGAACATTGTGCTAGAATGCCTTGGGAGCCAGAAAACACAGCTTCTTGTTGGAGTTCCTTGTCGAAGATTAAATCATATTTTCCCATTTATTGTTGCTGATTAGCAACACGACGTCTAGGATGTTAAATATGCGCCGAGCAATAGGTTTTTGGCAACCACCAAGTGTGTGGGAAGGAGCAGCGAGGCGAGAGGAGCTCTGCTGTGCCGTTTGCCCGGAGTCAAGTTCTGGGCAATCTCCTGTCTCGTTAGATAAATGGCTGTCACCAAGTGAGGTCGGCTCCTAACGACCTCTCTCAGGGCTGCGCCGAATTCAGCTATTTCTGCACTTTTCTGGGAGAGGGCCGAGCGTGTTTTAGCATCTCCTTTTTTTTTTTTTTTTAAGCAAAACACCGCCACTGAAACACGTGGAGCACATCAGGAGCTGTTTGAGGGCACTGGGCATTGCAAATGGGCCACCTGAATCCGCAGCCCACACCGGGCAGCTGTGCTGGGAGGGATTTTGCACAGACCTCAGTTGGAGGAGACGCTGCCCTGGCAGCTGAGCAGCAAAAATTTCACTCTTAGTGCTAACAAGAAAGCAGAAACTCAGCTTTTTCCTCTAAATCAGCCTAGAGAAGGCCCTCCGGGGTTTCAAAATCTAACCTTTTCTCAAACTTCCTTAAAAATTTAACTTATTCCTTCACTAGGCTCTTTCTTTCCCTAAGGCGAGAGAGGAAGTGGAACCATCTACCCATATTGATTTTTAAAGTATTTGTTTTTATTCCAGACTATTTTACAAAGCTTCAGAAAAACACAGGCTTTAGTTACAAAGCTGAAATGTTTAAGAAATGGCTTTTGGATCAGGTCTTTGTAACTTTTTATACTCTATCCCTCTGGCTGGTCTATCTGTCAATTGTATTATCATTAAATGACTACAGAACAAGTTGCCCAGCCTAACAGGTACTTTTCTGAATAGCTTAACATCATGATAACACTGCCTTTTATAATTTTTTCCTTTGGTTTTGAAAACTTATTAGGAATGGTGGCATTTATGTTTCATTTCTACATATGACTACACTACACTCTGAATATTCATGCCTCTACACAAAATTTGCACATCTATGTAACAGGTATGAATGGTGCCCTTCACAAATATTTGAAGCTTTTAAAACATTAATGTCCCAGATAAGACCCATCCCAAATCAAATTGATTTGGAGAAGAAATGAAAGCAAAAGGCTGAATTCTCCACTCTTCTGCCTGTGCTACCCTCCTTAAATGGCCAGTTACATCCTTCTCGGTTGCTCCACCGTTATCTTTTCCAGAAAGTTCCGATGCAGCAGAAAGTTGAATTTGTCAATGCTCTTCCTCCGTTCCTGCTGACCCTGGCTTGCTATTAGCAAAGTCTTACTGCCTGGTAGTAATGGGTGCATCACTTATGATAAATTTAGGAGAGCCTCTATTTTTTGTGCTAGTATAAACCGCCTCTGAGCGCTGCTTAGCGTGACCTGGATCTCAAAGCACTGTCTGTTCCTGCTTTAATCCATGCAGGACTGATTCCCAGTGGTTTTTCTCTGAGTGATAATGGAATGGAAGGAAACAGTGGTATGAGATGATTGGACGGAGATGGGATTCAGCAAAATCCAGATTTCTCTGCAGAGGGTCTGCAATGGCCGGAGGAAGGTCCCTGGGTGAGCAGTGCCAGCCTTTGGGGATGGGGGGGGTTAGAATGGGGGGGAGGAGTTGAGGAAGATTTGGGGAGGAGAGGGCAAATGAGTCCAGCTACCCAAAATAGTGCTCTATTGAGTGTGCATGGCTCATGTCAAAGCCTTCCTCTGTCCTGGTGAGCACCAGGGGGATTCAGATCGGGGCTGATCCATGGGTCCCTTTGCCCAGGGAGGGTAGTGCAGACCCCCCAGGGCTGCTTCTTGTCCTGGCTCCAGGCCGTCTGGGAAGCTCTGACTGCCCAGAGAGATCCTCATCTGCCTTCTCTTGGAGACTGCCTCCCTCTAGTGAGAGCCAGAGCCAGAGCACGGCTTTCCTCCTGCTGCTCTGCTGCGTGCATCTTGGGTGCTGTGCTGCGTGTAGCCAGGGTGCTGCATGCATCTTGGGTGCTCTGCATCTATGTCTCGGATGCTGTGCTGCATCGAAGGAAGGGTGCTGCATGTATTTTTGGGTGCTGTGGGTGTTATGGGTGCTGTTCTGCACACAGCGAGGATGCTGAACTGCCTGCATGTATTTTTGGGTGCTGTGGGTGTTACGGGTGCTGTTCCGCACACAGCGAGGATGCTGAACTGTGATAAACGACTTAGCCTCAAACAGGATTCCAATCAAAGTTTACAATTGATTAAACGAGTAAAGACAAGCAAACAGCGCTGGGTGCGCCGGGAGTCTCCGCTCAACCAAGTCCCCTTTTGGGTTTATATCTCTTCTGCTAATACATATTCATACAAAGGTTGGCCTATGCTAATAATCTCCAGGGATAGGCGTGTCTTCTTTGCGCATGCTCTCCTCACCTTCTGGAATCTTCTGTGACTCCTACCCGGTGGTCGGTGGGTAGTTTTCCTTGGCTCGCCCCCAGGATGACCCCTGACTCCAGGTGTGCGCCCCCCAGACCCCTCCCGCTCAGCACCATGCGGCCAGTAACAAAAACTGGTTTCCTTAGGGGTTCTTGCAAGAAACAGAAACTACATACATACAATCCCGCTTCTCCCAAGCCCATGGTCATGCAAGGACAAACAGAACAGTTAAAGATATTAACACGAATCAGGTGAACACATTTCACAGAACTACACGTGTCGAGCGTGCTGCATGCATTGAGAGTGCTGCCATGTCGTGGATGTGGTGCTGCATGTGTCTTGGGTGCTCTGTGTGTGTGTCTTGGATACGGTGCTGCACACACTGAGGGTGCTGCACGCATCTTGGATGCTCTACATCTATGTCTCGGGTGCTGTGCTGCATGCACCTAGGGTGCTGCATGCACCTTGGATGCTGTGCCTTTGTTTCTTGGGTGCTCTGCTGCATGCATTGAGGGTGCTGGCACGTCTTGGATGCGGTGCTGCATTCACCTCGGGTGCTGTGTGTGCCTTGGATACTGTGCTGCACAGGTTGAGGGTGCTGTGCATGTCCTGGGTGCTGTGCTCCACACGTTGAAGGTGCTGCATGTACTTTGGGTGCTGTGGGTGTCTGGGATGTTGTGCTGCACCCATCTCAGGTGCTCTGTGTGTGTCTCAGGTGCACATCCTGGATATTGCTTAGGTCTCCAGTGCAGTGCATGTCATGGGTGCTGGGTTAACTGGAGCCCCTGAGCTGAGTGTGGGGCAGCTTCGAGCTCTGTGGTGCTGCTTGGGGAGCAGTGGTGATGCAGGGTGGTGGAGTGGTGCAGACAATTCCTCATCTGGCAGGAGATCTGCAAGTACACAGACGAATGGGCAGCTGTGAACCAGCAGCCTGAATTTATACTGAATTGGCGCTTTGCGTCAAGTGGCCGCTGTGTTTTTAATCTAATCCTGGAGCCCCCCAGGCAGGATGGATTTGTTGTGCTGCTGGATTTTTCATTTTCCAGCGAGGGTACGATTTCATCAAACGAGCTGTACAATTTCACCACATCCTCAAGGGCTTGCCTGCAGCTTAGCTCCTCCGGGCTGCCCCTAGCAACCAGCACAGGCAAAGTGGAGCTACATCACCAAAGGGTACCTCCTACCCGCCAGAGCATCTCCCTGCAGCCACAGGCAGGGCATGAGCAGCGGGTGAGAATGTCCCACTCCTGGTCCTCACCCTCTCCTTTGTCACAGCAAAGCCTCTGCTCCTGGCACAGCCGTAGCTGTTGGCTACAAAGGATTTGGATGCCATCCCAAATGGATAGTGGGCAAAAGCTCTCACTGGGGGATGGAGGAGGAGAAGTGCTGTGAGCTGCAGGGCTGGAGGCAAGCAGGGCAGTGAGCTAGGAGCATCCTCAGCTTGTCTGGCCTGACCCACAGGCTCTTGACCCTGCTGGGTGAGGGTGGGTGGAGGGGGGAATATTTACTGCCCCAGCAGCAAGGATCATGGTTCACCCTTTTTCCATCCGGAGGAGTTTAAGGTCGCTGCAGAGCTCTTGGGGAGGCACATCGCTCGCAGATCCAGAGGGAAAGGGGGGAAAATAAGATGAGCAATCCCCTTCCTCATCCTTACAAATAGGTTAATTCTCTTCCCACACAACCAGGGACCCTCGGGCAGCCAATGTGCTGCAGATCACGCCGGCGGTGGGGGGTTCAGTGGGGAGCTGCAGCGGGGTCAGCGCCGCTGACGTTTGCCCCAAGCTGCAAATCGCCCAGCTGGGGAGCATATGCCAGCGAGAGCAGCGAGAGGGGTTATTTCCAAGCCCTTCTGCCTTGTTATTTTCAGTGCCTGAAGTGGCAGGTTTGTGTTGGGGACAAGGGTGGCAGCGGCTGGCAGCTGCGAAGGGTCCCCGAGCGATAGAGGAGCGAGAGAATCACCCGCGGGCAAGAAACGTGGGGAAGGGCAGCAGACTGCAGTGTCTGCTTCGATCACACTTGGAGGATGAGCAGGGTTTATTGCATGGAAGGCAAAAAACGAAGGAGCTGAATGTGCTGGAAAAACAGAGTCTGGAGAGAAGCACATGCCAAGCAGTAATGTTTCAGGGTATACGTGTGTAATTTGGCCATTTACTGAGAAAATTAATATTGTGGGCCAAGAACAGAACACAGCTCTGCTCTTTTTGGGATTTTGAAGCCTGAGATGCTCTCCCCCTCCCTCCACATTTGGGCCTAGTTCTGTTTTGCTTCTGCTCCGTGTTGATAAAGGCTGAATATCCAAGCTTTAGGGGCCACTAGTTAAGCAGAAGAGCTCACAGGCAGTGGGGCCAAATTGATTTTCCTTAAGGAGACCTGCTTGGAAGTCACCAGCGTGGGCACTTCTGGCTCTGCCGGGGCACAAAGAGCCAGTCTGCCTTGATTTCTGGGTGTACCCCACCAAAAAGTTGTATTAATAATAACCACATCTACCTCCCAGGGGCAAGTTTGCCCTCCCAGCCCACCTCTCCCTGCTCATCTCCTCCCCAGGCCACCTCCCAGCCCCAAGACGGGATCAACCAAGGCTTTGATTTCAAAGCCTGGTTTGTTGTTGAGGTTTGTTTTTTTTTTCTCTTTTTTCTCTTTTTCTTCTTCTTTTACTTTGCCCTCCTGCTAAATTTCCTCCCTCCTTGAAGATACATATCTCCCCCCCCTTCTACTCTGGGGCTTTTATATAGCACCTATTAGCCTGCTACCTACGTGTCGATGAGGGGGAGCACAGATGTGCCACAGCTCCCAGCCTTCCTCCGACACCCCTCCTCCTCCCCCAAACTAAATCCCCCAGGACTCGAGAGGTCTGGAAAGCCGATAGCTACAGTGCCCCTGGGTGCCATATAACAGCAAGGGGGCTGTTTCCACCAAAGGGTCCCTGACACGCATCCCAGCCCATACATCAGCTGGGGGACTTTGATTCAGATAGCGATCTGCACAGGGCTCGCCTTCAATTAAGGGCGAGGGATGGGGTTTATGACTCCGGTTTCCCCCAGACGATTGCCCGTCGGCATCAGAGGGGACGGCTGTTATCGGGACCCACAGCAGCGCCGTGGAGTAATGGGGTCTTCTCCCCAGGGGGGAAATGAGGGGTGCAGGGAATTCGGGGGGCAGGGTTCTCTTTCTTCTTCTTCTCCTCTCCCAGAAAACAACTGGTGGTAATTGAGCCTGACCCACTCCTAGACCAAGAGAGGAGATTCCCCGTGACTTGTTTTGTTTAAGATGGAGGTAGTTGGGGAGATAGGAGTGGAAGAAAATGTTCTTAAAGGCTGTATTTGAGCACACAGTGCTCTTATCCTCCCTCCCCTGCCCTCGGACAGGACAGACCCCAGCAGCCGTGCCCAGTGCCTGCGCTCTTGTACTCAGGGTAAAATTTGGGGTAGGGGGTGAATGGGGAGAAATTGGCTATTTTCTGAGAAAAGGCAGTGTTATGCCGTGTAGAATGGCAATTATCTGCAGTTCTGTTCTGTACAGTGGATGTTAACTGCATCTCCTGAAGGATTAATGGGACTGGAGGCAGGGAGCCTCTGTTCACGACGCTTTACAGTGCCCACTGCCTTACCCCAAGGTGGTCCCAAGGCCAGCCCTGAAGCTGGTTTTGGGGTATGCACCCAAAAAGGCACCCCCAGCACAGGGGCTGGTTGTGTCTATTCCCCTGACACCCACCCAGACCCTTCCAGGTGCATTCCAGATGAATTTGGCTGCATTTTGGGCTGCTTGCTTTCTTCCCACTGGAAATAAATCTCCAGCCAAATCTGTGAGAAGAAATCTTTATACAGGGGGTGTCACCCTAATTTTCTGGGATCAGGGATGCAATGGGGCATCTCAGGGGGCATCTCCAGGTATGGGACTGAGCAGCTGCAAGTCCCATCCCATGTTGCAGGAGCTGCTGCTCATCCCTACGAGCAGCACCGAGCCCTCTGAGTGGTAGCCAGCCGCGTTCCCAAACAGTATCTGCTGTTATTGCATTAATTACAGTAATCTAATGGGAAATGTAAACAGGAAAGCTCCAGGGGGAGATAAGGGGCGCGGGGACGCAAGGCAGGGGCCGACAAGCTCCCTCTGGCGCGAGGAATGGAGTTCAGAGGAAAGTTCACTTTTGGGCTAGCGGCTGGCTGCTGCTCAAAGGCGTTAATTAGTGCGTCCCGATAGCAATCGGGACAGCGTCCCCAGCCGTTTCCCCTTTCGGTGACAATCGCATTCCTGGGGCTTGAAGTTCAGCTGCAGAGACCTAACGCCTTCGGTGCACGAGGGGACCGGGGCTCTGCTTTGCTGGGCAAGAGAATATTATCTTTTTTTTTTTAATCCCACGCCGAGGAAGGGTGGAGGTGGATGGAAATGGCTCTTCCCTGGGACTTTCTCAGCACAAGGCACCAGAGATGGATGCAATGGACGGGCAGGACCAGCGAACTCTCTGTTGGGGCTTTAAACCTCTCACCCTGCTTCATCCAGAGCAGAAATCAGCCCACAGAGCTGCACTTTTCCTTGCTGTTTTAATGTGCTGGAAGTGTCTGGGTGAAGCAGGGTTTTCTTGTGTGCCGCTCGGGGCTCTGTGGGTGCCAACCTTCTAGCCCAGAGCTCTTTAGCTCTTGTCCTGCTCCTGGCAGCCACAACAGCACTTATGAGCATCTTCTGGTTCTGCCTCGGGAGCCTGGATTTAGGGAAAGAGAACACAGGCTTGAGTGGGGAAGGAAACAGAATGGCAGTGAAGCAGCTCCTTCTCCTTTGATTTCACCTTCCCCTTTTGTTTTATTCTATTCTTCTTTAATTCTCACTTTCATGTCCACAGATGGACTTCTTTGGCAATGCCTCCCTTTGAGGCTCCAGCTTTCCCTTCTTCTCCACTGTGCTTGCAAATGCTGTGCCAGGGGTGAGAGACGTGCTACAGGGGCCTTATTTTTACTTTTGAAACAATGGTATCCACAGCCATCCAGCACCTGAAAAAGCCCTTTCTTGGAAGTTATTTACTCAGCGTGCCAGGGACTTCAAACCTCTAATCTTGCCTGGAAAGCAAACACTGCATGAATCAAAGCTGGAGCTGGAGGACCCCAGGAGCTGCTTCTCCATGGGGAAGGTGTGAAGGCAGGGACCCAACTCATGTCTGGGAGCTCCTGATGTTGCAGTGATGCCTCTGCACTGCTGGGGATGCTCTGCCCTGTAGCCACAGGGTGTTTCAGGGCAGGGTCCCCAGGACCTGCACCCCAGCACCCATGTATTAACTTACCTCTCAGCATAGACCTTTCTTGGCCATTTCCAAACAGGGAGAAGGCAGATCCCAGTTTCCACCCCTGAGACCTTTCTGTTCTCCTGGATTTTTTTCCTCTTGGCCAAATCAGAAAGAAATGCAGTTTTTTGATCTGAGCTCATTTCTCAGCGATGAGATTTTTCCTTCCCTGCGTTTAGTCTGAGTAGGTGTGTGTGGGGAGAGGAGGCAGATGAAATTACTGTTTATGTCACCTCCTTTGGCATTAAAGCAGCAAGGGGGGGAATGTTTGAGCTGCCAAAGCCATTTATTTTTATTAAATCCAGTTTCCACAATAAGAAACACTCTCCATCACGCTCTTCACTCCTGCTGCCAGATGCCCCCAGCTCATTGCATGCAACACCCAGGAGAATCTGGCCCTTAAAGAGCAGGAACTTGCAATGAAGGTTCTCCCAAAATACCGAAGGCTGGAAGCTGATGACCAGAAATGCAGCTAAACCTGGTGCAGATGTGGAGAAAGCTTTTGCTTACGTTTGCTTCAACTTCCATTAAATCCATGCTGAGTAGATGAGCAGAATGCTGAGTTTGTGGTGGGAGCAAGGAGCTGCTGGGGTTGGGAAGCCACGTTGTTCCTCATGTCCTTGCCCTAGGGCTCCCACTTGGGTCTGCAGAGTGCGAGAAGGTCTGCCAGCTCTCCTTCCCTCTTGTGTTTGGGGAATGGTGACCTGAAAATGAAACAGGGCAAATCGCTGTGTCACTCGAAGCTTCAGCCAGAAAATGGAGCCAACTCAAGAGGGAGCGAGCTCCAGCTTGTTGGGAGTTACTGGGCACGCTGTTATCCCAGGTTTAGCTGAATGAAGAGAAACCCAGTGAGCAGGGACCTCCTAGAAGATGGGATCAGCCTTATTTGGTCCTTAATTTCCTATGATGAGCTCAAGGGGAGACGTTCTCAACACAGACTGATGGGTGGGAGAAGGAAGATGTGGAAGGGTGCTGGTAGGGGAGTGTTTCTTCTTACTGCAGCCTCATCTGGCTAAACCCCAAACGTGATGTGTGGGGACACAAAAGGTGCCACAAAAGTGAAAAAAAGTGCAGGACCACCACGCAATTTCCTCCACGTGGTTGAAAATCCCCTTTCCTTGCAAACCTTTATTTTTTTTTTGCAGCCCCTCTACCAGAAGCATTCAGGAGCTGGGCAGCAATAGATGCAGGCACGTAAGTAGAGCTGGAAACTGTCCACGGGTGAAAAGGCCCCACTACCTGTGTGCGTGGGTGGCTGGAGTGAGGTGTCGTTTTGCAGAGGTTGTGTGCCAGGCTGGAGATGGAGAGCCTGCCAAGATAAATGGCCACGGTTCCTACAGAGAAAAGAATTTTCTTCTGAGTGGCCAAGCAGAAGGTAGACTCGCTCCAGGGCAGGTCTCACTTTCACAGAAACATTTTGGGGAAGAGAAAGGAAAAATGACAGAGAGGGCTTTGTGAGATGCTGCGGTGTTGCAGGCACCCCCTCCAAAAATGTAGGGGCTGGGGACGGCATCCTGGATCTGCTCCAAAATGCAGCTTTACTATGGAAAGGAAATACGTATACACGCACACATATGGGCATGTATATTGTGTGTGTCTATGTGTGTAAGTAACAAAGAGGTGTGGTTATGTTTCATCTCTCCAGAATTTGGCAAAACAGACCAGAATTGAGAACGAGACTCCAAGAATGCATATTTGCAAGTGAGCTTTTATTTTGCTGTAGGGAGAGGAGGTTCTCTGGGGCTCAGCAAAGCTTGAGACGAGGCTGAAGGGTACAGGGTCCCAACTGGCTGGAGCAACCTCCAGCCTCCTGCCCAGGCTTCACCTTGTGGAGCAGCCCCCTGTGTTACGTTACATGTGGTGGTGGTCCCACTGGCTTAGCATCACCACCCCATCCCACCCCAGCAATCAGATCATCAGAGCAAATAAATGAAAGCAGAGCCCGTGGCATAGGTGCAATCAGAGCGGCTCAGCAGGGCTCTGCTTGAGGATGAAGAGCAACCCTTGATGATTAAAATTAGTGGGAGCATAACCAAAACATGTATAGTCCCGGCTCTGGCTTTCCTACCCGCCCAGAAGACAGATTATTTATTTGAATAGGAGCTCTTGCAACTGGAGATTTCTTGTAACTGATATTTAGGATATTTTTTTTTTTGGGGGGGGAGAGTTAAATACGCAGAAGAAATGGTTGGAAGCGGGCTGTGCAAGCTCTGGGGGAAATGGGTCACACTCGGAGGCAAAAGCGGGGTCTGCCAATGCCTCAGCATCTCTCAGAGATACTTGTTACATCCTCCCTTGGTTTGAAAACCAAGCAAGCATCATGATTGGAGTGGACTGTAATTTAGTGACTTTGTCAGAGAAAATGAGACGAAGATAAATTTATATTTTTATTCTCAGCCATTTTTCTTTGCAGGCAGATTTTGTTTCTCTTTCTTCGTGTTTTCATTTGGAAAGGGAGAAAAAAAAATCCCCCTGGTACTCTCAGCAAACAATTCTCCTCTTGCTGCCCCCCATCTCCAGCCTGATTACATTGCAGAAATCCTGTGCATCTCTTGTCAAAGCCTAAATTAAATGAATTTTATGGATTTTAAAGATGTTGGAGGTGGTGAGAATACACTCCTCTCCTTGCCTTTTGTGGAAGTCCGCTGTCCTTCTCCTGCTGAGCCTGTTGCTTTGACTTCATCTGGATTTATACCGGTGTCATTGAGAGCATAACGTGGCTCTGAACCTCTTTGAACTCTGTTGTCTAGAGGACAAGGAAAGAGCGTAAGCCCAGCTATTAAAAAACCTCTCTTCTAGTGCTGGTCAATTTAAAATACATCTGGAACAATAAACGGAGTGACCGTGCCAGCACCGTGCTCTGGGCCATCACCCCCCTGTCCTGCTGGCCGCCGAGCTGGCCGCTGCCCTGTTTTCCTTGCTTTCAAGTTGTCTCCTTTATAACGAGAGAAAAGCGACGCGTCTGCCAGTCTGCTCTGAAATGCGAGGTTCCCAGAAGGTGAATTTGTGAATGGTTGGCTGGTCATTATGTGCCTCGGGGCCATCATTTTTTTTTTTTTTTAATTATTTTATTATTTTTCTTTTCCACACCATTTGAGGGAGGAAGTTTGCAGGATGTTATCAGCATCTTGTTGCTGTGACCTGCTGAGAAATAGCATGTAAATATGGCTCCCCTTCACCACACCCCAGTGTCAACCTTTTGGTTCCTGTCTGCTGGCCATGTTCTGCAAGATTAATGTGTTTTGCAACCGTGGACAGAACCATATAGCTGAAAGGGATGGATTTTTTTTTAATTTTTTTTTCTTGGGTGTCTTTTCCCCATTTCCTATATAGTCATCCCTACAAAGCATTTCTGGCAGTGTTTTTTGGAGTGTGTTAATGAGACCACTTCTGGCACAGAGCAGTCCTCTCACCGTGGGGCATCCAGCAAACATGGTCAAGGTGTCTTGTGTGTCCCCTCTTAGCAGGGAAGGCGGGGAAGGATTTTGGCTTTCTGGTTGGTTAGTCACTGGCTGGAGAGCTCTACCACCAAAATAAAAAAAAAAAAAAGAGAAAAAGAAAAAAAAAAAAAAAGAGAAAAAGAAAAAAAAAAAAAAAGAGAAAAAGAAAAAAAAAAAAAAAGAGAAAAAGAACAAAAAACCCCACAAAACAACAAAAGACAACAAAACCAGGAATAGTTCTCTTTTTCCTGAGTGAGGACAAATGTTTGCTTTTTAGCTTTTTGAGGAGTTTCCTCTGGAGCAGTCAGCAAAGCACAGCTTGGGCAGTTCATGTGCCATGTTTTCACTAGCAGCCATGATATTGGCCATTATCCATCCAATTCCATGTTCCCTGTCGCTGGAGCGAGCCAGGCAAAGCAGCTTTCCATTGGAAATAGCTTTGCTGCAATCGAATCCTTTGCAGGAAATGCCTTCGTTTTGCTGAAAAATGTCAAGAGAAGAATATGAAAAAGAAACCCCTTTGAACCTTCTCATTTCATATTGATGTTCATGTAATTCTTTAATCACACAGTACCTCTAATATTAGCATAATATTTCAATCGTCCTGGAACAAAACATTCCAATGGTTTCAAATATATATATTTAGGCATTCTTGTTCCAAGGGGAAAAAGAGAAGAAAGTGAAGTGCCAACTGCCTCAGGATGAAAATGAGACTCAGAAACTCCTCTCCGAAGATTTTATTTCTCTTTCTGCATCCCATACCCAGCCCATCCCTGACCTCAGAGTAACATCATCAAAGTGCTGGATGCACAAGCTTGGTTCTCCTCCAGAACCATCCCATGGGGATGTGCAGCACCCGGGTTTGGATGTTCTGAACTTGGAAATGATGAGAGAAATTCACCGCCCTGGTGCAGCGTTGGTGTCCAGGCTTGACTCAACCCTCTTAACCCCTCTCACCGCTTCCAGATCTGGTATCCAATTTGAGTGGGTTTTAATGGAAGGATAGAGATCTTGGAGACCAGAGGTTCTTGTGCATTTTTGAAAGTGGGTAAGTGGGTAGAGAAGAGCATCACCTTTACCTCCTGTGCAGGGAGAGGGGCTGAGCACAACCCCCACAAGATACCAGAGAGCCTGCATGGGAAGAAGGATTGCAAGCAGCCCAGCATAGAAAAAGGTTTGCCCAAAATATGGATCATGCTAGACAACCATGAGACCATGCTTTGTTGGCTTCCTGGCTCACAGAGCTACTTATGGCTTTGCTATGTGGTTTCTGAACTGCTAGGGGTGGGCTGAAAGTGAAGGGGCTGAAATAGGTGAAGGCTAGGACAGTATCATATTATTCTATTCCTTGCTTTATTATCCTATTCCTTGCTTTGCTGGAGACAATATTGGTCTATATGGTCTCATTCAGATCGGCTTCTGTCCTGTTTTCGAGGCTTTCTACTTGCTGGACCCTGCTGCCCCATGAAAGTCAGGTGGCCCTGGCAGAGAGGCAGAGCTTCAAGCAACTGGGTGGATGCCACCGCTGAAAATTTGGCTGCTCAGTACTGCCTTGTCTCATGATGCTCCTGGGAGTTCTTCCCGCAGCTTCTCCCTGTCTGTGGGTCCTGCTGCAGCAGCTCTGCCCAGGCTTCCCCACGTCCTCTCCCCAATCTCAGGCTCCCAGCTCCGTTCCTCTCCCTCGGCAGCTGTTCGCTCATTGAGAAATTACTCCCCAAGGCTGCTTGGGAACACAAACGAGCATGCAACAGAAACAATAAATTACGCCGGCTGTCATGGGTCCTGCCAGGAGATGCAAGAGCTGAGGCCGGTTCAAACAGTATTAATTCAACATGCTGACAGAGAAGCCACTGGAGTTATTGTTATCACGGTGCCTCGACGGGGCTGTCACCTCCACGCCAGCTGTTGAGGTGACATGGTGCGTTTAAGGATACTTCCTTGGGAGGGGTTTGTTGTTGTCCCTCCTCACCCACAGGTTTGCTTTGAACTGCTGGGGACGTGGGTTTGGCTTGTGGAGCAGCCCTGAAAATCAAGTCCTGCTGCCCTGGCTCTCAGCTAACAGGATCCTCATGGAACCGGGCAAGACCTCCAAGGAGTGATGATCATCAGGCAAGGTGTTTCAGCCATTCTCCAGTGTGCTGGCTTGGGATTTAGGCTTTTTGCCTTCTGTATGTGCTCAGCGTGAGCTCGTGGGACAGGTCTGGGTGGTGGGTGCATCAAGGACTGGAGGCTCTGATGCAGTTGAAGTCAAGGATAACAACTGGAGCTGCTCTTGGCCCCTGGAGAAGTCAGCATTAGCTTTTATCATCCCGAGGATGCTTGGTGACATGCCAGCTGGATGCCCTGAGGCTGTGACATAATTTGTCCAGGGCCCTTCCTATTCCCAGCAGAACAACCTGCTGTTTGCTGTAGGAAGAAAAAGCAGCCTCCGGCAGGAATAATTCTGATTTAAGGTCCTGTGTGACCTGATGCTCTCGGAGGGCTCTTCAGGGAAAGGACACTTCTAACCTCGTTTCTATTGAGTGGGCTATTTTTCATCAGCTCGATGGTAAAGCTGCCTTGGCTGGTCCTCCCTGCCAGCCCGTGGGTCGGTCCCAGCTCCGCAGTCATTGGCAGGAGCTGCCAAGTAACGTCAACTGTCCCTTTGCACCCTGCGCCTGGGGGACAGTAAATCTGTAGGCAAACATTAGGCCTTCCTGAAAAGCCTGACATTGCAGGGAGAAAATAAAAAAAAAAGCTGGAGGGTTTTATTATCTTTCTCCTTATTGTCTTTTTTATTGCCTTTTGGAGTCACCCTGGAGAGCAATCTCCATCCTACATCATGGCCCTGCCAGACTTCCTCTGCTGTCGCTGTGACCTAAGAAATACAGGCCACTGCCTTCCTCTGCTCAGAGCATTAACGAGCCCAGCTCCTGGACCCTTTTTCTGTGTGGTCTGGGGTGACAGTGGGTCTCCCAGGGCTTTTCCTCCCAAACCATCATTCCTTCTCCTTGCAAATAGGGGTGAGAAGCTGCATTTGCATTTGGGGGGTGGAGAGGTTGCAGGTTCCTTGTCTGCAGGGTTGGTGCCGCGGTGGGAAGTCTCTGAAATCCCCCGATAATTCAGGGCAGGCTCCGAGGGCGGTCTGTGTGGGGGAGAAGCTCGGCATCTGGCAGGAACCCGGAGAGATGCTTCTTGCAGGGAAACTATGTGCTCTGCTAATTCATTAAGCACTTATCTCCTGCTCCTGCTCTTAAGGAAGAGCAGAGTTGGAGTGGAGGAGGTACGGGGCAGACCAGGCGGCCAGTTGCAACATGCATATATCCTTTAAAGAGAAGGTATAAATGAGACACCGTTGCTGAGGTCAGCGTGAGATTATAGGGACTCCTTTTTGCCCTTATCTCTCCAAAATATGCAGCCCAGCCTCTGCCTTTCTGGTAAACCAGGAGTCAAATAAAAAATGTGTATTGACAAACCGTGGTAAATGCACCAACACTGATGTTCTCTTGCAGCCACATGCCCGGCTGTGTTCCTCAGCTGGAGATTGGCCTCATCCATTAATGCCAAGCCCCAGAGCTACTTGATGACCTATTCCACCATCACTGTACTCAGTGGGGTTTTCCAGCAAGAAGTCACGCTCCGTAGTGTGGTTAGGGAACTGTGGAACATCAGATAGGATGGTGAGAACTTCTAGAGTACATTCATAATGTAATTTCTTGGTGTTGACGTTTGGATTTTCCCCATAGCAACCAAAGAAATCTATGATGGAAAAAAAGTCATTACAATTTCATCCCAACTTTTGCTTGCTTCCAGCCTCCCATTCTTGCTCCCCATTCTGAGAAAGCAGGAGATTCTTCAGTCTAAACGGAAGGAAGGGTAACGGGCCATCAGCAGGTCATTGCCCAGCAAAGGCTTGTGAACCTAGAGGAAATGTGTACCCAACCAACCCATATTTCAATGACCGTGTAGTGTTGGGTAGGCAACTTAGGATGCGTGTCAGCAGGATCTGAGCTTTGTCTCCCAACAGTGACTAAGGTCCACCTTTCTTTCCTATGTATTTTCTCCCTTTGGCAACAACTCTGACATAAATTCACTAATAACATGCTTACGCACCTACTTGTGTGGGTGGAGCTGATCCAAAAATGAGCTCTGTTTTGCCAGGACATTTTTCTGAGAAACTTTTTCTGGCCCAAAAATTATTGACTGGATTTTCTTTCTCTATCCGCTTCAAAGCATGAGGTGTCGGGTGAACTTCCTGAAAACCTTGAAAAATCCTGCTTAAAATGGGAATACTGTCCCAAAGCATTCCTTCAACCTGCTTCTTATCCATCACTATGGATGCCGGGTTTGATGGACTGCTTTCGTGCAGGTTGCAACCACCAAGAAACTGTTTTCCTGCAGGAGCCTTGGTTGCACCTTTCTGCTGGAAAACAGCAGCTCCCTCATACCAGAGCATTTGCAGGATGGTCAGACCTTCGTGCTCATCATCTCCTGGCTCATCGTGCTGCTCCATGCTGCAGCTGGGCTGCTCTGCACTCCTTTTATGTCCGATGACATTCCCATCGTACTTCCAAGGTCACCCTTTTGGCTGACTCACTCAGGACCAAAACGGGGATTTCCAGATGCAAAAGCTGCAACGCGAATATTTCTTTTTGCTTTATTTTTTTTATTTTTTTTTTTTTTTTTTTTTTTTTTTTCTTCCCTGTGTGTGTGTGAGCCCTCTGAAAACTGGCTGGCCTGATTCTGCACAACCTGGCAGCATTCAGCTGAGATATTCCAGCTTCCTTCTGAGCCTTCTGGGAGAGGTTAGAGAAGGTTCAGGTTCCTCATGGATGCGAACGGTGTCTTCTTGCCCCGGGGGCAAGGGAAATGGAGAAGGCTGAATAGGTGTGCAGTTAAATGGAGCTTAAAAGACCCAACAAAGTATTTTTTGATATTTTCAGATGACTCTTGAAGTTGGGGCTTCAAGGGAAATGGAAAGTGAAATATCTACAGAAATACATACACGCTGAGAGAAGACTCTGGTCTGAGACAAGTAGGGCAGGACCCTGGTGTAAATATGGAGGGATTCTCTGTTAAACCTGATCTATACTGACCTTGGCTGTTTCCCTTGGCAAGCATCTGAGAGAGTCTCATGAGCCTATCGCGCTGTCAGGAGCGGTTATGGTTGTATCCCAGTTTTCCTTGCCTTTGTACATCTGCCCCCAAAACCTAGGGGGTTTGGAAAAAAATATGAAAAAATCCAGATTTTCTCCCCGACCATGTTCACTGCAATACCTGCCTTGCAGTTTCCGAAGTGCAATAACACTCCCTGGCTGCAAAAAGCCTTTTCTATCCCCCCGATGCCCTCCAAAGAGTCTGAAGCAGAGTCAGCACTTGGAAAACTCTCCAGGAGGGGGTTTATTCCCTGAGCTATTCCCTGGGCTGACCGATGCCCCTTCCTTACTGGAGGGAGCTGACGGAGCATTAAAAGGGGACAGGAAAAAAACATTCAGCTGTGGCATTTGCTGGTTGCGTGCAGCCGCAGGCAGGAACTGCTTCCTCTGTTTGCAGGCTTTTAGGGAAAGGAGAGCTCAACGGAGTTGCTAAATTAGAATGAAGCGAAAAAATATTGCTGTGAACAACAGAATGTTTAGCCTTTTTTTTTTTTTTTTTTTAAAAAAAAAACAAAAACCCTTGGGGGAAACAATGGTAACTTTGTGTGATGTAGTCAGAGCAATTGTTTTGATAAAGTGATAGCAGCAAACAGAGGGTACATAAAATGTTTGGGGGTTTTTTTTGTCTTTTTTTTTTTTTTTTTTTTAAACAAAAACACAAAACCTTGGAGTGATTTACATGGGAAAGGGGAGCCGGAAACAATTTTAGAGGCTGTTTTCCAAAATTGATGAATAACAGAAGATACAATGGTTAAAGCAAATGGCCCAAATTTCCTGCTCTTTTAACCAGCTGAATAGATACTAAAAACAAGGGTACCCTGTTTTTCTCCTTATGGAGCTGGCAGAGAGCGTTTTTTTTTTTCTGGGTTATTTTTGGTTTTGGAAGGGTCGATGCTGTAGAGGAGGCAGAAGCAAGGTGGGTGCCGGGGGTCCATGTCACCACGACCGCTCCGTCAGGCAGGATGCATGGGAATTCCAGAGGTGGGGAAGGGCGACGCGGGCCAGAAGAGACATTTTGAATCATTTCTGGTGAATAACGCTGCAGGCATGAGTCATGAGGAGGGATCTGAAACTTTCTTTTGGATTTTTTTCTTTTCTTATTTCTGTGGGTAGCCATTTGATTTCTCCTCTGCCTGAGGCTTGCTTTCCTCCAGAGCCGAGTGCGTTTCCGTTCTAACCCTTGCCCCTCACCAGTCCCACTGGATGAGAACACAGGTTTGACTCCGACCAAACACAAGTTGGAAACTTATATTTCTCCTTGCAAGTCTTTGATGCTTCCAGAAAATATTCTTGTTTGCTTTGAGAGAAAAAACCTTGGACCTGATCCCTGCAAAAGCTTTTGTCTTCTTCAGCTTAGCCAAGGTCCAGCAGCTACAGCGCTTGTCTGAGGCACCACAAAGGATGTCTGTGTGTCTAATCTCTTATCAGCACTAGAGCAACCCAGGGAAGCCTCCAAGCGAGCCTCTTTCTATGTCCTCTTGCAGCCATTCTGCTCCCCGTGCACAAAATTGCAACACAGTGAAATGATTTTGGATGGTTAAATGGATAAACTACAACTTTTTTTTGGTGGGTTTGCAAGCAAGCTGTTTGTGCTTAGCTGGGGTGTAAAAGACTGAGGTTCAAGGGCATGGTGAAAAGTAGGAATCACCTGGTGACCTCCCACTCTTCTGGGTGGGAGAAAGTCTCCCCAGGCTGTCCAAATTGGTGCATGGACATCACTGGAAAATCTCCCCTGGTTTTGGGACCTGGCTAACAGGTTTCCACCAGCTCTTGCCATGAATTATTTCTTCTGAGTGGATATTTTCTGTTTTCAAAGTATTTTTATGCAAGGAGACCTGAGGAGCATCTTAGCACTGCTGAGCCAGTAACTTCCATCACCCATTAGGTGCACCTTCTCGTGAGCGTCTCTGCTGACCTCCTGCACTGTCCAGCAAAACAGGGCTTTTCTGGGTTACTTTAGGCTTTGAACACGCTTGAGATGATAATGAATCGCTTTCCCTGTTCCCTTCTCCCATCTTTCCAACATCTCTTCCTCCCAAAAAACTGGGAACTCCACCAGGCAGTTGCACCCACTTCATCAAATAAAAGTAACCGCAGATGGCAAGTTAAGTTGCTAATTTCTCTCAAAAGTTATCTTGCTTTTCACTGCTGGGACGTACGCTCACCCTTCCCCAAACACCTCCTCTTCCTCAAGCTTATGAATTGGACAGAACATATATTAAATGAGTAATGCAAAGCCACAATTACAAAATCCCTTTCTTGGGTTGTTTCCCATGTTAACCAAAGCCTGATAAATCATGTCATGTATTTATGGACTCCACAAGCAAATTGTCATTCAAAACGCCACTTGTAGCTTTCAAGCCCAAATGAATTACTGCGTATGTGATACACACCTCTTCCTTAACAACACATTCAGATGTCAGGACGCTGAGAAGCACTTTCCTCTGGAAGGCTCATTCAGCCTCAGAGGAAAAAGGATTCAAACCGCTTTGGTGTTTTTAACTGATTCCTTCTCAGTGGTGGGGGCAGTCTTAGGTTTTCTGCTGAGACATCATCGCTGTAGGTTTTCTGGTCTGTAACTTGATGGAAATGAAGGAAGGTCTTGGACGCTCAGCCCCTACAAAGACCCACAGAAGTTACTTGATTGTATAAAGTTCAATGAGAAATTCTGGGAACTGTGTGTTTGCATTCCCTACCCCAACCAGGGATCAAGCCTCGCTCGTCTTGTGGTCTTCCCACAGAATGTCCATGTTGCCATCATCAGCAGTGGTGATGCTGAGTTGAAGGCAAGGTGAGGCAAGAACAAGAGATCACTGGTTGGGTGGAAGGAGGATGAGTCTTGAAATGGAAATGAATCCTCCCCAGGAAATGCATCCTGGATGAATGTGGAGAAGAGCAGTGAAGGTGTGAAGAAAGTCTGTGGTGAGGCAATCACTGCATTTTTGTGGTCTCTCTATGACAGACTAGATCTTGATGCTTGCAGCCAAGCTCCATGAGATCTTGCAATTCATATGACTACATACCAGCACTAGTCACAACTGAAAGTGGGCTGGGTGCTGGCCATGAAGATGCTTTTGGCCTTTGGAGAGGCTGATGTGACTTGCATTGACAGCTAGTTCTTGAAGAGGTCTTTAGCTCTGAAACAAAATTGTGCCAAGAGAACATGGTCTATATTTTACACTGAGGTGCTCAGGTTGCAGTGTTTGCTCTGTTTAGTAGAAACCCAGTGACTGGGGAGTGTGACAGCAGAAGACCATCATGAAACGTAGGCTGGGCTTGGGGATCATGACTGCAGGTACCTGATTTACCAAGAGCCATTTTTGAATCTGTACTCAAGCCTGGCAGATGCAAAAAGCTACTTCAGATCTGGGTTTATGAGGAACAGTGATGTCCAGGAGGAGGGTGAGGGTGAGTCCCTTCTATTGTACAAGCCCCCAGGGAGGATGTCTATGACATGAGGCCGATGCTGCGCTCAGTCATGGTACATGCTGTTCTGAACCATGAGGTACTAATAACTAATTATATACGTCCACTTAATGTCATTTGCAGAGCTCAGCATGGGCGTGGGGTCAGACACGCAGAGAGCCCTTTGTTCCAGGGGACCTCTGGGCAGATGGAGACCAGTCCTGGCCCCAAGCTCAGGATGCCCAGGAGTTTCATGCGTACCCAAGGACAAAGGCTGGCAAGCGATGAAAGGACTCCTGCACTCGTTTACTGCTCCGGCGTCTACACGCATTACGTCGGTGAGGATGGAGGCTGCTGTCATCAGATGAGATGGGCACAACACTCTTGACGTGATGGGATTTACTCTTCCAGCGCTGGTTGAAATGCAGGTCTTGGGAGAGTGATAGATCTTGGTAGGTTTTGAACATTCATGGGATCTTGCATGAAGCTCTGCATGCCACACAATGTTGCCCACGGCGAGTTCCGACCAAGAGTGGCTGGTAATGGGACAACCAGGGCCAGCGTGGGACTCTGCTGGGAAGGGGGAAGGGAGAGTGAGGAGCCCAAGGCAGCTTGCTGAGGAAGCCCCACCGTAAGCATTTTCCTGCCCTGGGATGACCAACGTACATCCTGAGAAAAGGGCACTTGCATTGTGCGGGCTGCTGCTCTGCCCATCCTGCCAGGAACAATGGGGCGGCTCTTAAAAAAAAAAAAAAAGGAAAAAAAAGGCATTTTCAGGGTTGTGGGAGAGAAAAGCAGGGGGCATTTGGGAGGATGGGTGACCAAGGGGGGAGATGACGCAGAAGGAGGAATGATGTGCTTTGGCTGTGTAAGCAGCTGGAGACCCAGCTCTGAGCATCCCAGCTTTGTCAACAAACTTGGTCCAGGCAGCTGCTGAAGGAAAAGTGGGGAGACAAGAAATCGGGGTCACGAGTTGAAAGTAGCCTCCAAACTACCTCCCAGGGGTTGTTTAAAGCTTTTCCTCTAGGCCTGTAGGATGCTGCTTTGAAGCTTGGGGTTCCATATTGGGGATGCTGAAGGTGTCTGCTCATTGCTGTAGTCCCAGAGGTTGTGGCCAGGTAAAGAGGTGGGTGTCAGCAAGATGATACCAAGATGATGGGGTTGAAGGGAGATCCTTTCCTGGCTGAATCCTCCCCTTTACCTGCTCTTAAAAGTGCCTTTTCTTCCCATCACCTCAGCTGGATTGAAATGCTTTGGGGCTGTTTCTCTGATTGATAGCAGCTGAATTTTCAATCAGTGGAAGCTCTTTGAAGCAGAAAGCATCTTTGTGGTCTTTTTGGGAACCCAGGAGCGTCCTGCAAGGTTCACAGACCATGCAGGTAGGTCTGAAGCTGTTCAGGGACTCTCTGGGAGTCTGCGAGGGATTTTTTTCCACTGGAGTGGTTTGGATTGCAAGCTTCCCAGCAGCTGGGTCTGCATTTACTCCAGTTACAAAACCCACATTTGACCCTTCACACTAGGGAGGTACAATCCAGAGGAAGATGGACCCAAATGTAAAAGGTTTTGATTTTTCCCCAAACCCAAGTGGGGACAGCCTCTTACCTGTCAAATACCCTCAATATGTACAAATTAATCCTATGACCCATTTTTTCTGTCCCAGCTCAGCCTCTCCATATGAAAGACGACCATGCAAGGATGGAGTTGGAGATGTTGGCAGGGAAGAAGCTGTGTCCCCTTTGCCCAGGAACACCCTGCCCTCCCCATCCCACTGGCCCCAGCCTCGGCAGAGGGAGCTCATCCTCGGTGCTTTAGGGATCCCTAAATCACAGCAAGGCTGACAGGGAGAATTTGAAAGGATATTGTCAAATTTTGCTGTCGTTGTCAATTAGTCTTTTTAGCTGGTGCCGGCGTTCCCAGCTTCCGGCAATTCCCCGGCAGCCTGAAGACTTAATGTCTTCCTTGGCTGATTGTGGTAGGGATTGATTGAGGCTGGATTGGGGCTTTCCATGGGGGTCTGGCTGTGGGATTTCTGCCTTGGTGACAGAAATGATCATTTTGTGCTGCGTGTGTGCTGTTTCCAGCTGGCTGGCTTGAAACCCTCCACATACCTGCAAGCTGTTGGAGAGGAGTTTGAATCTGGGGCTTGCTTTTTCTCTTTAAAATCAGAGCCGCCGCAGGCAGCAGAAGGCATTAAAGATTAATTTCCACAGGCACACATGAAATTCATACCAGCTGGTTATCTGAAGTGCCTCCCTGTGCAAAACATTTGTGCTGCATCTTCCATTAACTCTGCTGTGTGAATCTCCATCATCTCCGTCTCGGTCAGTGGTGGAGAAAGGCTTGGCACAATCTTATTTTGGGCTGGCAGCAGCATCCTTGGGCACGGCCGAGGATGCTGGGGATGGAGGTGAGGGACAGCCCTGCCCCTGGTTTGCAGTGTGGGGCTAAAGCAGTGTTTTCCGTAGCAGAACCTCAAGCACTTTGCAGAAGGTTAAATGTCAGCTCTGCCTTTTACACCCAGGGGAAACCGGGTCACGGAGCAGGAGGGGGATGTTGCCCCAGGGTCATCTGGCATCCAAGGGACACCGTTCAGGGCCAGGTCAGTGCTCTGGCCATTAGCTCCTTCTGATACAGAAGGGGCATCCTCCGAGGCACTGAGGAGGATTTAGGGGTTATATGGGCAGAAGTACTTCTTTCCTGGATGTTTCAAAGGCTTCTTCTCTAGCTGAGAGCTCCTGGGAGCTGCTCGTGGGTACTGGTGGCTCCTGGGGACACAGTGGAGAGGAGGGTTTCCAGAGCTCTGCCATGCACTGAGCAGTCCGTGCTGCTAAAGAGAGACAAATAACCCTCCAAATCTGGCAGGGGGGTGAGCAAGGCAGGCCCTGCTCGGAGGATACTGCCACAGAGGCCATTTGAACTACCTGAGGATTTTTTTTATTTTATTTTTGCTTTTTTTTTTTTTTTCCCTAAGCCCTAAACTATGTGGAACTCAGACTAAACAGAAAACACAGCTAAGAAAACATTTTGGTACAATGCTGGGAGTCAGACTGTTGCAGCGTGTGTCTGAAATCCAATTGTGGTTGTAAGGTGATCCCAGAAAGCCAAAGATTACAACTGTAAGGCAGTTCACAAACACCAGACCGTTAAGGAAGACATCTTGGTTGCTGAGGCCCAAATGATCTTCAGGGTCCATTTGGAAAGCAGGGACGAGGCTTTTAGCATCTCTCTGTGCACTGAAGAGTGACCGATGTGCACCAGGATGCTGATATCTAGAGATATATCTCTATATAAATTATATATTTAAATAGTATAGGTTATTATAGATTAGATATCTCTATAGGTTATGTATCAATAACATTATATATTGAGAGCTATATATCTAATATAATCTCTAAATACCATAAGTCTATATAAAATTACATCAACCACTCTGACCTTTTACTGCTTTGCCTCCTTTGGGCTGTGTCTGTTACTCTCCCTTCCTGGCTAAATCTTTATCCCCCTGGTAACTTTTCTGTTTCAATGACCATCCCTTTACATCTTCCATGTGTTTAACTGATAATTGCCTCTTAATGCTAGTAATCCACTAGTTAAATGACCAAATTAAGAAGGGGGGAAATAGTGGCACAACCTGTGCTGTGTCCAGCAGAGGACCTTCCACTGCTATTCAGAGAGAAGCTGATGGTAGCACATCTGCCAGTGCACCAGCTTTGACTTGAATGAGTTCTCCACACTAAACACAAAGGGGATTAATCAATTCTTTATTGTCATTCATAAAAGACAAGCGTCACCATTAAGTCTGGCATTTCTATACTTGTGCTTCTGACACTTCTGCCTTTAGAGTTTTCTCCATTTCTGGGACGTTGTTGGGATTCCAGCTGAAATCAGACCCATAGAGGTCAGCAAATGTAAAATGTTAATGAAATAATTTTCAGTGCTTAAGACTGAACATACCCCACAGTGCACAGAAGACTGGATGTGGAAAAAAAGAAGTCGTAAGCATAGGGCAAGAAAAGTAATCTCCTTGAGATTATCCACCAGCCAAAATGCCCCATTGCTGAATTTACTTTGTAGCTCCAAATTCCAGCCCACACCTCTGAGAAATACAAGCTGATTAAGCATAGTGTTACATTATAGTTTTACATTATAGTGTTTTTGCCCTGCAACACTGTTGGTACAGACTGCTAAAATTTTGTGGTTTTGAAGAGCTGAGTTTTAGGACAAAAATCCCGGTTACATCAGAGATAATGGCAAAACTCCCACAGACTCGCAAGGATGCCTCCCCAGAGTGTCATCTTTCTCCAAAGTGATGAGCAGTCACAACTCATCATAAAATTAACAGGAAATGGGAGTCCTCAACATCTTAAAAAAATGAAGTTCAAGGTGTCCTGAACAAGAAAGCCAATAAATCAGCACCTAAAAACAGAGGGTGCTTTTCACCCTTCAGATTTTTAAAATCTCTGGTTCCAGCTCGATAGACACAAGCTTGGGAAACCATGGGACCCTGCCTCTGCCTGGCCAAAAGGCAGTTTCTATTAATATTTTGTAACAGAAGAATGTACCAAAGAGATGCTATCTGTTTGGTTTCTTAAACTGGTCTTCAGCATTTCGGGGGTCATGAGACGCTGCAGGGTTACAGGGCAAGAAACTGTTTGATGCAGCCAAAGGCATCACACTAGTGTAGCCTGGGGGTGTAGCTTGGGCAGCTGATCTGTTCCTTCCACGTCATTGTGGGTGAGTGAATTGGAGGTGGTTTTTTCCTTTTCACAGCCTGTTTCATCCCTTTTGGTCCCCTCCACCACGATGAATAAGCTGCAAGCTCAGCTTCTTCACGTGGGTCTCCTGGACTCGGGGAGGGTGATGCTGCAGTTACTCTTCGAGGCGGCAGGACTGCTCTCAACCTGCCCAGCACAGGCGAAAGGAGTTTGTGCAAGTTCTGACTCTGCTGGGAGACAGGTCCTGGTTTGCAAGATATTTTCCAGGCTCGGTTAAACCCCTTTCCAAACCCGCAGTGTGTTTCCGCAAGACAACCAGCCTTTGCTGCAATAGGCTGGACCAAACAGCTGATGATTTGAAATCAATTCGCTACGGATGGTTTTCAAGCTGGTGTTCAGTTCATTTCCAGGCAGCTGCACACTGTGGTAATTTGCTAACGGTGTCACAAATGCTACTTTTCCCTTTCCTTGTAACAGCTCCTCTGAATGACAATAACTCCTTTAATTTCTGAACAAGTCCTCTCTCTTGCAGCTCTTGCCACCTCAAAGAGCAGCAAGAGCACCTCCCCTTTGCAATTTCCCTTTCCCTCTTAACCTTGACCTGTAATATGCTGAAAGTTGTTACTGAAAACTACCTTGATCAGAAATGACATTGTAAAAACTTGCTCAACCAGATGCAGCAAAAATCCAGCCATGATAAAGATTCCCAAAGCCAGCAATTTGGAGTTACGGACCTACCCTGTCTTGGAATAAGGAGTCGACTGCTTCGAGGTAGTAGCTATTAAGTTTTGTTTGCTTTCTTTCAGAGTGACTGTGCTTTGTTAAATAAAAAAAAAAAAGAAAAAAAAAAGTGGTTTGGCTGAGCATTGCAGTGCATAAAAACACTGAGCAGAGAGATGCTTCCTGAGCTGGACTGTGAAAGCAACAGTGGGGGCTGGACTCTGCCAAAGGCACATGGCTGAGATTTGGTGACTTAAATTGTGCTTTGCAGCTGCACACCTGAGAGAAGAAGCCCTCAGGTCCTTCAGAGATTGGGGTTTGTGGTTTGAACTCGGTTCACACCTAAAAACCGCCGCTTATGTGAAACTGACAGTGTGGATTTGCAGATTGAGGCTGCAAAGGGAACCTGGGCGCAAGGCTGAGCATTGGCTCCTGTCGTGCAAAAATTGAGCAGGATCGGGACGCCACAAAGTTCTTGAAAAACTTTTCGGTTTTTGTTGTGGTTTTTTTTAATTTTCTTTATTTTCTCTGGGAATGCTTCACTTAAGCCTTTTCCAGACTGGGTGGCAAATTCACAGACCCCATTAGTGGGAGATCCTTGACCCAGAAGGTTATGATGAACATCTGATTATCTGAATCCTTCTTCCACCCAGCCAGAGAGCATTTGTGTATATTGAATTTTATAAGAGTTAACTTTTGGAAGGACTGGAGCCTGGAAATTGAAACAGCATTAATGGGTTCTGCTTGAAGCTTTTATTTATTGCAAACTCGAGTAGAGAAATCGAGGTCCAAAGTTGTGGTGGAAACAATCTATTTATTGCAGTGGGTAGAGACTCCAACCCTTAGCTTGTGTTCAACCTGAACTCCTCAGTCTGCAGGCGTTGGCAGTGAATGAATTGCTCTCGGGTTCTGGTCTTCGAGCTCTGGAATTCTTTTCGATCCTGGAGATAAGAAAAAAGTCTTCTAAACAGATGCGTCATGCCTGCTTAATTTTCCATTAAAAACAGAGAAGATATTTAACTCTCTCCTATCGGGAGACGTGTGTGAAAAAGCCACGCTTTCTTGGCGCCAAAGTCCATCCTATTAGTGGAGGTACTTTGGAGACCTTGGAGTGTCCATCCCCATAAACATCATTAGTTGTGGAAAAGCCATTCATTAGTAACAGGCAATATGTTCTTCTATCCTCTCCTCTGAAGAATAGGCAGTGCTATCTAAATAAGCTGTTTCCTGAGAAGTTACTCAAAGTTACTGCTGTAGCTGTAGGCCAACTCTCCTCCCCCAGGAGCTGGACAGAAAAAAAGCTCTGAGAAAGGAAAGAGCTGCTCTTTAGTCCAGCAAACTGTGCCATTCCTCTGAAGTTCTTCCTTTCTCCTTGGCCTCCTGCTTAATGCCCTCCCTGCTTGTTTTTCACCTCCTGTCATCTGCAAAACCATCTATTTCCATGCCTACACCTGAGCTGAAGGCACTGGTGCCCTGACACCCCTCTGTGCTCTTGGTTTGTCCAAACACAGCTGCAAAAATTCTCCCTGACATCCCATCTCCCATCCCTCTTCATGTTCCCCTTGCTGGCTTCCCATGACCTCCTGCGATAATTCTGCATTCCTTGTCCTCTTCCTTCACCATCCTCTGTAGTACCCCTGCCTTCACCAGCCAGGAAACTACAGCCAGCCATCTTCTCACAGGCTTTGTCCTGGACCACCCTGGCAGCAATGACCTGGTACTGGAAGAGGAAAATTGGGAACAGCCTCTCCAAATGCCTGAGTGACAGCAGTGCTGTGGAAAAATCCTTCCTGTTCTCATCTTGGCAAGGAGGGACACATCTGTGGGATGCTGTCTCCGGTGGGGGCTGGTGGAAACCTGCTCTGATGGTGCTGGAGGGTGCACTTGGAGGAAGGCGTCTGTGCTTCTTTGAGTTGTGCCCTCTGCTATGTGTTACCGGCACTTAATTACACCTTATACATTAGAAACGCTCCCTTGCCCTCAACAGTCCCCTTCAGGAGGTGTTTTGGACAACACGTCAAAGCAGGAAAGACTCTCAAAGGAGAGGGCAGATGTAAGGACACAGATGGGTGTTCCTGTGCTGTCTTTCAGGCTGGACCCATAGCTAGGATCTTAATTTCTTAGAGTTGCTAATTATCTCTATTTAAAAAAAAACACAACAAGCATGCTGACCTCTGCACGGTCATATTCCGGTGGGAGTGGGTTGTTTTGGCTTTCCCTAAATGCCACCTGTGATCTCAGCCAGCTATCACAGCCTCTCTCTCCTTCCTTCCCCTCCAGTTGCTGTCAGATCTCCAGCAGCTTTCTGCTGAGAACTTTGGGCTGTCAGAGTGGCATTCCCCGCTTCTGCTAGCTGATATTTCTAACACGGTTGGGTTCTCTAGAAATGCAGAAAAATTAGAGATCTAACTGGGTTCTTAGCGGGTAGGAGATGGTAGGAAATAATTACGTTTGGTGCAACGCGTGTTTTGTAGCACCTATTCAGGATTTGCTACAAGGTACCAAATGGACCCAAGATACAAATCCAAGCAGAAGAGGAATAAAATGTATTAGGTAAACCCTTAGACCACCAAATGAAGAGGATTTAGTGTGTATAATAAACTGCCTGTGTATCATTTGTCACGGCTGCACAGTGATTGCCTGGAGGGTGATGATGGACACCGTAAGTTGCAAAAATATAATGACGTGTCACGTAACAGACCGCAGGTGTCCGTGTGGGGAGCTGGGAGGAAACCAACA
The DNA here is from genome assembly GCF_001431845.1 of Calidris pugnax. Taxonomy (NCBI): domain Eukaryota; kingdom Metazoa; phylum Chordata; class Aves; order Charadriiformes; family Scolopacidae; genus Calidris; species Calidris pugnax. The sequence continues at coordinate 8,343,461 of NW_015090842.1, read as the reverse complement.
TGACAGCCTTAAGAAAGTGGCTTGTGCTGGCATCTGTATGGACCCCCCGGCCACCCGGGCTCGTCCTCCCCCTGCCGCATCGCTCTCCCAATTTCCTGGCGGGAGGGCTCTGCTGAAAGGCTTCTTTCTTCCTTCCCCCTGTGGATGGTCCCACCTCTTCAGGCAGCCTCTGTTTTCCTTTGGAAATGGGAACAGCTGGGACAGATCTCTCCTGCTCCAAGGGGAGGAGACTGTGGCCAAACCCCTCTAGCCTCCCCTGCACCTTGCTCCTGGCTGGGAGAGAGCAGGAAAGCTTGCAAGAAACCTTGCATTTCCCCCAAAAGCTCCATCGCCTTGGGAATCAGCTCAAACTTGAGGGGAGGGACACACATCCCCATGGGGGTAGCCCTGTCCGAGGGGCTCGAGGGATGAGCATTTCAGCAGAGCCCCTGTTTTGTGGCTCCTCGGTCCATCCTTGAGCATCTCCGTTATTGGAGAGCCCCTGACCTCCCCTGGCAGGTTTCTCCATTGTCTGCCTGACCTCACCATTATAAAGCATTTCCTACTATTTAGCCCAATGTTTTTCTTTCTTAATTTTAGGCCATTAGTGCTTGTTCTTACCAAAATTTACTACTGAAAATTACTCTGCCTCCTCCCTTCCTCTCACTTGATGGATGGCTCTGGAGTGACCCTCCAGGATTTATATCTTCAGTGGCAAGGCAGGACTCCTCTCCTTTCTTAATCCCCTCAAGGCCATAGGAAAATAAAGCCGTTGTCTTTAATTCTGAATCCATTACAGCCTCTGTCTCAAAGCAGCGATATCCTCCACCTCACTGGAGTTAAGTTGTATTTGCTTTCACAGCTCTATCCCAGAAAGTCCAGGAATGAACTGTCAAAGGTGCTTAATTTTTCAACAGGGATTTAGAAACTCATTATATTGCTTCATGGTAAAATATATGATAGAATATTAGAAACTCATTATATTGCTTCATGGTAAAAGAGATAGAAATATATGATAGAAATATATTTTTCATTTAACTTCGTTATTTTTCTTTAATTTTTGATTTTTTTTTTTCCTATGCATACAGTGCATACTTCCCAACCAGACAGAGGGGAAAAGGTTAACTTAGACCTAGATGAATAATACCTTCTGGGGTTTGCTGCTTGATGTGGTACGATAAAAGAACCCTCCTGGAAGGCATCACTGCCACCAGTCATTCTTCCCAGCCAAGACCTGGCACCCTGGTCTTGCTCTGCTCCATGAGACCCACAGACATCCCATCTCACCTGCTCAGATGGAAGATGTTTGTGAATGTTGTGGTTGGGCTCATCTGAGCAAACATCCTCCTAGGTCCTGCTCGGGCACTGGTGTGGGACATATTATCTCCTGTGCTTCTCCCAGGCTTTCAAGTCTGGGATAGGGAGGGTATGACTTCCACTCTGAGCATGGGAGAAGGGTTAATAATAGAAGATGGTCTTAAGCATGGGGAAAATTAACTTGAACGTGAGTTTGAGGTGTTTTCTTTGGAACCTTGCTCTTGGCACGGTTCCTGAACGGTGCAGAGCTTGCAAGGCTGCTGGACTTGAAGGTATGAGTGGCTATTTCCTAGCAGCCTAGCACAGGCTCCCCCCAGCCCAGAGAGTTTATTTCTGGGTTGTTTCAGCCATCCACCTCCGAGAGGCGTTTCCTCCCTGTTTCGCTTGCGAGGAGCAAGAAAGGAGAGAGGAGGAAGAAGCAGCACTCCAGAGATAGGCTTCAAAAAGAGCCAAGATCCCACCTGGGAGGTTGGAAACCAGGCCACTGGCTCTGGTCACCAAGTATAGAGTCGCTGCCAATTTGCAACATTTTCCCTTAAATGTAGATGCTGAAGATTTAATGGAAGGAGAGGTCAGACTTTGACCTGACCACTAAGCAGGGTGACAGAGATGGCTCCTTCATGTCCTCTCGAGGGGTTTGTTAATCTAAAGTTTAGTCCCAACGTCAGATGATGCATTTTCCAGGGAAGCTAATGGATTTGCTTGCACCGCAATGGAGTGGTTGGCGGGGGTGGGAGGGTGACTCTTTCGTGAGAGACAAATTACTTCCTCTTGACAAGCAGCTCTGTTTTAACTAGGAAAATGATGAATGAGCCCCAAGTAAAGACTCACACAGGCAAACTAACATGCAAACTTCACGTTGTCAGAGATCCAAAAACACAACAAAAATCTCAGCCGCCAATGAAAAACCGAAACCCCGCAATGGTGGGCAGGGGTGTGACCGGGTCCATGGAGGGAGACTTTGAGTCAAGTCTCCTACATCACCCCCCAGGCAAGAGGACACGGATTGACGCCAAAGGGAGACGCTTGAGCTTCGGAGGCCTTCACAGAAGTGGGGTTATGGGTTTGTCTCCAAAAGATCTCTGCTCAAGTTAAACCAAAGCCTTCCTGTGGCACGGGGAACTGCAGCCTTATCCTTCCGCCCCTGCTGTTGTCCCTCCCAGACTATTGTTTTGATTTTCCTTGGCATCCTCCAGCGCAGCAGCAAAACTTGGCCACCATGTTTCACCAAATGTTTCCCTCGCATTTTTCTTCTCTGCTTACCTTTACAAAAGAAAAAAGGCGCCTTTTCTTTTTTTCTTTTTTTTTTCTTCTTCAATTTAACATGTATATATAAATACTTGGCAAGTGCTGGGCACAGCAGCTGCATTCAAGTTCCTGTTGTTAGCTCAGGGCACTTGTATATCTCGTGGTTGCATCTGGGAGCTCAAATCCAGATCTGGACTCCTCTGTGCTGGGTGTGGTACAAACATGGACCGAAAAGATGGAGCAAAGAGCTGCAATGAAAGCCTGAATGTCCCCCATGGGGGGATGTGAAGGGAAAAGGTAACTAGCCTCCTCTCTTCCCTGTCAATGTAAGATGCTCACTGGGAATGGTGTTGAGAGCCGTTGGAGTGGGACCTCGAGGGAAAGCATTCCAGAGAGGGGAAGAATGATGAGCTGGAGGAAAAGCAGGTCCTTACCACCGGGACTGGATGGAGAAACAGCACTGAAGCAAGGGTTTGCTTAATCCTGGACAACTTTGTTGCTTGTATAAAGCTGAGCTGGAAAGACCATCTGTGAGAAAAGGCTTAACTTGGGACCTTGTGCGATGCCTCGGAGAGCAGGGAGAGCAGAGGGAAGCAGTGCCCAAAGGGAACAAGCACGGTCCCTCACCGTGGGCATGGAGCATCCTGCCAAGGGCAATCACTGCACATGATTCCCTCAGCCCCTTCCTCTGCCTTCCCCTCCACAGCCCCAGATAAAGCCTGGGATGTTTATAGACCTTAATACAATAGTTCCCACAATGGCCAGGCGATACGTGAAGACGTAAGCCGCCTGGCTGGCTCTTCTTGGATATTGGAAAGCTTCCATAGCTCAGGTCCGCTTGTCAGCAGCAGAGCTCCTTATCATTTCACTGCCTGGGATCCAGGGACCCGATCTATTTTTACTGATGGTTTTATTTCTACCTGCAGTGGCGGGAGGATAAATAAATACGCCGCCTTCCGTGACTGAGCTGAGGTTCACTTTGTTGTTTAGTGCTGTGAAGTCTCTCACCTGCCTGCTTCAAGTGGAGCTATGCTCGTTCATTTCCAGAATTAATTGCTGATCTTATTGATTGCAAGCAGGACAGCTGAGATTGCAAGTGTCATCTTTGCAAGGGAAAGGCAAATAGCAGTGCTGAAGCTGTAGACTTGATTTATAGATATTAAACATTTTATAGCAATTTTTTTTATCGCTTTCATTCCTCTCTGTTCCTCCTTCAGATGTTGGCTGAGCTGGAATAAGAGGGGTGGGGAGGGATGGGGAGACAGCGGACTTCTAATCATCATTGCTCTTGGAGAAAGGCAGCTCTTTGTGGGCTTGGACATCCCGATTTTTGGAAAGTTTTGCCTGTGCTCCCTTTTAAAGGGTGTCAGCAGCTTATCTCCCTCCTGCCAGTCTGCTCCCAGGCGTGCACCCCTGCTCTGCAACAGATGTCTCCTGTTGGGTGTTATCTGCAGGCCAGGTATGGCAGAGCTGGCCGTATCCCCACGGCTGCCCTCCAGGCGACCTGCAAGGACCACCCTGCCACCAGGCTTCGGCAACGTTGCCCTCTGCAACCTCTGCCCACCTCCACCGGGTCCTGCCAGCAGCAGGCAGCACCCCCACCCCGCCAAAAATGCCGAGCATCCTTCTACCGAACACCCCCCTCTCTTCCCCACAGCCACCTGTGTGCTCAGCCAGATTTCTCCCCAACACATTTCTCTTTAAAAGCCCAGATTAGTCTAAAATTCTGCTTGAGATAAAACCCGGCCCTTTATCAGCAAACGCATCCAGCCCCCACGCACTCCCGGTGCTCCTCAGGCTCCGGCCGTTGCCAGTTACCGCGGGGAGCGTCCCTGCTTTCCCACCAGCACACCGAATCCATCACTGCTGGGGTTTGGTGGAGGGGAGCCATAAATCCCACCGAGGAGAGGGGTAGGTGAGACCCGAATTCTTCTCCACCATGTACTTGCTAGGGAATGCATGTCCGCTGGTGTGTGTGCCTCCTCTTCCAGGCAGTATTTCTTTTTTCTCAAGGGATTCCTGCTCTTTCTAACCATCATTTAATCTTTTTCTCCACCCCCCCCCCCCCGCCTCTTTTTTTTACTTCATGTATTTACGTGCCTACTATGCTTCTGAGAGCTTCTCTCCTGCTAAGCTGGGCAAGGCTCCTTGCAACACCGCAGTTTAGTAACCGAGCTGGATCTCAAACTGATAAAGGTTTTACAGGGCAGAAATCAGACTACTGGGGCTGTAGTTTTTTTAGCAATACTTAAAAGAAGACATTATTTCCAGAAGCTTTGGCTAACAGGGAAAGCCAGCATAGCAAACGCTCCTGGCACAGAAGGCAGTGATGGTTTTGGTTTGGAAAAGCCAAATTTCCTTTGAGCTGGTAGAAAATGAATCACATTTAAAATAGAGACTGTTTTCCTAAATCCAGTCTCTGCCAGCACTGGGACCAGGTCAAATAAGATATATGGAAGATGTGGTTCAGGGAAGGTGTTTGTGGCATAGGAATACTTTTCAGAGACAGCCCAGTGCGGTTTTAAAAGCCTCAGGTGATACAATAGTTTAGGAGGAACGGGGGTAGCATTCCCCTGGGGACAACCTTTAAATCTGATGTGTTGAACAAGGCTGGGATTTGTGGGTCTCCTCGAATTAAATCCTCTCAAGGTGAAAAAAGGTGGTGGAAATTTTGCGTGGGGTTTTGGTACAATATATTGCACGGGTGCTCATTTCTGGCTGCCAACGTGACCTGTTGATTCTGCGTCTTTATCAATAAACACCAGCGGGAGATATTAAACCCAGCTGAGTTATGTCAGGGGGGTTATCAGAGGACAGACAGTAGTTCCTTTAGCCAGAACAGCGAAGGTCTCGGGGTTAAAAGCCAAGGGTCAGCACTGCCACTGCCTCATGTGGCATGGATTAAATCAAAAATTATCTTTGAGTGGCATTACTGCAAACTAGCCAAGAACATCCATCTGAAGACTCAGGCGCTCGGAGCATAAATCACCTCTCCTGGAGGCTGGGTTGGGTTTTAGGGGGTGACTTGCCTCTTCCAGCACTGCTCCCTGGTTATTGGTGTTATAAATCCATTGGAGAATATCCGAGTGAGATTCACTGAGTTAGAGGAAAACTTGATATTTTTTTTTTGCTTGGATTGGGTTTTTCAGGGACGTCACTGGCTGTAGCAAGAAGAAAGGCTTTAAAGCCCCCAAAACCTCTTGCTCAGCTTGAAGAAAAGCAATTTCAGCCTCTGCCATCCTCAGCTGTATTGCTGATCGCTTTCAGATTCACAGCTCTTCCCTTTCAATCAATACATTAATCATGGAAGGGACAACCCTGCATTTTATTTAATGTATTTCTCCAGGTTTGATTTAAAAAAAAATAATAAATTACGGGTAGGAGCAAATTCCTCAGGCCACTTAACTCTCTAAACTTCCCCTTGCTCGCAGCTCCTGTTTGAACTGGTGAGATTATGGTTGAGATTGGATTTTATTTCACTTCTGGCTAAGTTACTGGCGCTGAAGGATCCAGCTCAAGCAAAATTAATCAGATCTCATGTAGTTCTGTTCTGTGCCTCCAAGAAACAAGCTGGGTTTCAATTTGTTTTCCATGAGCTACAATGAGCAGGAATAAAACTACGAGCGGCTGTAAATGCGCCCTGTGGGACGCCAGAAAACTTTTAAATGCTGTTTCCAAAAATCTCCAGCTGGTGGCAGCAGCAATTTTTTTTCCACCAAAAGGAAAACTCGAAGAAAACTAAAAGGAAAAAAAAAAAATTCCCTGGAAATGATATCTACAAACAATGTTCTGGAAATCTCAGGTGTGTTGCTCAAAAATGAGGTAAAAAATATTTATTGCTTACTTAAAGCGGGTAAAAAGATTATCCCCACTGTATTTAAACTAACAGCAGAGAGAGCTGATGACAGAGTGCCCTGGGATGGATGTGTCCGTGGAGAGGAGGTGTGCTGAAAGGGCACTTGAAAGCTTCCTTGGAGCTATCAGGTGCCATTAGGGATGTAATGACCCCCAAGGGAACCAGATTTTCACTGCAGCTCACATCTTCCCAGCAACCCTTCCCCTGCAATACCCTGATACCCCTTCTGCAGGTTGAACAAGGCCGTTTTTTTTCTAGAATAGCTAAGACATAGCCGAATGCAAGCCCATACTGATGGGCTCTCAAGGTGCTAGCTCCGCAGGAGACAATTCCCAGCAAGGATGCCCAGATGCAGGCTCCAGCATCCCAGGGTAAGCCTGGCTCTGCCCAGAGCCTGGAGGCTCTCGAGGGTGGCTGCTGGGCACGTGCTTTGCTTCCCACACGAGTATCTTTAAAGACTGTCAAGTTTTCTCTTTGTTTTCTTTTTATGTTGGACTGAGAGTGATACTGATTTCTGACTCCCAAAGAAATAATTCCTGCCTTTCTGCGCTTTTGCAGCCTGCAGCACAGCTCTTTTTTAGGCTGGAAAGCCTCTTCCTAGAAGAGGATGCCTTTATTTTTGTCAGTTTTGCAACTTGCCCTGAACAAATAGTGCCGATTTGTGTAATTGAAATGCTATCATTCTCCAATCCCACCTTCCAGTCCTCACCAAACCACACAGATCAACGAGCTCCTGGGGAGGGATTCATGGGCTCGTAGAAGAGACCAGCCTCCTCCCAGGCTATCGGCTGCAGCTGGTGGAGGTGTGTGCCCCGTGAACCCATCCGGAGGTGGCAGAGCTCCAAAAAGGCCAAAAGCAGGGAGCAAAACGTGCAAAAAACTGGAGCGGGAGCAGTGTCGTGCCTGGCGAGACCTGGCGAAGACGGAGAGTGCAGGAGAAAGGGGACCATCGCTGGAGGTTGGCCCCAGTCCAAAGCAGAAGGTTGGCTGTCCCCTCTGAAATCATCTCTGTTTATGAGAGAGACTTTGGATGTACTTGATATCTGTGTAAATATCCCGTCTCTGTTCTTGGCCGCAGCCGGGGGGTACTCTTAGTCTTTCCAAGGGCATGGCAGCCTTCAAAACCCGCTGATGTTCCTCACTGCCAGAGGAGGAGGCCCAGGGCAGCTGAGATGGGGTTGGCTGACTAAATCCTCCATAGCAGCCCGGGAGTGTGGTGGTGTCCAGAAGTGGTGGAAGTGATGAGGGTTAACAAAAACAAGCAGGTATTTAACTAGGGCGAGGAAATTCTGCAAATGTCAGACTGGTGCTGAAAGTTTTGGAGCTATTGTCCCCCTTTAGATAAATCAGGCCATCATATCTGAGTTGTCTCTTAAATTGTGTAGGCAAGCTCTGTGGTCAAGAAACCCCCGTCCTCAGAGGTGGACATAACCTCATGCAGGTGATGGTGTGCCTTTGGTCAAGAGACGCCTGGAGGCCCCTTCCAAACAATATCTCTGAGTCTATAATTCCATCAAATCATTTGTCTCCTCTCTTCTCTCTTTTCTCTATCTCACCTGTTAACATCTCAACTTGTCTGTTAGGATAACTCCATTTGCATAAATTATGGCACCAGCACAACCAAGTCTTGTTCCTCAGCCTCCCTTTACACCTACACCACTAAATAATATTTTGATACGTCTTCCTACGCAGCCAGGCTGTCTGGAAAGGACTTATTCTTGGTGGGTTTACTCTAATCTTTGCATCCCTTTGGGAATACCTCTGTGGAAAATAAATGTTCCTATACCATTGGCACTGTTTCACTCCCGGAGGAGATTGGAGAGAATTTTGGAGCTCTGTTAACATGCAGTCACAATCACGGCTTCTGTGATTGAGTCGTTTCTCTCTAAATAAGTAAATTAACTCTAATACCCTTATTTGCTATCAACCTTATAAAACATAATAAAAGCCAGATGTCTCTTCCTTAACCTGATGTACTATAGAGGTTCAATGGATTATTTTTTCCAGACTTTATGAAAGTGATTTTGCATTCTCGTTGTTTCCTCTGGTGAATTCATTGCAGGATCTGACGAGAAGAAATTCAGAAATGTATTAAAATGGAAAAACATGGTATCATATGGATACAGGTCTCAGCAGGGGGAGAACCAACCTTCCTCTCTCCATGTCTCTTTCGTGCTGTGTGTGGGTGGCTTTGAAGCAGGGAGCATTTATCTGGACCCAAAGAGGTGGCTAATGATTGAGTGATTTAAAATCAAAAGGATGAAAAAGGACTCTCCAAATCTGCTAAAAAGGTGTCCTTGTCCCCAAGAACCTCTTAAACTGCTTGTGTCTTCCAGCTGCCTTAGTTGCATTGGAGAAGTCATCCAGGACCAGAGCCACAGAGAGGATTTGGTGCCTGATGCTTGTTGATTGATTTCAGTGATAGTTCGGGGCTTAAATAGCTTTGTGGTTTGAAGGCTGTGGTGCTTGGCAAGACTAGAGCCAAAATTACAAAAAAATAGCAGCTCTGTCATTTTCTGTAATTTCCTTTTCCTTTGGGTGAGTTCAGCTGAGTCTCAAGATGGACTTTCTGTGAAGGAGGGCTGAAGACCACACGTTGCTTTTTCTTTAGTGTCTTGGTGCTCAAATGCAGCTGACAATCTCCCCTCTGCTCCCTGAAAAATGATCCTGAGATCCCTCTGCCATGCCAAGCAATTAAAAGCCTGAAACATATACCTGGCCACCTCAGCGCTCCACCGTAATTAGGTATGGGGAAAGTATGCAAAAACTGTAATCATGCTTAAAAACACTGCTTGGGATTGAGTTACCGGCACCGAGCCTGCTGCCGACAGGAGAGGAGGGACCACCAGCCACAGGAGAGCTCAAAGCCACGTCCGTGAGGTCTACAGAAATGGGTTGGCAGTGGCAGCACATGGGTCCCACTTCTGATCAGCAGTCCCAGCGCAGGAGGAGCCGTGGTGGTAAGGATTCCCCCGAGATGGTCGTTTGTGATGATGCTGGTGCAGGGATGTGAGCAGTGGGTGTGATGGAGCGTTGGGGCTGGGGTCTGCAGAGACAGCTCAACAGCGTGGTCGGCAGGTACGGGAGAGGGTGGAGAGGAGCTGGAACATTTCCTATTTATTTTATCTGCCTCCTTTCAAAATGTCTGAGAAATGAAAGGACCCTGTTCTGCAACTGCACCCCTCCGAGCCATGGGACTTGTCCATTGAGTAATTTTGACTTCCAATTAAACTAAATATTGTTTTTACGGAAATAGCTTTTTCCCCAGCTGGGGTGATAACGTAGTCGTGATGTTTGGATGAGGTTTCTAGTGAAGCAATTTGGGGTTTCATGTCATTTACTAAGAGTCAGGCTAGTTCTTCATCCAAAATCATAATAAACAGGCAACGCATACCACATAGCTGTTCTCTTGAGCTCAAGCAACCCTCATTCAGGCACTCTTCATCAATAACTCATCCCTATACAGCTTCTTCTATGGGGTCAGTCGCCTTGACTGTAGCTCCTACATAATACTTGGATTCATACATCCATGGGCATATTGCAAAATGTGAACCCAGGCATAACAAAGCCACCAAGTTTCATGAGTGGTAGCTGTCATTTCTTCCTGTGATTATATACGGTGGGTGTCCCCAGAATATGGGGAAATTGCTTTTTCTTCTGGCACTAACATCCCATTGTAGCAGCGTTGATACTGGTAGAAGGTGACACTGAGTCAAGATTGGTCCTGGAACACCTATGGGCCAGCAAGATTGTTCTCTTCTTAATTTTAGTCTAATATATTAAAAATAAGACCAACCCACTGACCTGGCAGTGGTTTGGGTAACCGTTCCCAGCTTTGCTCAGTCGATGCTCTAAGACGAGGCAAATTTTATAACCACATCGACATAAGTTCCCTCCCTTTTGCATCCTTTCTCTCTGGAAGCACAAACGAGGCTGCTGGTAGAGTTTCATACTCCTGATTTGTACAAATCATGTAAAGCTTATGAGTGTGTCAGATGGCATTATGGTAAGCCCCTTTGCCTATCTGATTTTTCTGCACTCTGCGGATTTCCCCGTATCCCTAACTCCAGACATAAAAAACCGATCCAGCAAGCAAACCTCCCGCCCTTTAAATTAGAAAAAGGAACGGAAAACCTCGGCATTAAAATTGTAGGTGTCTCCATGGTATTGTAGAGGCACAAGGGGCTTAATCCGTTGAAGAAAAATAGAGTCCGAAAGCCTGCTGTGCAAAATTGCTCGAGATGTCAAAGCAATTTGTACCAAAAACCCCGGCACGGGTCCTGCTGGAGGATGCACAGTCCTTCCTCTAAAGGAGAATTAACGGGAATCGGTTGTTTTAAGCTATGACCCCTTCGCCCGGCACATGCTACTGTCTTAACTGAACCATGCGAAGCTCCGTCCGTGCCCGTGGCTTTTAAACACAACATTTATTATCCTTCGCTCCCCCCCTCCAGATTAGGGGGATCCCTCCGATGGACAGCCCAGAGCGAGGCACACACCACATGGCATCTGGTTTTCATGTTCAATCTCATCCCTTCCACTTTGCCGTGAGGGAAGGCTCAAGTGACAACAGAACAATGCTCGCCCTGCAGACTGACTAATTAGGCTGCATCTGGAGCTAATTAAATGTGGAGTCGCCCGCAAGGAGAGTACTCTCCTTATCATACCAGCAGCAGGGGCGAGACAGAAGAAAAATCGCTGATGATATGCCTCGGTTTTTTCTTGCAAGCAATTTAAAGGAGGCAATGGAGATCAGAGAGAACGGGCATTTTCCCCTTAGCAGAGATGGGAGCAGGATTGGTCCCAGGATGATGGAGCAGGGTTTTTTTTTTGGGGGGGGTGGAAAGGTGGGAGCTGGAGATATTTCAAACATAGGAACAATTAAATGAGATCATGTTTGAACTGTTGCTTCTGTGCATAATGTATGGCCATGAAGATACCTCTTCAGCGTTAATATCATTTAATATTCTAGTTTCTGATACTCAGTGGCACACGTAATTAAAGTAAGCTGACCTTTACCAGATGAAATATGCTCTTATTTCTTCTTTTTATTTTAACTATAAAAAGGAGTTTTTATTGTTAAATGTTCTAATCTTAGTTTTGTTTGGCCAAAGCTGGGAGAAATATGGTTTCCATTGCTTTATCAGTCACTAATTAGTATGAGGCTGCACATTTTTTAATAGCTGGACAGTTTTATTTTGTGACCTTGGGAAGCGAGTGAATTCTTTCAAAGGTCCAGAAAGTCCAGGGTACAGAGAGGCATATGAGTTTAAACATAAAGTAGCAGGGTTTATTTTTATGCCTATATTTTTCATCGTAACACTTGAAATGGTAATAAAGGGAGAGAAATCCTCCAAACTCTAGAGATAAATTTGTCATGACTTGGTTCAGAACAGTAAATTATTTTTAGATCAATTTTAGCTCCTCTTTTCTGGCCTGGAAAAATTTCACTTGCAGGATGGACAGTGATTTAGCTGCAGATTGTCATCTCATAGAGATTTTTTTGATTAATTTTTTTTTTCCTTTTTGTTGTCATTTTATCTAGGAGCCACCATCAAGAGGCTGTGCACGCTAGAAAGTGCCATTTCAGTCCATTCTGGCGAGATGGTTTTCTGCCAGTGCACACTCAGGATCTAGACCTACGAATGGCTCTTTGTGCCTCCTCCAAATTCTCCTCTCCTTGGTGGGAGTGTCTGTCTCTGAACATTACGCCTATGGAAAAGCCCCAAAGCCAGAGAAATCCCCCAGAATGGGTAATTTATGTGTTTTGTTTAACATATACATCAAACTTGTTTAATCTTTCGGGTTTTTGTCCCACCGCAGAGTCATAAACAAGGAGCTTCAGAAGCCTGCTGCTCCCAGCCCACCGAGACCAAGTCTGGGCACCAGAGCTGCTGCTGGATTCTTGGCTTGATCTCCACGTGCTTCCTTCCCCTCGTTCTTCTTCATTATGGAGGAACTTCCTCCAGGAACTTCTTTCTCTGCCCTGCATTGAGTGTTCCCTCCAGCACAGCCCAGATGCTCACATCGAGGTGAGAATATTTGGCAGGACCAGGAGGAGGTCTTGGGCAACCAGAGGAGGCAGGAGGTTGCCTTGGAAGTGAAGAAAGCACCTTTCCATCTATCAAAAGGCTTCCTAAAGGAATTTATTAACTGGTCTGTGCTGTTGGCATCTGCAAGAAATGGATGCTGGGGAAAAAGGAAAGCTCTTTTACGACTGTGATGCAGGCTGGGATGAGGGGTTAGACTCAGCTGAGCATCCAAATGTTCCTGCTCATGGTGGGCAGATGCTCCATGGAGCCCCTGTGCTTGCTGCCTTTCATCGCTTGGCTCAGGAATGAACCCAGGAGGCACCTTTCCCACTGGATTTCGAGCAGTTTGATGTCCAGCTCCAGCCTGCAGTGGAGGAAGGAGAAATGATCCCATGGACTCTTTACATCCATGCAAAACTATCTGATTTTTTCCAAATTTCAAGGTTTTGCGATGTTCCCTTTCTTTAAGAGCAGGGTGGGAAAATGGAGAGGAGCTGGGACATCCCGGGCAGCTTTTCCAGTCCTTGGTGCTTGCCTGGAAACAGAGAAGTGACATGTAGGAACAAAATGATGACTTGATTTGTGGTCTGTGTGGTTTAACAAGGAGCTGATGCGGATTCCTATTACTTAAGTGGGGAACACAGTCTCGGTGACTTTCTTTGCCATCCCAGACTCTGTCAGCCTCAAAATTTGAGGATTCTGGCAAAATTTGTCATATTAAACTATGGAGTTCTGTGAACACAGGACTCGAGGATTGGATGGTTCAATTTTTAGGCAAATTGTATGTGTGTGGGAGTGAAAGGTCACCTTAGGCTTATCTCTAAATAAACCCAGGAAACTCAAAATCAGCTCTTTTTTTTGTCCCACACAGGCTGGTGAATGGGCAAACCAGTATGGATGGCTTTTTTTAATATACAAATGTTCCCCACTGAAGCATGAACTCAAATATTAGCTTTCCACCTAGCAAGACTAGACAGGAGCAGGGAAAGGCCACGTCTGTTTCTTATCCTTGATGCAGGGAAACTATTTAAATCTGTTAATTTTTTTCTTTTTTTTTTAATTTATTTTTTTTAGTGCTGCATAGGAGTGTTTACTTTATTTGGGGGGGCTTGGGGAGGGCTAATGAATGCAGGCTTTAGTGAAACCCACCTCATTGTAATTTTCACAAACTCCATCAAAACATCCCTTTCTCTCTCTGCCTTTTCAAAAAGAGCCTTTTTTTTTTTTCCCTCTCCCTCCTTCCCTCCCTCCCCCGTGTTTCTGCATGTTGTGATTTCACTGAGGCTTCCAATGGTCTTCAACAGTTCATTTATGCCGGGAGCCTTCTATAAACTGTACAGCCATGGTCTCCTCACCCGGCCACCCACCAAACCAGCCTGTCTAAACAGCATCTGTCTACATCCCAGACACATCGAGCGAGTTAAAAATGGACCGAATCCAGCTTCTTTCTTCCCGCCCCCCCCCTCCCTTTCTGCCCTCCTGTGAAGCCAGGGTGGGAGTCAAGAAGGGGGCAGCGGGTGTGCTGCCCCGGATCTGGAGGGGTTGGGGGACTCTTCTTTCACCCCTGATGCTGTTTCCCCTCCTGGGTTTGTTTGGTGAGCTGTGCAAGACCTCCATCCCTCAATGCCGGCGTTAGTCCTACCAAATCTCCCCATCGCCAGCAGATGCATTATTAGTGACGGGAGCCTATTTAAACTTAATCCCAAATGCATTACCTAGTGAGTTTTACTTGGCTTTTTGACTTAAGGTATTGGAGGTTATTACCTCTGGTATGCAGGCGTTGCTCTGAAGAATCTCCCCGGCGAACGGCTCCATTTGGTGAGAGGGCAGGGATGGACGGGGTTTTCCTTGCTCATGCAATTTGGACACATTTTTGAGAGATTAAGTCACAGCAGCCACTTGGAAGTCTCGGTTACCCATTGAGTGTGACAGCACAAAACCCATTCCCCCTCCAAAGAGCCTTGCTCCACACGGAGGACCGAGGGAGAGCCTGAAAAAATTAAGAGAGGGGTTAATTCGGTTTGACAGCTTGGAGAGGTTTGTGTTTGCCAAAACCGTGCTTTTCCTCCCCTTTACCCTGCAACATTGTCAGAAAATATGAATTCCTGGTGTAGGAAACTGCCCGCTGCGGTCACCGGGAGTTTGCATGAGGTTTATTCACATCCCTGTCAACAGGGTGGATGCGGCGGAAAGCAGATTGCCAAGGGCTTGTTTAGGCTTCTGTCCTGGAAAGGTGTCACCTCTCTTAATTAGGGAAGCTGTCATTACAGGTGGGTGATATTTGAGGGAGAAAAGCTCATCTTTCTTGGCTGTCAAAGGCCAGGCTCAAAAACAGTAATTGGGTAATGAAATGCAAGGTTCGAATCTGTCGGCGTCACCAGTGAGGCTGCCCCTGGGTTCAACAGAGCAGGGTGTCTCACTGTATTTGTTGAACATAGCCTAGAAGAGCTTTGATTTTCTTTAACATTTAGTTTTCAAGATAAAATGTAAACTTCTGGGATGATGAATGCAACAGGTTTGCCTTTTGCCATCTATCAAGTGCCAGCTCCCTCTGAAATAAAGCAAACCTGTAGTTTTCACATTTCTGTCCTGTTCCACCCAAGAAAGCAAACCAATACAAAATTAAAGATGAAATGGGAGGGAGTGTCTCAGAGTGAAAATGTTATTCTTTAAATAAAGGAGGAAAATAACACATAAATTAAGAGAATTCTTTAAAAATAAAAAAGAAAGAGAAAAAAAAAGGAAAGAAACACACAATTACTAATCAGATGAAGGGCATAGGTGGATAATCTCACAGCTTTATGGGGTGGGATCTCTAGGACAGACCACTGAAGGATGCGTCCTCAGCAGGACCCTGGTTTAAGAGCTGTCTCCCACCCCTGTAAGCACCATCCCTCCCTTGGTGGCAGCGTGGGACACTGGTGACAATCCCTGCAGTGCCCTCCGACACGCTGCAAACAGTGGGCACTGCTGCCCAGTGGCTTTGCTGGTGAGGGCTGGATCAGCTCTGGGAGCTCCAGAGACCCACAGGAGCTGCTTTACAGATCCGTCCTGAGTTTTTCCACATTAACTCCATCCGTAACGTGTTGTGCTTCGAATTGAACCTCTGTAACTTCTGCTCAGATGAGACAGTACAGCAGGCTCCAACGGGCTGCCTATGCCTATGCAAAATTATAATAACACGTGTTGACTTCCCTGCGTAGCTCAGAGAGTATTTATTGCAATTTTCAGGTGTCTAAAGCGCTGTGTGTTTTGCTCTCAAAGATATCACTCGCTTCAGCATCAAAGGGAACTGGTTATAAAGTGATGCATGGCTTTCAAAATAAAGGGACAAGATGTGCTTCCCCATGCAGCTAACGGCACTTCATTGTTCTTGTGCCTCCTTTAAGCCCAATTCAGATTAGATTCACTATCATTCATGATTATGTAAAAGAAGTGATAAAACGCGGCCTTTAAAAAAATCATGTTTGTACAAGAATTTGCTGACATATTGCAAAGTGATAACACGATAATGAAAATAGCCAGATCCTGCCTGGCCTGGCGTCTGGAATCAGTAAAAGGAGGCAGTCAGGCATACTGCAAGTTAACTTCTGTTCCCTTTCCAGCACAAAATCGGCACCTTTTATTATTTTTTTGTAAACCGACCAATACAATTTTCATTGAAAACTCGCCATATTTCCCGGATCTTGGTTCCAGCCTGAACTGCATTGTAATCACTTCACACCGAAGTCGAGGGGGAAGTTTCTGAACATATAAAAAGACAAAGCATCAACGCTTCAGCAGACAGAAGTGACCAACTGGGCTTTCCAATACAAACCGGAGCATCAGCAGCTGATGCTGGAGGAATGCAGCCGGTGTGTGGAAAAGAAGAGTTGGGTGGCCCTAAGAAATTAGAAAACTGGCTAGATTTAAACTGGGATTTGCGCCGTGTTGAGTCTTAGCAATTGCTACTAATGGTGATGTGCATGGCTGTTTTGCTCTCTCCTGAGTTGTCTCATCTTCAGCCTGGTTCCCCGGGGAAACGGGGTGTATACCTTTCACCTCAGAACCTGGCAGCCTGTTTCAGCTGATAAACACACAGGAGCCTCAGAGATAACCAAGATCTTACAAATTGGGGGAAAATAGGTGTCTGGGGAGAAAAATAACACAACTGAGAAAGCTGCAGGGCTTTTGTTGGCCATGGTCAATCTCAACAGGTTAAAGCATTGCCGCATTCCCAAGAACATGTTTCCCCACCAAAAAAAACCTCTTCCTTGAAGTTACTTTATCATCGGTTATACATCACACACACAGAGGGAATGCCCTTAAAGACTTGGAGTCTTCTGCTGTAATTCTTGGAATCTTAACCACGATCTTTTATTGAATGAATATTTGCATATGGAATCTTGGTGGAATAAGGAAAAAGATGATGAAGGTGAACCAAAAAGGAGGCATGGTTTTAATAACAGAAGTGATGAAAGGAAGCACATGCACAAAACGTGCTGGAGGTCTATTTTTTTACTTGCTGAAAGTCTCCGTTGTATTTGGACAGTGTGTCCTGAGGTCTATCGGTAACCACAAATATTATTCATTAGGTCCTCTGCCCCTTCTGCCAATGTGGTGACTTGTAGAGTATTAGATATCTTCAGTAATAAGGTTTCAATCCCTCATCTCGGGGGGCTGGAACAAGCTTGGGTAGGCTTTGCCATAAGAGAGGGATTTTCCTTTGCTTAATTCCACCCCATTACTCCTCATTTAATCCCTTTGTATTGCCCTCAGCAATTACCTCCCCTCCACAGGACGCTGCCTCTCTACATATCGAATGGCCAGCTCTGTGTTTGCTTTGTAATATCTCCTTTGAGTACGCAAATATAGAGATATTTGAGAATTACTGTAAGAGGAGAAGAGAGGGAATGGCTACTAAGCAGAGTGTGTGTGTGTGTTTTCCATAAAATGCTATTTCTGTAGTTTTATGGCTGACGAGGCAGAGTGTGTCTAAAACGGGATTCTTTTGTATAAGGTGAAAATGCCATGAAATGACTGGGATCCTCTTGCATCTGGAGGAATGTCCATGTTGCAATAGGTCTCTGTAAATATTTATACCTGATGACTTAGCAGCTGGCTATTAAGTGCCCTGATTGTTCTTGTAATGCTGCTAGCAAATGGAGATCTGGCATTTAAAGGATGCAGCACAAATTGTTCTGTTGGTCTTAACTTTTGGTCAGAGAATTTACTCAGTGCTGGTGATATCACTGGTGAAGAATCCCTCTGTCCCCTTCTCCTTGCCATCTGCGCAGCCCCAGCAGCGCTCTCCCTCGCGTCGAAAGGAAAGCAGAAGTGGGAAAAACACACAAAAAAAGACCCACTGGGGGGCTCCAAAGGAAACATGTGGCTGGTGGTGACCATCTCCTCCCGGCAGGGTTTTGGTGGTGCCTTGCATGGGGCATCACAACCCCAGTTGCTCTTCTTCTGGCGTTGGACACCAGCCAGGCCACCACACCGGTGTGACCTCCCGGCGCCGGTGACTCAATTTGGCCACAGATTTGCTCATGACAAAGCCTTTCCTGCTGGGTCAGGGTGGCTATATTAACCCCTTTGCCAAATGGGGACTGCGAACGGTGCCAGGTGGGCTGTTACAGCTCAGGGGTGCCAAAGTCCTTCGTGGAGTGGGTGAGGACATCACGGCTCAAAGCAGATCCAGTGGGCACTGGGACTGAGATTACTGGGAGAGGAAATATTCCTCAGGGCAAGAGTTTCTTTTCTTATGGACTTGGGAGCTGGACCATTGCTCCAGGGCTGGGGTAGGGCTCATTCACATCCTCATATTGTCCATCCTCACCACAAATCCAGTTAGACCCCAGGGATGTAAAAATACCATTTTACCACCGCCACTTTCTGGTCTCCCATTTTACATAAATTAATAGTTCAGCCATACCTTTGCCTCGATTAATATTAATCGTGAATTTTCTTTGAGCAGCCAGAAGGACTGCAGTGAGGGGACAGAAACCATTAAGAAACCAAACAAACCACAAAGTGCTTCGTTCTGACTTTCTTCTGAAAGTTACCACTTTCAAACTTCTCCTTTTGAAAAGATGTCTCATCGCTGGGCTAATTTCAAACTAATGAAAAATAAATCAGCCTCTTCCGGGCCCGCCAGCAGAATCCCGCATTTCATTCTACTGGAAATGAAGCAAATAAAAACAAATT
Source organism: Calidris pugnax (assembly GCF_001431845.1). NCBI lineage: Eukaryota > Metazoa > Chordata > Aves > Charadriiformes > Scolopacidae > Calidris > Calidris pugnax. Next base: position 8,324,843 of record NW_015090842.1, on the reverse strand, counting down.
AATCTTCAAAAGCTGAAATACTGGCACGCGGTCTGTGTGCCGTGGTGCCTGCAGGAGGGGTTTTGCAGATGGAGGAAGCAGGTGATTCTCAGGCTGCAAAGCCATGTCTGTATGAAAACTGGCCGATGAGTCTTTTTGCTTATTTGATCACTCAGAAATGGTGCAGGGATCATTTAAAGCTGCTCCGGTGCCTTTGTTTTCCCAGACTGCCTCTTCAAGTTGCTTGAATCAACTATTTTACATACCCGTGGGTGATGTACTCCAATCGTTGTACCCGTGCTATATTAATCCATGCATTACAGCCCTATAATGAAATGCTTTGTAGCCTTCTGACACATCACGAAAGTCAATGAAATAATTTTTCCCAGGAACGTGCTCCAGGAGTCCCTCCTTTCGTCATCCCCTGGCTGCAGTTAGGCTCAGTAACTGCCTGCTTGCAAGGCTATTTTTTTTCCTTCCCTGATTATTATTTGTCTCCGGGTTTTGACACCGCAACCGGCCGAGCTGGAAGGGGATCCCTCGGGTGGGCTGGGGTGCAGGCTTGGCTCGGGCTAAGGTTCACGACGTTAGGATACTCACGGGTTTATCTTTCAGACCTTTCAACTTGGAAAGGAAATAAATTTATGTAAAACATCACAGCTTAGATTTTAAACAAAGAGGATGTGCTGTGCTCTGTGTAAGTAGAATATTTACAGTTATAAGGCAGGATGATATATGCCCCTTACAAATAATAAATAAAGGTTGAGTGTTGGGAATAGGATTCATAAGGCTAAAACTAATAACGTAATAGTCTTTATTGAGGAAAATGAAGCAGTCTTATGACTAGGAAGAAATCCCAAAATAAATTTACTGTTTACTAAAACACTGTAGAGTGGTTTAGATGTTGTTATAAAACCATTTTTATCATCTGCGTTGAAGATGTGGGTCAGTGGGGCTGTTCCAGGTTTCCTAGAAAACCTAAACGTAGCCCGAATAGTCACAGTGAGGTCCAGACAGCTCAGCAACATCACTCGCATTTCCAGCAAGGCTGAAGGAAATTCAGATTCCCATAAAACACAGCAAATGGGGAAAAAGGGGGTTGATGAACTGGCCCGGTATTGTCAGGTTAGAATTCACATCTCCAGGCGTGCCTTAAAATACGTCCCAATTCAGCTTAAAGCAGCCAGAACATCTGGAGCTGTTAAATGAGGGGCTGCGAGAGGCAGCGAGTGCATCTCTTGCAGGCAGAGATATTCCTCAGGTTTCCCAACATGTTCCCAGGCTTAGCAGGTCACAGCCTTAAATCCTCACTGGTGAGCCTGGGTACGTGCTCCCAATTAATAGCACAGCCTCTAACATAACAGTATCAGCTTCAGGCACTGAAAAATACAATTACCCCTCCCTTGTGGAGTTGTCATACTTTCAAGATAACGTAAAATAATGCTTTACATTCAAATTCAGTGAAGGATACAAAAGGCAAAATGTATTTTCTTTGTATGAGGCTTCAGAAAGGGAAAAAATAACTATTGAGCTATCTCCAAAGTTTGTGTAGGTTGTTGATTATGGAATCTATGTACTAGGAAGAAATGCAGAAATGCTAAAAGAGCCATGTGGGAAAAAGAATAATACATGTGTTAATGAATCCAAAGGCTAACATCGATCAGTCCAACATGCAGCAATAAGGGACGCTGCAGCTTTGCAGAAATGAGTGTTTTCTATTTCTAGAATGACATTGTTCTGGAAGAAAAGGGTAACCTCATCATTTACCATAGGTTAATCCCAGTTTCAGTAACTGTCTGGCTACAGAAAAAGTGTATTTCTGGTTTGGGAACATCCCTGCTGCTCTTCCCACAGAGGAGACCTGGGACAGATGTGCAAAACCACCAGTCTATATTGCGTGCTAGATGTTGCCTCTAATTAGCAGGCAAGATTAATGCTTTTTAAAACTCCCAGGAGTGGAGCAGAAGCTGTGGTCCAGCCCCTTACCTTGGGGTTCAGCGTGGTCTCAGCAGCAGATGGAAATGCTGGAGGAGACATCATAGGGAGAGACGTTACAGTGAGCAGGGTAGGGCTGCGGGATGGGGAAGGCAAATGACATCCCCAGCCCAACTTCTGACAGCTCAGTGTTTATATTTGAGACACCCTGCAATTACGCACAGCTCCATGTTTCAGCTGGGTGGCTCCTCTTGTGTGTTAGCAGAGCCCAAAGAGGCCACTTGGGAAGACATCTTGGTGTCAGAGCATTTATATTTGGTTTGTGCCATTATAGAAGAGTGCAGGAATCCCAAAGTGGAGAATTAAAGCCAGTCCCTGTCTTAGAAGACACCAGACAAATAGATGTGAGGAACTGAAGGGAATGAGTAATTTAAACATTTGCTGGTGTCATGCTGACCCTGTGATACCCTTTATTTACAGAACCCCTCTCTGTCGAGCTGAAAATTTAGGTTGAGATGCATGCAGAGAGAAAAGCCACTCTGCAAAAGGACAACTGGGGCATTGTCTGTCCCTAACCCACCACTGAGCCCCATCCTCCTGGCTCAGGGATGAGTTATCTATGGGATCTCACCAGTTGCGGTTGAGTGTAGACCACTGGTTTGATCTAACAGAGCCCCTTCCTCCTGCCTTGTCTGCCTCAAAATTACACCCTCTCAGAAAGATCTTCATTACACAGGAAGAAGAAGGAGGAAAAAATAGTTTCCCTATCTGTCCAGGCTTCCACATCTGCAGAAATGCAGCCTGAGGATTGCTATGAGGGTGGTGGGACACCCTTGCTGGTGGTTCCCATGAGTGAGCAAAGAGGGGAGGACAGGATGGCAAAGCTTGCTGGGCACTGGAGGAGAGCAGCAGGTCCATGGTCGAAGAGAAACATCTTATGGGAAAGGTTATTTCTCAGCTGAAGGATGAGGCTGCGAGCTGCCAGAATAGGGCACCAGCTTTGTTTTAGCTGTGGACTTCTTTTGTGACCTTGGAGAGGTCAGGGAATGGTTCAGCTCCTCGGTTACTGTACCAGGCTTAATTTCATCTTTAACCTTTTCATCATATTAAGCTCAAAATTTGTCAGTGTCCTGGTGCTGTGGAAATTCATGGCATTATTATGGAGTATATAAGAGTGCTTGAAACAAAATCAGAAGTGGGGATGCAAAGAGCCTGGAAATTTGTGAAGGCAAATTTACACATAGATTATATCCTCTCTGCTTTTTCTGGAGATATATTTGTAAGTGCAGGTATGAACACTGTCCAAGATACCCTACCTACATTTCTCAAGTCAAGGCCTTTCCTGGATCTGGAGCTAGGCTCAGTGTTTCACCAAGAGTTTATTTCACTTACAGGCGTGTGTGTAATATCTAGGAGAAATGTTTCCTTTGGCTTTAGTGTTTGAGCTGGGCACTGCAGGTCAAGAGAGCATCTGCGGTAGCAGGATTGACTCCCACCTCCCTTGCCAAAGCCCAGGTAAACTCTCTGTAAACCTTGATACTTACTTTGAAAATGCAAAAGGGTGATTTTTTTGCTCCTTCTGCGCAATGCGAATGAGCACAGCGTGTACAAATGAGAAAGGAATATGGCAATCTTCCTTCTGCTGATGTTACATTGCACAGCCCCACTGCTAAAAGCATAGCTTAAGCTATTAGCCACCACGAGAAATCTGATGCCTGTTTTGGAAAGTGTGTTTGTTCGCTGGGATAAGCCTGGAAAGACTTATGCACAGCGAGAGAGTCAACCTGGTGACCGCAGATGCTCGCAGCCCAAGTTTGGAGGGAGGATGGGGATCAGGTACGGCCAGAAACAGCATTAGCACTGCAGGCGTGCTTTGCAGTCCTGCCCTCTTGAATACTGCCACTGTCAGCCAAGAAGCTGAGGCCTGGATGCATCAAAAAATGATGTGGACTGCCAGATCCGTGCAGAATAAAGCCAGGCTTTCAGCAGGAGGACAGACGGACACAGAGCAGGTTTATCCCTGGCACGCGCAGGGGGTTGCTAGCAGCACAATGTCACAAACCCGCACTCCTGTGGCAAAACAATGGTGACATTTGCTTTTGCAACATGAAGAGAGGACTTAAAATATCCTGACTGATGCATTTTTTCCCTTCCCATGGTGCATGTCTTCTCTTCTTGCCTTTTTAACATTGTCCCCTTATTTTCCTCAGCCTTCTCTTTGAATCTCCCCCTAAATCTTCATGTTCCCTCAAAATCCTCTTTGCTCAAAGATGTGACCTATCACCAAATCTTGCGATTTTCTTGTGAAATCCATACTACGTGGTTGATGGTGCTCCATGTGTAGGAAAGCCCAAGGACTCGGCTCTAGGAGAGGAAGTCCTGTCCTTCACTGACCGACTGACTGAAAGAGTCCAAAGAAGCAGAGCAAGACCCAGGACCTTCATGTTTTTATGTTCTTAGTCCTTGCTCAATGCTCCTTCTCAAGGCCTTTGTACCTTATGCATTTGACATAACTGACCGTATACCTGTGCTTGAACCTCATATTTTATGACTCCTTTATTAATCCCTACGTACTTGCTTGTGTTATGTTCATAGCCCATGGGTGGTTCATTGGGCTTTCAGGCAGTGAATGACACAACTTTTCTTGTGCATAATGTTGTTCTCCTACAAGTTCCCATGCAAATGTCCCAACCAGGATTGTCGTATTCCCCATGGAGGTGGGTGACCCATGGGTGACCAATTTATTGTGCCTTAGCTGGAGAAATCAGGTAATTTTCTGAAACCCATCTCTCTTGCATCATGGTTTCCCCTATAAGCAGATTTCTAGACCGTCAAAATCACTAGCAGCAGCCAAGGAACAAAAAGGGGGTTGCAAAGAATTTCTGGGGTGACAAACAAATGACAGGACCCTGTAGGAAGGACAGAGTAGGGAGAACAGAGGATTGCAAATATTTTGGGGGCTGCAAGGTTGAAACCATTCATAAAACCTCTGCTTCTGATTTACTAAAGGGGTCTGCCCAAGAGGTTGGGGCACACTGCTAAATCCCAGGCCATGGGTGTTTTAGGTAATCATTATTTATTGTTATATTTTGCAACTGAAGGAAAAAAAAAAGCCGAAAGCTTTATCGCTTGCTGGAACTGTGCTATTTCCTCCCTTTAAACCTTTGAGCAATAGAGATAAAAAGTGAGTGTTACTTGTGATACTGGAAGAAAGAATGCAATATTCTATCTGTTACTGTCTGGAAGAGCCCCTATCATCTGGCCTTGCTTTCTCCCCTCTCAGCCCCAGGCATAGAGACACACGCACGCACGCATCTACTTAAGAGGTGGAGGCCACTCATTTTTAATGTGCAGTCCTATTTCTTGGCTTTCTCTTTGGCGTTGGACAGGTTTCGATTGAATTGCAAAAGCAACCAACAGTTGGCCCAACTGCTCGTTCCAAACCTCTGCTAAACATGGAAACCCATCTGAAAAAATATGACGGGCAAGATGATGCAGCGCTTTCCGATTGGGCCCGTCCTGCTAAATTGTTAACTTATGTTGAACATTTCCCCTCTGCCCCTTGAGTGCTAAGACTCTTCTTCCTTTGGTGGGGCAGTTAAACTGGGGACCCCGTGAGAGAAGATAAAAGCAGATCTGTCTTTTTGAGGCCAAAGATGCATCGCCAGCGTCCTTGCTAGGATGCAAGGATTAGGAGAATACGTAGAATTTCCAAATTTAGAGTGAAGGACTAGCTTCCCATAAACAAAGGCTGCTTTTTAAAATGAGATGCTAGCAAGATAATGCCAAAAAAAAAAAAAAAGTTTGCCTTTGTGACTAAATTCTGTTATTTTGCAGCCAACCTTCAAATGGGCTGTTGGTGCAAGTGAACAAACGCTTCCTGTCTGTCCGTCCTCATGGGTGGTCGCGTTTTAAAATGAAATATACAGGCTGACAAATGCCTTTACAAAGGCCAGATTATAAACTGTAAACCTACTGTCAGCTGGGTAGGAAAAAAAAAATCCAAATGCCTCTTATACCATTTAAAGATTTAGTTTGGCTTCAACACTAAAGCACTTCATCTTGAAGGAGAAAGGAGCTTAGAGTTTATAAATTGTTGTTTGGGCTCTAGTAAGCTCTGGATAAGGGAATCTATCTGCTAGGAAACAAATGACCTTCCCAAAATTTAGGGAGCTCTGGGTATTGTTACGAAGACAAAATGCCTTGGAAAAATGTCCCCAGAATACAAAGGGATTTGAGACTGCTCCATTACTCTTAACATACAGTTCATACAGCTGCAAAGGGCAAATCTTACAGTTCCAGTCTTTAAAAAAGGGCGGAAAAAAGTTAAACATATCAGGGTAATAAAATACAAGCTGTTTAGATTGTCCCCCTCTGTCTAAATTGACTCTAGAGTTGCTCTTGCACATGGTTGTCAATTCTAGGCTGAATATCCACATTATATTGGTCAAAAAATCTCAAAATAGCCGTTTTCTCCCCAGTGGTCGTATCATGGAAGGAAAGTTTTGTGGTAAACATGGCGGTTTATGGTAACACAGTTGCTACATTCGGTGTTTTGAATCCAAAGTGGAGGAACAAAGAAACTCCAGAAACAATGGAAAGCAACAGGCATTACAGACCCTTGCATCCATCAAGTGAAATCTTGCAGCTCCTTCGAGCGTTCCTGCTCACGCAGATCTCAAGGGGAGCATCAGTGACAGCATTTCAAATGCACCCTGAGCTGGGAAGGGCACAGCAAAGCTCTTACCCTTCTCTCTGCAAATGCCATCTGCAGTTTCCCTTTCTTCAGCGGGTTGCATTCGCAAGCACGCTTCTGCTGTAAGGGAGGAGAAAATGAAAAAGAGATGAGTATCTACATTGAAATTGTAGGTCATGATGCCCTTGCTGGAGGAAAGCAGAAATTTCAGTTGATTTGGCCAAATCTGGGAAGCTTGAGAGGACTGTGCGTGCTGGGTTGAGTGGGGAACAGAAAGGAAAACCACCTCTCCCATGGCCTAGAGACTTTCCTTTTCATCCCTGCCCTCTCATGTTGATCTGTGCTACCCCAAGGTTGCTACTCATTCCCTTCCCACCTTTATTACTGGTGTCCCACATTGATTAGCACAACTATTTGGCACTCTTTCCTTTAGAAATCACCGCCTCTGTCTTTGGAGATGCCCACTCTAAATCTTGGAAGCCACATTGCTTGGAAACCACCGTTGTGCTCTTCTGTTTTTAGGAGGCTTTTGCTTTTTCTTTAAATACTGTGTAGCAACACGGCAATTTTTTGAGGTGATGTCCACTTTCCAGGGCTCTCTGCAGGTTTGAAAGGGTGTGAGGTAGGCGCCTGTTCCATTTTCTATGCATGCCTCATACTTGAGGCTAAAGTATGTCCACATCAAATTCCAGGAGACCTTTGGAAACGATGACTATTTCAGTGCCCATCAGATTGTTTTAATGTTTGAATGTGATTCATTCTGGGACTGGGGCTATCAGCTGTCCCTCCTCTCCTACCCAGAGACCAGATGACAGTTGTGCAGCTGCATCAAATGCTTTTGTTAAAAAGGAAGAAAAAGGAAATTACTGGAAAATCTTCACAGCAGATCTCCCTCCACCCACAGAGTGGTGGGAATAAACATCACAACTTCAGATCTTGGTGAATGCAGATAAATAGAGGTTTAGCTGATAAGTTAATGACATACCAAAACCAGATTGCTTGAGGTCTAAAATAATAAGCAGCCAATGAGCAGAATACTGGAATCCTGACAAAACCCAAAATGCTTTGACGTTTTGTGCTCCCTTCTGCGAGGAGGGAGCTGCTGAAGTCATGCACAGCGGGGAAGTGGCTGGCAGCATCCAGATGAAATCTCTTTTGGGAGCTTCTTCACCCAGACATGTCTGAAAGGCTCCATTTCTCCTCACCTGATTTCTCCAGTATTTGCCCTTCCCCGTCTATTTGCAGTGCTTGGTCGTTTGACTCTCTTTATCTCATGCCTCCACTGTTGCTATCCTGGGAGATCTCACATCCTTGTGTTCCCTCAGAAGATTGTTTGACTGTCTCATGTCTCTTTTCTGGTGTTTTTTCTCTGTCGCATCTAATTTATGCAACTTCCCTTCTTTTTCTACCCCTTTCTCATCTTCCTCACACCTGATCTCTTTCATGATTAAAATATGACGTATATTTTCTGTTGGCAAAGGACAACAGTATCCTACACCTCTCTACTAGACTGAGCTATTACTATTCTCCCATGGATTTCTCCTGGCAATAACCCCACGAGGTCAGAGCCACTCTTGGAGAAACAGAGGCTTAGAGAACCTAAAGAGTGCACCAAGCCACCCAAGTACCTCCCAGTAGGTTGAATCTAACTCCACCACTGACCTGTTCTGCATGCCTCAGGCACCTAGAAGTGGATGAAGAAAGTGGAAAGCTGGAGAAGAACACCTCCAAGAAAATATTTTGACTATTATTTCTGCCCTGACTTTCTCCATGGTGCTCCAGTAGATTGATGCATGTACGGACACGCTCTCTGGGTTATGCTTTTAACACAGTGATCGAGACATCCAAAGAAATCATCAAAAACTTCTCTTGAAGACCAATTCTATTCCTTCATAGACCATGGCAGAATTTGTGCTCCCTTCCTAAAATTTTAATAAAGATTTTATGACTATGTGACAGGAAAACTGACCACTAGTCTGACCTGTGAAGTTCTTCTTGGTCCTCCTTGCACTTGCTGGAACTCCTGTGGTCTGTGCTTCAAACTCATTGGTATGAATGCAAAAGTTCTACTAAAATCCAAGAATAATTTCCTGGAAGAATTAGTCTATCTCTGGGTTGGGTGAAGGTTGAAGGGAAGATGGTCCTAACAGTGGTGATCAGTGCAGTGGTTTTTAATTGAGATGAATTGCTTTAGGGTAACTGTGGGGTGGTGCCTGTTTGCTTTGTCTTTGTTAGGCTCAAGTGATCACATTCAGGACTGGATGGAGTAATCGAGACTAATTATTTGCCCACTGCACACTGGATTTGAGGCACAAATGGCTGATAAATGCATGATTGTGGCTACTTTTGGCTTCAGCTCTGCAGCTGGTGGTGATGTGCCGAGTCCCACAGTCCTGCTAGGAACAGTCAGATGCTCCCACTGACTGTCCCAAGGACTCCACAGAGGTGGAGGCAGATTCTTTGCTGGTGGAAAATAAATCCAGAAGTGCTAAAGCCAGACAGCAGCGTGCACCAGCCGAGGATTCCCAGCATTTCTCCAAGCCCTCCAGAAAGAATCTGCAGAAAGAAAACCAATAAAAAAATGAACGCTCATCTCCAAAACATTCCTCCAGCTGCACCCATGACTTTATCTGTTTTCTTTCTGCACGGGCTATTCCCTTTCTATTTCTTTCTTTTTTTTTTTTTTTTTTTTTTCAAGCTATCACTGCCACAGCAAAGGCTCTGTAATATAAATCTGTGCTCAGACGTGGAAATATTTAGCATTTCACAGCAGCTTGCTCAAAATCCTGGTTTTCTGCTGCCTGCTTGGGATTGCTTATCAGGACATAGAGCACGGGAGAGCTTTGCAGCTCCCGAGGAGCTGTGCTGCTGTGGCTTGCTCCAGCATCCCACAGGCTGTCACAGGCTGGAGGCGGGGTGGGGGGCAACGAGCCAGAAGCTTATTTTAGTCACCTTTTCAAAGGAGTGGGACTATTGAGAGCAAACAGCTGACGGGGCGAGCGTTTGTTTTTCTCTTTCTAAAGGCAGCTTGACACCCGTGGAGGGAAGATGTGAATGCCCGGAGCAGGTTGCTGGGGCTGAACAGGAGGAAGCCATTCAGCCCTGATTTATACACGCCTGCAGAGAGGGAAGGGTTGATACTGCCTGGCCGTGAGCGCTCGACAGTTCACAGGATCGGGCCGCCGAGTAAATGGGGAATTCATCCAGAGATATCTAGGAAATACATAGAATAAGCTGCCAACCCTATTTCTAAAGCCAGCAGTTCACTAATTTTAATCAACAGCTGGATATTTTTATAGGGAGTGAAGGGATGGAGGGGTATTATGACAGAACAAGGGAGGTGGGATTAGACTAATCTAACCCAGGCCAAGTGGGCTCTTCCTGCTCAGCCATGTGTAGTGTCATGACTGTGTGATTTAGACTACTGCACACTCACCAACACTGATAAGGAGGACAATTATGGGGAATACACAACTCTTTTGTGCAGCCCTCAGCCAGCAGAGCAGGCTGGGTACCGCGGATGTCAGCTGGGGATCGTCTCCAGCTCCGAATTAGAGAGGTCCCCATCCTGGGGACAAGGTTGTGTGGGGAGTGTGCCCCGGGGCTCTTGTGGTGCTGTGGTAAGGGATCCTGGTGCTCGTCCTGCCCTCAGATGGAGGTCACTCTTGTTCTTTCCCTTGCAAAAGTTCAAAAAGAGCTTTCTGACGAGCCCCGTCATCGTGCTGGTAAAACCTGGTGGATGGCAGCGTCATTATCCACCACTCCAGAGGAGGTTTCTCCATATTATGACTCTGTTGAGTCCCTAAAGGGCAGTTTCTCCGGTGTTAATTGTCGTGTTTCCCTGTAACTTCTGGTCCTCTCCATGTCCTTCCTCACCTTCCGCTTACTCATACCGAGCCGAGACTCCTGCCAGACAGTCACTGCCTAAATGTGACCCAGGGAGCAAGGCAAAATCTTGCCACCTCATGTAGCCTCAGTTCAATTGGATACTCCTTCTGGTAGGAAACATGGGAAGAAATATTCTGAGCCAGGTTTTTCCCGCTGGTTGTTCGGTTTGGGTTTGTTTTTTTTTGGAATAACCCTCTGATTGGTGCATAGCAGCTTTTGTTGTTGTTTATTTGTGTAGCTTTTCATCTTAACGAGGATGTACGGAAACAATTACCACATGGTTCATTCACAATATCAACTCAAGCCTTTTCCTGTCTGTGCGGTGATTGGACTTAGCCACTGAAAATTATCTAGCTTAGCAGAAGTCATTATTTTTACTCATTTTTAAAAAATACATATTGTACAATTGGGATGATTTTTTCCTGCTAAATTATGTTTGGGGTTTGCACCAGATGGCTGGAAATGTCACACAGTTTCTCCTTTTGGCAGTCCAAAGTCCAAACGCTTTAAGAAGATGCACATTTTTCAGGAGGGCAAAGAGAGGTCAAGATGCACTGACTAATTCAAGATTTCCTCCACTGGTTTCCATAACAAATAATCATTTTTTTCTTTATTTAGCTGTACTCACTGGTAGGTTTTCATTTGCATCAAAGCTTTGTTCTGCTCTCATTTGGGCGGCCTCCAGAGACCAAACAACATCACAGGCTACTCCCGGCATATCCTCCAAAGAAATAGGCCAAATTCAGATCTGCAAGTTGGCTCCCATGTGTAAACCCTTGTGATACGGATCCTGGAACACTGCTCAGGGTGAATCTGAGAGGTCTGTGGACAGACAATGGAGATTACCATTGAGAAATCCATGGAGATTTAAAACTAAAAACAGTTGGGTTAAGAATAATCTAGGTGGATGAGGCAGCCATGCTGTTATTAAGTTGATAAAAACTCCTACTCTAAGACCTTTTATCAGGTTATTCAGAAGTTGGTTGAAACTTTACCTCCTTGGGTGACATCCTTCCATACGTGCGTCTCTTACCCCAGACTGGTTTAATATTCTTATTATTCTTTGGGGAATTCCAATCCTAATAACTCAGGAAATGGGTCTTCAAACTCACCTCTGAAAACTGCGGCTGGCTTTTCTGCGTGAAATCCTGGCACCACCACGCTGTGGAAATGATCGGGAATTTGGCAGGCGCTGGCTTTCCTAGAGGCTGTTTGCCCTTTTCCTGTCCCTGCCGAGAGCTGCCCCAGCAGAACAAGGCGATAAGCAGTTGAAAAATTGTGTTTTGCATGGGAGATCTGCAAGGATTTGACAGCTAACTTCCCTGGAGATACTGGTTTGTGCTGGGTGCGCTCCAGCCAGGGTCATGGGAGCTTGGATGGGACTTTCCAAGAGACCAAGGACACGGGCAAGAACAAGGACAATGGCTCTTGGTCCTTGCTTGGCACCAAGCACCCTGGTAAAGGGGATGGCCTGGATGGTGTGTAAAAGGTATAAGAAAAAGGAGGAATTGTATTAGAAGAAGATACAGGATAAAAATTGGTGGAAAAAAAGGAAATGAAAAAAATGGGGTTTTAAATTTTACTGCAAACTGACGAGGAGGTGAGGTATTGGGTGAGAGCAGCCAATATTAAAAATAAAATAAAATTTTTACCATAAAATAATAAATATAAAGAAATATATATTAAAAAAATAAAAATCCAGAATTGGAATGAAGTTTCTGTCCAACACAACTTGCTGGAGAACTCTTCAATGATAAACTCATCACTGAACCCCACACCCAAGGCAAAGCCACCTTCCCTCCCACTCTAGTGTCACAACTGCCAGGCTACAGAGCCATACTCCTGGCTTGGTGTGTCCCTCTCCTGTAAAACCTCTCGGGGTCTCTGCTGATCAGCTCCAGCCACTGCCCTATTTTAAGTGGTCTCCAACCATTCACGTGGACTTTTCTCAGGATTGCTGCCGAATGACAATTGGGTCAGTACCCAATTCAAACTGGTGCTGTCGGGTGACTCCTGAGTGTGTACTGGGAGGCCAGAAATCACATTTCCAACCTGGAGATCTCCATCCTGTCTTCATCTTAGCAAAAAAGTGGCTAAGGAACTGCTCACTGTCCCATCCTTGGTGCTGCTCAAGCCCTGGGCTTGCAGTGATTAGCAATGCATGCTGCATTTATATTTATCTGATGCACAGAGACATCTGTTTATCATATGTTGCACGTCTGATAAGCAACTTTTTTCTTCGTCCCAAGGCCCGATTAAAGATTCCGATTAATGTAACTTGCTGGAAGGTCCTGTAACGCAGCTTTTAAATCAATGTCATGTAAACTTTGCTGGGTTAATCCTGCACATCTGAATTCAGCTAAAAACCAACACTGCAAGGTCAGGCTGTACAAATTGATGGATTTTTATTCCTTTAACCTTAGAAGTGTTGCAGAGAGGGTAATAGCAGCAAGACTTGCTTCTTCCAGTTGCTTCTTCTTCCTACACAAGAAAAGAGCCAGCAGATATTTTTGTTTTTCCTGATATATGCATATATATCTCTACATATGCACATATATGATTTTTTTTTTAAATGAGAGGTATTTAAATGAGCAAAACACTAAAAAAGTTGTTGCTTCTTTTCATGTGTATTTTATTTTTTCATTTTTCTTGTGCATCGATTTGATAAGGGAGAAAAGGATCCTGGTATTATAAATTGGTAAGATAATGAAGAATATCCATCCCCCCCACCTTTTGAGCTTGTTTTGGCAACACATTAAATAGTTTTAACCAAAAAAAAAGAAAAAAAGTATCTTTAGACATCTCAGAGCATTTTGTAGCTGACAGCAGCATGTAGCACATTAGCATGAACTTGCAGGAAAATGTACTGTGCAATTCATGGATTTTTCTTGTCTTCTGGGAGAGACTTTTGCAGCATCTCTGCAGCTCAGAAGTAACAATCTCTTATCAAAGCTCTTTAGTGCCTTTACACTATCACCAATACATATAAACAAAGGATAAGAAAGCTAATTCTTTGTGTGGATAAATTTCTGCAGGAAAATGCAGCCTGTAAAACAGCCTGTGGCAGGAGATCGTCTTTATCAGTTTTAACTAAGGAGTGCATTTTATTTACGGAATTCAGCACTGCAGGCATTTTTATTTCTTTGTTTGGCAATATTTTGTATTTCCCATATCCTATTACTTAGCTTTGTACAAGCATAAATGTTAGCTGACTGTAAAGACATGCTGGAGGCATTTTGGGGTTTGGCTTGGAGTCCTGTGCCTTTATTTTCTCTCCTTAAACCTGAGAACTTCTCTGTAATAATAATTGTGAGCTTATAATAACTGGAACGTTTTCTCTGGGGTTTATTCTTCTTTCTAATTTTTTTAAAATTATTATTTTAAATCTTTCCTCTATTGTTTAATACCAAATGTTAAAGCCAACAGAGACATTTTGGAGAACTCCTTTTCCCACTAAAAAGAGGGCAATATGCATAGAGCTGTCAGCTGGGCTGCCATAATGTGTTGGCAAGGACTGACCACTTGGAAATGTGGGTATGGACACAGGCTGCCAAAGCCTTGGAATCTCGGGTGCTGCCTTCATGCCACTTTGCAGTGTGTCCCCAAAGTCAATGGAAGGCAGAAGCTTGGGTCTTGGTCTTTGCTCAAGTGCAGGATACCACCAGTCAGCTGTCTGGCAGGACCTACCTCGAATGACAGCAACCTGCTGGACTCCTACCAGCAAGTTGAGCCTCTACTTTGGAGAAGGGAAACACAGTCCAGAAGGCTGTGGTTCCTGTAGACAAGGACATGCTAACTGGATCACCTTTGCTCTTCCAACCATACATGTATTGCTCTCTCACTCATCCTACTTCTGCTTGGAGCTTAATCCCACCTTTCCTTCTGAACTTGGCTATGTCACCTTTTTCTTTTGTTGTCTCAAGAGGATTATGCATTTCATCATTACCAAATGAGCTGTGCCAAGATTTTAACTGGAGCTCTTCCTGCAGGTGGGATGACTCCTTTGTACAGGAAAATTCCCTTGCAAGGCCATACTAGAGATGGCTCTCTTTTTATTCACCTCTTTATTCAAGGAATCCTGGTTTCCTTTCCTTTCCTTTCCTTTCCTTTCCTTTCCTTTCCTTTCCTTTCCTTTCCTTTCCTTTCCTTTCCTTTCCTTTCCTTTCCTTTCCTTTCCTTTCCTTTCCTTTCCTTTCCTTTCCTTTCCTTTCCTTTCCTTTCCTTTCCTTTCCTTTCCTTTCCTTTCCTTTCCTTTCCTTTCCTTTCCTTTCCTTTCCTTTCCTTTCCTTTCCTTTCCTTTCCTTTCCTTTCCTTTCCTTTCCTTTCCTTTCCTTTCCTTTCCTTTCCTTTCCTTTCCTTTCCTTTCCTTTCCTTTCCTTTCCTTTCCTTTCCTTTCCTTTCCTTTCCTTGATTTGCCCTTCCCTATAACAGTATTGCTAATAAAATAGTTTCTTATCTTGACTCAATAAAATTCAACCCCAAAGGGCAATAAGAAAAAATTATTTTGCAACTTTAAAAGGCTGAAATAATCAAACTCCTCAAAGCCCTGCATATTTTAGAGTGAAAGTAAAGAGCAAGAGTAAAGGGAGGCTAAACCACAGAGTAATCTCCCAACATGCAATGAATAGTTCTGTGGAGGCCACAGTTCCAGTGAGATTGCATTTGAGTGAGCCAAAGCAATTTTCTCCTTGCTTTCTAGGAAAAGAAAGAAGACACTGGTCCATGACAACTTTTTGAGAAATTAGATCTGTGTAAAAGGAGATTTTTCTTTTTACAGGAAAAGTATTTTACTTTCCTGGCAGTCAGTGGCTGGAGGGATGGCACTCGCAGGTGGACACACAGCCTCCTTTCTGGGGAACATGGTCTCTTGGCCACAGCAACACCCCCATCCAATGGTGATCCCTTGTCTTGGCTTGGAGAAGTGACACTGTGTGCTGGACAACGCCACCGAGTCCCTGCCTGCACATCCCTGCCCGTTTTCCCATACATCTCCACTAATGGACCAGGAAGGGAAAAAGGCAGCTCCATCCCTGGCCAGCGAGGAGCTGAGCCTCACCAGCCATTTTTCTCATACAGCACCAAAATAACCATTTGCTGGAGATGGCTCTGTGCCATCCTTGACCTAGGCTGCGTTTGAACCGGGCGACCTAGAAGTGAAAGGCTCAGTATCACGTTGCCAGTTCCCCCAACCATCTGTCCTCCTTCAGTGAGCTTCCTTCAAAAGTCCCTGCACACTTCATAAACATCCCAGCCCTCCTCACCCCTCCAGCTGCCCCTTTCCTCTAGAAGAAACGGCAGTTAGAAGGAAATACCACTCATTTTTTTAATTTTTTTTTTTTTCCCCCAAGCGTGTTGAATCCGACATCCGTGATTTGGCAAAAGCGAAAGCCTTTCCTCTGTCCTGGCTGTTAAACCTGCTGGTGGGGATGGAGAAGACACGGATAAAACCCTCTCCTGGTGGAGACGGTGCAATACCCGGTAGCAAAACCTCCTCACATCTTTGAAGACCAACAATAAAGCAAACTTCCATTTCCTTACCATAACATCGTCATGTCACAACCCCAAGAGCTCCACCTTCCCTTTCAAGAGGCTAGAAAGTGGGACTTTAGACAAAGAAAAATAGTCTCAGGTGGGTTTGCCATGGATCATTTTGACTATATTTTAAACATTTAAATGTCAATGCTTAGTCATAGACAAGACATGATTCTTATCTGGCTACATGTGGCTTCCAGTATAAAAAAATTTGAACCCGTGCCATTTCCTGTTGGAGAGAGCTTAAACACAGGGGTGACAAGGGCACATCTATTTTGGATCCCTATTTTAAAAGCCTCCAGATATCATAGAAATCAACTGGCACAAACAGAGGACTTTGAATTTCTTTCATGGCGGTGGCAAATTACGTATATCAATGAAACACATACTTAGTGAAGCGGAAGTGAGCACCAGCAATACTTCAATCAGCTTTGGCATATGTATACATTATTCTGTTTGATCTCATAGGATGCTGGATTTAGATGATATAATACATTCTGGTTATCTCCCTAGAAGTTGGAGGGACGTAAGGAGATATCCACTTTCACAAGATAAAATTAGCACCTCTTTATTTTTCAGATAAACATTCCTCTCTTTTTTTTTTTTTTTTTTCTTTTTGCAGGAAAGCACTGATTAGAGTTACAAAGCATACCAATGGGTATGAGTTTATTCATATTCAACCCAAATCCTATTTATAATATAAAGGAAATAACATTGGTATTACAGAGGGCAACTTGGAGAGCCTGGATGTAGGAATAGCGAGCTATGCTCAGGCAGGTCTCTTCAAAAGCTGTTCTTTTCCAAAGTGATGGTGGGAAAATAGAGATTTCGCTTAAAATAGACAATTTCACCAGAAGATAGTCAGACCACACAGACTGTTATTTTACTGTATCTTTTGAGAACATCATCTTGGAGCCATGAGCTTAAGGTACCAAATATGGACTTGAATTTTGGACACTAAAGATTCAACATATTTTCTTCTGTACCCCATCACCTCAATTTAGTTCCCACCTACTGAAAGTACCTACGAATCCCAGGTCACCTCACAAAACTCTTGTTCATAGACAAATTCAAGGTTTTAAAGGAGACCGGTGAAAAGCTATTTTTATTAAGTCAAAGCATAGACCGCTTGGGCACGGGAAACATGTTTCTGGGTAGATCTGTGTGAATAACGGATTGTTTGGTTCACTTGCCGCTCCAAACAATCGGGAGAGAAAAATGGCTTCCGGTGAATTAAGCCTTTTGTACAACATGGAAGGCCTTAATGGACCTTTGAACTTCTTAAAATAAAGAAATACATTGCATTATCTGCAATGCTTCATTTAATGTCAAAAAGAAAGGTGGTGACCTTCAAAAGTCTTTTGATGGCGAGAACAATTCAGCAAAATCAACACAAATTTTTCAGAACGTTTTGCTCAATTGGAATCTCTGCATTTCAATTTGGGGGGAAAAAAAACATGGTTGAGGTAGTTTTGCTGTTAAGTTTATGAAAAAAAAAAAGATTATGGGCTTGCCAGAGTGGACTTCGGGCAGTCAATAGTCTGTCAATAGACTGATTAATCTCCAGATACATGTACGCACTGATACCTTGTTTGGGAGGGCGACCATAATATTGCTTTTAAATGCACGCGGTCTCAGAGGTGGTGGTTCTAATGAGCACTGAGGTGCCATTTCATACCTTCATTGAGAGGGTCTTCTCGTGCAGCGTTGGATCACAGACCCGTGCTGATTGGCAGGAAGCTCCCTCAAACATGAAGCACCGAGAAATTTATAACAGCCTGTGCAGAAACTTTTTGCCTCGTATTCCCATTGCAGTTATGAAATTAAGCCGCAAAAGATACGATCTGTTGAAATATTATGTGAGGCCTTATCAGGCTATGATTTCGTACTGCTCTCCACTGTGAAGCTTTCCAGTTTAATACACGATGACAGAACGAGATCCCTTTACAGGGAGAAAGCTAGATCGTTTTCAAGACCGAGTTTAGCAACTTCTCAAATGTCTGTTGTTGTCTGTCCCGTTAATTGGCTGTATGGCTGCAGTTTGTGTGGGCTGGCCATTATAATGTCAATAAATCCAGTGACTGGAAATGAAATTCGATGCAGAAGAGGGTTGAGTGGTTTGTTCCTGAGAGTCTGACCGTGTACCTTGGTCATGGGATTTTGGTGGACGCCGCTGAGTAGCCTCATACAGTGTAAAAGCAATCATTTCTGGAGAAAAAGGATGGTCAGGAGCTTTTATAATGGGATATCATCAAAGAGTGGCCACTTAATGGTATTGAGGTTTTCATGGAGGAAAGGCAGCTGCAGCAAAGGATTTTTCTCCACTCACCTCCCTGTCCCTGAGTCACCGAGGGCTCCAGCATTTCCCTGTGGGACACAGACAGGAGCTGATTTTCCTTCTGGCATGAGATTTCAGTAGAAAGAGCCCGTTTTGTAGCGATCTCAGCCCGTGGAGGTGCTGGCAAGGGAAGCAGAGAGGGAGAAGAGAAGAAATAAATCAGACGGGGAGAAAACAGCCGCCATGGGGCTGCGAGGAGGGGGATGCCCCACAGAGAGAGGTCAGGGGGGGTCAGGGCAGGATGCTCGGAGGGTCCAGCACGGCCGTGGCTCTCCCATCACCATCGTTTCACTTTCAAACATCACCCGAAAAAGAGCTTCTCTGCTCAAAAAGCCCCGAATTTTGCGTTATCCCTACTCATCCCTGAAAAAAAATAATAAAATCCCCTCAAACCCCCTCCCTGGAAAAGGGAATTAATAGCAGAGAGCCCGGGCGATGGGAGAAGCTGGGAGGTAGCAGGGTGCGATGGCAGGTCAGCACAGACAGATCTTCGTGCCGACGTTGGATTATTAATAGCGAGAGCACGCCATGTGGTTCTTTTTCCACTCACGCCGACGGCAACTGTTTGTCTTCTGTTGTCCAAATTGTTCAATTCATGGCGGTCTAAAAATTGCAATTTCCAAAGGAGCAGACCGCAGAGGAGACTTGAGGGGATGCTCGAGTCACTTTAATAGCAGGTTATATTAAAAAATAATTATCAAATGCGTGGAAAAAAAAAAAAAAGAAGTTAAAACTGCTGTGTACTGTGCAAGACAAGATCTTGTGAAATCTGCAGACTTTGTTCCTCCGGAATTCAAAACGAGAGGGATAAGAGAAACTTATTGTCTATATGTGAGTGTTTCTATACATTTGCAATCACAGCCTTTGCATCCCCCCGAGAGCTCAGATTTCATGGGGGAAGAAGCTGGATCATTGAGCCGTCCCGGCAAAGAGCCACCGTTGCGACAATTAGCTGCAGAAGCCCAATTTGGGGGTTTTCTCATTAACCTGTCATGTCAAATGCTGTATGATAAGATGGTGAAAATTGGGGGGAGGAGTGGCGGTGGAGGGGTAAAAGTTCATTTTGCAAAGCAAACAAACAGCAAGTCACTTGATTTTACTAATTATCCTAGCCTGTGGCTCTTTCGACCATTATTTTTCCCCCCCCATCAGCGTATGAACTGACGAGATAAGATAGGAGCCGGTATTTTCTAAACTATCCCGGCTGACGGCGTACACAGATAATATGAGGATTCATTTGCAAGAGCGCACAGAAGATTAATTGATTTACTTAATGTTAGAGTAATCGCTCATTAGAAAAATAACTGCCGGCATTTGTGGGGAAGGGGTGTCTGGGCACACTGTAATGCCCCGCTCCGAGCTGCGTCCTAGAAATCACTGTTCGGGCAGAGAAGGGCAATTTATTTATAATAAAGGGCAAATTATTTGTTATAAAACAAAATTATAAATGCATCATTATCCATTCTGGGTCTGATCCACAGCCCAGTGGCACCAATGGGTGGGTAAGAGTTGGCTTGCACAGTCTATAAAACTTTTATCTATACATTTTAATGAATTAAATTATGAGCTCAAACTGGTGTGATTTTGTCCCAGAAATACTGGTGGATACGGGCTTAGCCGGGCAAAACCCCTTGGATTTTGCCAGCATTTTCTATCTAGATCATATCTAGCCTGTATTCCCTCTTTTTCACATCAAGGTCTGCATTTTTCTTCCATGCAAAGCCCTCAAACCTCACGACAGAATTACAGTAGGAAACCTGAACGTGTCCCAGATCAATGAAATCTTATAACCCGACTTCCAGAGTGAAAAAAAATAAGTAAATGTAATGATTATGCGGTTTGCCAAGGACCGTGCATTAAATTGGCGTATAAATATGAAATACGCACTGCTTTAAAAAGATAGCTGTCTTTTTTTGTTTTGTGTTATAATAACTAAATGGATGCGTGAGCATGTGTTACCTTTATACGCTGCCTTTTATGAGCTTTTAGAGCATCCTCACCGGGGGAGAGCAACACGCAGCTCACAGCAGCCAGCTGCCATTGTTACCATTCGAGACGTGAAAATCAGAACGCTCACTTCCAATATCAAATTTTAACCCAAAGCCAATAAAACGTGTTGTGTCAGAATATGGCTAGATCTATAAAGCGGCGTTTCAGCAACATGTTGCAGCTGGTGCTGTGTATTTATAGCTTGGTGAGGGAAAAAAAAAAAAAAAAAAAAAAAAAGAAAACACAACAGCCAACACACACTGGAAAGAGTAGAAAGCATTTTAAACAGCAAATTTGTCAATGTTTTTCCTTGCTGCTGAGTCGGACTATGGGTCGGCACTGGTTTAGATTAGCCATGTCCCGTGCAATTTGACAGTAGCGACATGAACCTGCAGTGCGTGGATCTGAAGCAAAGATAGGAGGAAGGAGGAGGAATTCAGGGAATGTTTTTCCTCGGAGCGCTGTCGAAGCGCCGGCGGTGGGACCGGGGCTGCGGTGACAGCGTTAACACTTCCCAGAGCCGAGGACCCCGGCGCTGGAATGGCATTGCCCACCCTGAAAGTGAGAAGGTAAAGTTTATTTTTTCTATTTTTTTTTTCCTCCCCTTTCTCTCGCTCACTCTCCCATAGACAGAATGTATCAAGACCACCAAGAGTGGCCCTTTTTTTTTTTTTTTTTTTTCCACGATGATGTACAATTCGCATTTGTTAATAAAAAAAAAAAAATTCTGCCTGAGGTCATCCACCTAGATTTTTTTTTTTCTTTTAAACAGGAAACGGGTTTCAGATGTTTATATGTTAAAAAGTAAGGCTGCTAATCTGCCTACCCACTTCACAGGCATTGACAACTGTCAAATCTTTTCTCTTTACATTACTGGCTTTTGAGCTGAGTTAGGTATTTGCTTAATTTTTTATTTTTTTTTTTAAATCAGCAAAATAACCGCTATCTTGCAATCGCTGGCTTTCTGGATTTCCTTGCTAAAACCAGGCAAAGCTGCCTCGGCAAGAGTAATCCAGCCTTTACCATTCAGTGAACCCCAAGCTGATGTGCTCACTGAGATGAACCCTTCAAGGGCTGGGGGGGGGGGAAGTTTGAAGCAAAGTTTGAAGAACTGCAGCTTCGGTGGCGTTTGCAGATGGTGTTTGTGTCCGTGAGATGCAGCGTGCACACGAAAAACTGCAACTTTTAACTTTCCAGTGATAAACAGATAAATTAATCTGCATCTTTGCAGATAGATAGATAAATTAACCTGCAGCCTTTAAACTTCCAAGTGATAACCAGATAAATTAATCTGCGTTTCTAGATTTTCTTTCCACTGTCAGCGCTACACACTTAGAAAGAGATTAAAATAATTCTTATTTTTATTTCTTTCATTTTAGCCCATGCAGGACAGACTGATAATATTCCACTAATATTCTCTAGAGCAGGAATACCCGGGTGGGCACTGCAGAAGATGCCTGAGATGCTGAGCGATACGGACTCGGCATTGCCCACGATTTCTGGCGTGGATTTTGGCACGGCATCAGCCACAACGTGGTTTTTTCCCAACAGCTTGTCACACGTTATTCACATTTCTGATGTGCGTGTTATTCCCATTTCTCTTCTCAAATGTGCACTGGATTTTTGTGCATGACACGGAGCCCAAATCAAGTTCACGATGTTTTATGTGCATGAGAATAAAATTAAATTAGCGAAGTGCTTCATTAACAAAAAAGGATGAAAATAACAGATAAAATCTGAGTCATCTGTTGCAGGTAAATCCTGTGGACTCTCAAGCAGATTTATCTGGGAAAATGCTGAAGGACCATATTAATTTCCTATTAAAACCTATTATTATTATATTATATATTATTATATATATATCTATTAAAAACACATTGTGTGTGTGCAGTTTTGATAATGTGTAACTCTGATGTATGTAGAAGGCAAGCAGTGAGAAAACATGCATAAAATTTACTGACTAAGCTGAAAGAGAAGTGATCTGAGCCCTAAAGGGTAAGATTGTGCTATTTTAACAAGCGCAAACTGAGCCCCAGGAAATATTTTTCCTTCTGAATAAAAAAAACAACTTTGGAAGTTACTTTGCACCATCTAATTAATGATAGTTTTTCTTTCTAAGCCTTCTAGAAACAAAGCCTGGCTTCTGACCTGAAATTAACAGGCAGTGATAATCCACCGTTAAAAATCTATGCTAAACATACATGGTATTAAAAAAAAAAAGAAATTCAAAGAAAGCAGCTGTATTTGCACCATTTTGGCAAACACAGAATACATCCTCTGGTTAATTTTGATTTGGTTACATGAAAAACCTTGCACTGCAAAGTACAGTCACCTATATAAATTACTTTATATGCTACTATGTAACATAAATTTTCTGTGTGATGGTAATTTGTGTTCTTCAAAAAAAGGTAAAGATGCAGAACTACAGAAGATGTTTTTCTCCCGATTTAGGGTAAAGTTTGGCTGCTTTATATTGAGAGAGGTGCACCAGAAGCAGGAGCCTGATACCCAGTTCCCCGAGCAAATAACCTCATTTAATCTAAAATATGTACTTTGGGAATTTTACTAATTCAGTCAATCAATTATGTGGTTTTTTCTAAAAGCCAAAAATCCGTATCTTGCCAGCAAGTTAAAAAAAAAAGCCCCTCTTCTTGGCACATCCCCTGTAACAAATGTGGAAGCTTGCTGATGACCACAAATATATTGTAAAAATGTGTAAACCAAAGGCAGTGATATTTTCCAAAAGAACACCTGGAAGGTGTAAATCAAAAATATTGTAAACACGTCAGCTGGGAACATACGACAGGCACACTGGGTTGCTGTGCACCCAGCCCATCGGGCTTTGGAAATCCGAATCGATAAATCAAGGGATGAACCTTAGACTAATAAACAGTTCTTTTATGAAAAGGAGATATTCTTTGCCCCTGCAGCCTAATGGCGAACCAGCACAAGATTAATTTGTTATGTTTAGAGAAATAGAGGAGATCGCTCTAATAATGTGAGGTTTTTTTTTTAAGTTGCTGCTCAAAGGAACTCTCAAAATCAAGCTCATCTTGCTTTGTGCTTTGTTTAAATTAGGAGCATAACTAATAGCACTATCAATAATTTAACTATTTTCTTAGAAATATTTTTCTGGCGTTTATTTCCCCCCTTTAGCTTTTTAATTGTCGATAATATGCAAAGGTTATATTTTACATCTACATTATATTTTACATTTACATGACCAAAGGCTTGCAGTGAAGCACAAGGGACGGAGGAAGAAATTTGGAGAGCAGATCGATGAAAAAGAAAAAAAAAAAGCATTGCAAAGCAAAAAGACGGCAGGACCAGGCTCCGTGTTTTGCTGCACTGAAAAAAACTAAAACTGGGTTTTTCATTTATGGTTATCTCGGTCGACTGAAAGAAGCCCTATTAAAATGCTATCTTCTGGAAAGCGTCATAGAGGCATGAGGTTGGTAAACATTATAAAAATAACCCCTAATAAAATTTTTATTGCTTTACATTTCTGTACATTTTACAGCCAGCACGGGAAAAAGAAGCGACAGCGATTTCTCTGCCTGGATAGCAGGCAGGAACTTTTTTCCTTGCTTTCTGCTCATCAAAATAAATAAAAATGTTCATTTCTCAGGCATTCGGGGGAATTATTTCACACTCAGAACAAGGCAAGGGGAAAGCTACAGGCTAAATGAACCTCGCAGAGCTAATCTGTGTCTTATAAACAAGTATTGTCCATTTTGGACGCAGCAATATTTTTGCGTGTCACAAAGCAACGTACTTTATTTCATGGCCATGTGTGTTGGCTGATTTAAAATATGCAGGGAAAAACTTGCACATATGCACGCTTGTTATAATTATTAAGCCAGTCGGACAACGAGGGTTTTAAAATTGCTCCCCAAAACCCAGCATAGACGTTTGTTTCCTGAGCGGGTATTTATAGCTTCTGAATGAATCAAGTCACAATCGAAGAAAAAAAAGGTAATTGTGCTTGCAAGTAAGTATTTAAATATTTACATTTTAAATATATTTGCTGCCAGCTTCTGTTAGCGAGAAGAAAAGTAATTTGGGAAATTACAACCCTTCCTATTTCCCACATTTTTTAAGATAATAAATGCATATCTGAATTTAGTATGCCCTGAAGCTTGGCTGGACAAAGTTGAAGGCAAAAAAAGTGAGCCCGGGCTGGTTACTCACTCGAGTAAGGGTGCTGCCGGGGAGGGAGGGCTGCAGAGTTTGGGAGGTGGTGGGGATGAAGACGTGTCTCCTTTGGGCTAGAAAACCCGAATCGCTCGGGGAGGCTCTTTCTCTGCATGTGAAACCCGGCACCGGCCAACGGCTGCGCTGGTTTCTCATGTAATGACCTCAAGCAACAAAACCGCGGGACGCGGCCCGTCTGATCATCCTCGCGCTCGTCCAACATGCGTGTTGGCAGGCACCGTGGCCTTAGTCATGTTTCCCGAAACCCTCCCACGGGGGCAACGCAATGCTTGGGGAGATGATGTTTAGGGTCATGTAGGTGACGCTGTGCCCCTCATCCCAAATTACACCCCGTCTGAAGCCACGTTGGAAATTCCAGGGCGCAGGATGCGTTGGAGCGTCAAAGGGATGAGTAAGTAGAGGACATGGTGAAGCAATAGGGCAGATGGGTTCCTGCAGAGCCCAGCCTTGGGTCAGGGAATCATCTCCAGCACCTTTCTTTCTGCAGGTGTTACGAGTGGCCAGCCCCCAGCACCCTTGTGGTTTCAGGCTTGCATAATTGCTGGTTTCCTTTATTATTATAATTACTATTTTATTTTTTTTTCTCTTGGCTTCCTTGTCATCTATACAGAGAGGGTTTTTCCCATGGAAATTTCTGCCTCCTGATCAAGACAAGGAAAGAGGCTCACTAGGGCCAAAGGAGATTTAAAAACAAAGGTTTTTCTAGTGAGGAACTGTTCCTTCAGAATTTTCTGATATCAAGAAGAAACCAAAATGTCTTTCAAAACAATCTGTGTCCAAGTCACACACACCATGACATGCGCAATACAGTCAAATGAGTCCTGCTGGCCACCAGGATGTTCCATGACCTGACTTACTGTCATGCTCACAGTAACTGTGTGCTCATCCTACGGTGACAACTGAATGTTGAAGTAAATTTTGGTAAATTTTGCTGATTCATAGGATTTAAATTCAGGTCTGTAGGAACTAAACCTTGCTTAGATCCTTGTTCAGAGCCTTGAACTGCTTGCAGCAGTTCCTACCTCTCTAAGAGGCCCCTGGGACCTATGTCTGACAGGAACCCTCCATGCAATCAAGTAGCACTGGCAGATAAATGTTTGTGAAGCTCGCTGAGATCCTCTGATGGAAGCTGCAATGGCAGTCGAAGGCAGCATCAATACTATTAATCAAACTTGATAAAAGCAGGCGCTGTTTTCTGTTAGTCAGGGAAAGTGTTCCTTTTATAACCACCCATCCAGTTTAGCCTGCTGTGTTTCTCCTGGTGGCCAGAGAGGATGTTTCCGTAGACCAACAGGCCAATATCTCTATTTTGTCCTTTCTTCTTGGTTCATCTCATCTCCAGGCTCTGCCCCTTCTGTGAGCCGGTCCCATGGTGGACCTCTGTCTTGCCCTTGGGATGCTCCCTGTATTGCTGCAACCGAAATGCACGCTATCCAAATACTCCCGACATCACGGTTTGTGGTCACAAGTGCTTTAACGCCTTCCTCATATGATGAAGGGGAAAAAAATCCAGCAACCCTCTACAATGACGTCAGAAGTCATTCATTTAATTTGTTCTTGGTAAATATGTTCTTCAGCTAACGCTCACCGGGGCAAATTGTCCCTTCTTAAGCCTGTGCAAACAGCATAAAGATGCAAACACCAGGCTACAAACTGTGCAAGTATGTGGTTGGTCTTGACATCGAGTTTCCTTCTATAATCCAATGTTTTCAACGTTTTAAGTTTTTGAATTGTTTAATAGATGCTGTTGTGTTTTTTATCCTCAGGCTGATTATGCCACCAGCTTAGTTGGGGAAAAGCAGAGATCACAGCAACCAGCTTGGCTTCCTTTTGCAGTTCCCAGATGATCTTAGCCTCAATTTATAGAGATTTTTTGGGGGTAAAACTTGGCCCTGTTAAAATCAGTGGCAACTTTCCCACTGACTGCAGTCAGGCTGGGATTTCACTCTCCCTGCTTTACCTTTTCATCATTGCCTGCAGTGTGAAAAGCTTTGGTTGGGAGCTTACCAAAGCAAGAAAATCAGCCGGACTCTGGAAATACTATTGTTTACTTTAAAGCACATTTTGTTTCCATTCTGCTATAAATACAGATGAAGTGAAAATCTGCTGTTGTGTAGGGCCTGTCACTTCAACAGCAGTTTAGCAGAATTTCTCATATGGTCTCTCCAGCCCACGGAAAATCATTCTGGGGATGCTGGTCCCAACCCTGCAAAGCATTAGATCCTTTTGATGCCTCCACAAATAGGTGGGACCTTAAAGTTACTCTGCCTTGGACAAAAAAAATGAGCAAGCTGAGACTGTCCATCCTGCAGAGAGGGAAAAAATAGCAGCGAAAAAAATCAGAAAGATGACACAGACTTGTGTTTTCAGAAACATTCATTTAATTACAGCGCAGGTTCACTGGCAATGCGTTTAGGTATTCATTCCGGTGTCAGAGCTTGAAGATAAGTAGGAAAAATAGATTGTTAGGAAAGTGAAAATGGAAAATAGATGTAAGCTCCTTGTGCTCAGCTTGCTGGAAGATTTTTGTAGTATCTTAAACTCTTGTCTATCCAAACTAAAATGTACCCAATCCTTGGATAGGCAGAACTTGAAAAGTCCTGCCCTTGCCAGCAGGAGTGGCATGTGCGGAGCAGGGACCTGGTCTGGGTCCCGTATTGATGAAGGGTTGGCAGAGCCATGGGAGAGGTAATGGGTGGCTTTAAACCACGTTTGCACCCCCCACCCCTGCTTTGCAGCTCCGTGCTGCAGCCTCTACACCCCAAGACCCGTCGGAGCACTGGGGAAAGACATGACTATTTCTCCCCACGTCTCATGGGCGCTCCTCGACATCTCAAAAGTGTTTTTCCCAAGACACTTTTTCGGAACGGAGATTGCCTTTCACAGCCAAAAATCCTGCCTTACCACCCAAGATCTGGAATTGAGGAGCACGCATGCTCTCGCCGTGCTGTGGAAACCTGCCCTAGGCTGGAGTATTTTATTATGATTTTAAAGGATTTTAAATCTCAATTTTATGATGCAAACTCAAAACCCAAAAAGAACAAGTTGAACACCTCACTCTAGGGTTTTCTATAAAAATTCATGCTGGTTTAAAACCAGCATCAGTGCAAGGAGAGCTTATCCTGTTACATGCATTTTCTCCTCACTGCAAATGTAGAAACACCGTGCTGAAAGGCACATACTCGAGGCTCTGTA
Source organism: Calidris pugnax (assembly GCF_001431845.1). Classification (NCBI taxonomy): domain Eukaryota; kingdom Metazoa; phylum Chordata; class Aves; order Charadriiformes; family Scolopacidae; genus Calidris; species Calidris pugnax. The sequence goes on along the minus strand of NW_015090842.1, from coordinate 8,297,076 downwards.
GACATTTATATGAAAAGTTATTGTTTACAGATCTGTCAGAGATTTAGCTTTGATGATGTAACGTTGGCAAATGTCATATGTAACTTCCCTGACACTGTTTTTCTAACAAATAGCTCTTTTTCTCTGCTTTGACTGGGAAAAAAAGCAACTCTGAAAGGACCCTGAACCTTAAAGCCACTCGAGTTTTGTTCAGCGTCTACCAGATTTGGTTTGATAAAATATCGGACCTCACACTACAAAACTTGCCTCCTGGAGAGTGTTGTTGCTATCCCAGTGCTATCACCTACAGGAAAAACTGCCCTTTTATTAAATATTGTGCAACACTGGTTGAAACTGGAGTTAGAAATGAAGTCTCTGCTGTATTTCTGGGATATCTTCATCTCAAGATGAGCAGAGCTGGCAAAGATCTCAGGTGTCACAAATGGTGGTTCAGTAGGAAGAGAAATATCTGTTAAAGAAGGGGAAGACACTTTCATATGGAAGGGGGAGGAATTCAGCTGTGGATGGAGGTCTGAGAGAAGTCAATACTCAGTTGACAGGAGCTGGAAAATGGGATAAATTTAGAGGGAAATGGAGCAGAGAAGAAGTGAGGACAGTGGGAAAGGAAACAACTCAAAAAGTGTGACCAGGAGGCTTTTTATTAGGGTTTAGCATCTCTTATTTTAGAATTAGAGACAAGCAAATGGGGAAGACTCTGTGAGTCTCAAGAAAACTTCTCCAGCCCGCAAAATACCTCCCACAGTTACCCATCTGGTATCAATATCCCTTCCATGTTTTAGGAGCTGTCTTGGGAGATACCACAAGCCAGCTGCTTCCAGCAGTGGCAGAGGAAGGCAGGGGGATGTACAGGTAAATTTTAACACCTACTCTGCCACCCCCATGGTGGGGCCCCATGTCACGTCTGCCATTTTGCCCTGGGTCGTTGCTGACAAAATGAGCCAAGGGCTTGCCACAGCCCAGAGCGGGCAAGGAGAGGCAAAGCTGGGAGGAAAGGGATGCGTAATTTGTTAGAGATGTGTGTGATTAATTAAGGGCATAAGGGATGAGAGTGTTCCACAACTTTATGAGGTTGCCTGCTGGAGCTTGGCAAAGCAGGGCCAGGCCTGTGGTGGAGGGAAAGTCTCCCCGACAGCGACACTGCCCACAAAATGCAAATCAATGTCAGGAGAAATTCCTTGGGTTTGACCATCTGAGGCCTGTAAATGAACTGCTGACTTCCAAATATGCATAAATTTAGCCTGCAAAAAAAAACCCCTCTCTTGCGCTGAGCAATCGAGGAAGAGCAGGCAAACACCTTCAAGGCAGCTTTTCAGCGTGCCAAGCTGGCTGGGTCTGAAAAGTGGCACCTGCAGGGGATGGCATCTCTCCACCAGCATCCAGAGTAGCCTGCATGATGGGGCAGTTTTGGGGAGGAACGTGTAAAATCAGAGGGTGCCAGATGGAGATGCTGGAGTCTTCAATTTTAACCTATGTGGTTAGAGAGGCTCAGGCTTGGTTCATGAAGACCAGGCCTCGGATTTCTCTGCAGGGAGCAATTCAAGAGCTTGTTTGTCTGGCTTCTTTTTTCTATGATATTGGGAAAAAAAATCAGTCCTCCTCAAGGTTTCTAGGGGATTTTTCTGGACCTGGAAACCACCAGTGGGATTGGCACAAAGGCGAGGTGCCACAGATGGCAGCAGGAGGGTGTTGCCTATGTCCAGCCTCTCCCTTCTCACCTGTGGGAGGGAGAGGCTCATGAAAGTCTCCATCTTGTTTCTCTCTCAAACAAGAAAGGTTCCCTGGACACTGTCCAGAGCTGAACTCACTTGGCTCTGACAAAAAAAATGTCTGGGCTCCAAGCTTATTTACCACTCAGTCTTGCTATCCTTAAAAAGCACATTACGCTTGATTTCTGGCCAGCCAGCCAATTTTATTTATTTATTTACTTTCTAAATTGTCATTATTTGCTCTAGCTCACCACTGCTAACAAACAGGAAATCCATTATTCATGGCAAAGTAACAGCAAGGTGTGGACAGGTCTCTACGGCTCCTATGGCTGATTGTTTTGGGATGGAAAAGGGCTGAGCATCACTGCCTTTGGTCTGAGACATGTTCGTTAATAACATGCTTGCCCTATCATAATCCTGATGGCAAACCAGCACTTTTGAAAGCATCTTAGCTAATGTGGATCTAGCTAATCCTAGTAGGATGCGATAAATAAAGGGAGGACGGGTCGCTGGTTGGAGCTGCCAGCAGGCAACTTGGAAAGCCCTGACCACCTTTGCCTTTCCACGTTTCCAAAGGAGAGTTTCTCCATGTCAAGTGTTTACCACTGGTTTCCTGGTGCTCTAGTCAAGATGTGGGCATTAAAAGGAGAAAAGCAAGTTGCTTCCCCCTGCGAGTGGCTTTTCGGTGGTGAGATAATGCTCTTTCCAAAAGTGCGTGTTCACTGCTACTGGGCCATGGCCAAACACAGCCTCCCCACTCCTTCTGAAGGTGACAACAAAGCTCATGTGTGTCATTTCCTGATTTCTGTGGAAATTGCAGGATTGATATTCACAAATGAAAAAAGACGTATTTGGAAAATCAACACCCACCCCCCCCCAAGACTCCGCCTTCCAGATTGTTTCACTGCTATGTCAAGTACCTCCATGCATCTTGCTCTCCACTGCCAAGGCTGTGTCCTCCCCTCAAATGACTCAGCCCCATGTCGTCCCACTGGTTGCTGTGGGAGGGGACAGGGTCTAGCGTGGTGGCGGGTCAGGGATGTCTCACAGCCCCCAGGGCAATGGTGGCCACCCCTAGCCAGGGGCTGGTGCCCACCTCCTGCACTTAGCATCTCACTAGAGACCTCCAGGGAATTGTTTCTAGTGCAAAAACAAAGTTTTAACCTTAAAAAAGTTATCAAAATACATCTAGGCAGGGCCATATATCCCTGATACACCATGCAGATAGGGTTAAGATAGGAGCTAGAGCCCTCCTGCTTCCATAATTACCCTGAGGATCTTTGCTTCTGGGCCTTCTTCAAATGTGCATTCAGTTGGGAGCAAATCTGCCTCACCATGGCACAGTATTTGGGCTCTTGAAGAGAAGGAGAAGCTGCACCAAGTTGTCCATTTTGCTGCTAGAGGTTTTTGGGGAAAAGAATATTGCATATGATTATTTTTGGGGGCATTGCACTCCTGGAAAGGCTCCATGCAGTAGGAGCCTGAAGAAGGAAGGCTTGAACCTCTTCCAGTCGCTCTATCTTGTATCACTGCATTTTGGCAAAACACAGAACAAATGAGCAGCAGAGTCAGATAAACAAGCTTAAGGTAAACATTATCTGCATGTATATCCTGATTTATACTCTACGTGCATCAGTTAAAAATTTACTTGAATTTACCACAGTGTTTTAACTAATGTTATTAAGAATGTAACTTCTTAGGAAAACTCAGTCTGTTTTTAGCCCAGACATGCAATTAGGGGAATTAGTAACACGATACGTCATCGTCAAGAACACACAGATACAGTGGTCAGAAACCTCATGCAACCCTCTGGAAGGAAATTTTGCTCGCAGCGTATGTGAGTGCTCTCTTACAAACCCAACTCTCACCGAGAAATAATCCCACCTCTGACCCAGCACACTGCCCACTTTGAGTGCTCTGAGGATGAGGCCATGTCTTTAGTGTTCTCCTTTTTGGTGGAGAAAAGAGGCAATGAAAAGGGCTTCAAGATGTTCACACGCGAGCAGGGCATGGGGAGCCTGTGGGGACACGGGTGGAAAGAAGACCTTGGAATTCATGGCTCTCTCCTCAAAGGCACGTGGGTGAGGTCAGGGTTTGGTTCATGCTCCTTGTGTGGATTTTTGGGGTGTCTTGGGCTGAGACAAGACCGAGAAGAAAGCCCAGTGTGAGGTTTTGGATGGGATTTGGAGGCGCATGACATAGTGCTGGCTTTGGAGAGCAGCACTATGACTTTAGAATATTGAGGCATAAATCAAATAGCACTTCAGCCCTCAGACTCTACAGCAAACCTTGGCATTTACTGCTCTGTTTAGGGCTAAATGAAGCAGTAAAATCAGGGGGACAGTTCAGGGTATTAACTCCTGTAGCTCCTGCCACTGCAATGCATGATCTTGCATCCTCTCCCAAGATTGTGGCCATGCAGCTCCTCCACCCCTTCCTGCTGCATGGCCATCAGGGCCTTGCCTACTCCTGGGACCATGGAAAATTCCAGAAAAAAACCAAAATCTCCCCATCCCTGCTTCCTTCCAAGAGTTCCAGAAACTCCAGCTGAATTTCACAAATTCAGGAGGCTTTTGGCTAGTTTGCCTAAGCCAGAGTTCAAATTTTTGGTTGCTGAACCAAGCCTTGAGACAAGCCATTGAGGTTTCTGTATCGCTAGCAACAATCTGTGCTTTTGTTTTTGTTTTGCTTTAGGCCTGCAGCGCTACTAAATGATGACCTGATCCTGCTACGTGGATGTATCCGAGGACAGCTAAGAGGATTGGAGACTTCTTAGTAATAGCTGCAAATGATAGAGGATCCTGCAAAGATGCTGGAAAATATGAAAAGGCCAATGAAGCAAGGAAAAAGAGTGATCCAAAAAGGGTTTTTTTTTTCCTTCCCTTAAGAAATGATGCATTATCTGGAAATCCCACTTTATAGTTTGGAATTTGTTTTTGTGTTAGTTTCTTTCAGTGACTGATTCCGAATAAAGAACAACCACAGAAATAGTACACCAAAGCAACAGCAGTGGGTGGCAAATTTCTACGTTACCACAAATATCCTTCTGTACTTGACAGTCCAGATTGAAAACATTTTTTTTTGTTGTCAGTCTCAAATTGGGGCAGAAATGAATGGCTGGCTGGTTTCTTGACCCCCCCAAAAAAAGCCTTCTGCTTTGCCTCCAAACCCCTTCATGACCCACTGCAGCGTGCAAGGCCCAAGGCTGTTCTGGTCCATGGGAATGGTTATGGTCCCTCTCCGTAAGCCAAGGGTCAGATTTGCAAACACTGTTTCTTGCCTTTTGTGGGATTTTTGCAAAACTGGGTTTCCAAAGCAAACACGGGTTTCTCACCTGATGGACTTGCCTAGAGCAGATGAAGTGCACAGTCACTGCATTTTTTTAAACTTCGGGTTCTTGGCTGAAGATAGCTCAGCCAGGGAGATGTTTCTACCCAAGGAGGAGAATCCATATCCCCTCAAAATGTCGATTTGTACCTCCAGTCATGCACAGCCTCATTGATTTACTACATACATATATTTCTGCCGCTGGGGTCTTGCACCGTAAACTGTGGCAGGGCAGACTCTTGCCAGACAGTCATACAATACAGAGCATACTTGAGTCCTGATTTGTGCTGGGATTTTTGCAATGCATAAAAACACCACCCTTCCCCAAGCGGCACAGCCCTGGTTGAAGACCTGGTGTCAGCCCACAACATCTCATTTTTACTACCAGACTCCCATGTAACACAACGCATCACCCACTTCCATTCGCAGATGTGCTTCTGCACAACGTCAAGGCTTGTCCTTGAAAAAGTTGTTGCTGTGGAATAATAAAGCCACTGAAAGCAAAAGTTTATGACATGAGCTGCGATCCAGCCCTGCTTCCATGCCCTCTTGTGTGTAACTCAAGTGCTCTTTAACCGAGATGTGCAAACCTTGGAGATTAGCACATAGTGAACTTGATCTGAGACTACAGCAAAACCACTCAGCCAGGGCCAAACATACATGTCTGAAGGGGAAATAACTTCACAGAGCATTAGGCTGTTGCTTAACTTGGGATTTTACTGGAGGTGGATACTTTTTTTTCATTTGCACATTTCTCTTGATTCAGAAAGGCTAATTTTTCCTGGCTTCTCTTTGTGGGTTTCATGTTGAGCTCAAAATTGAATCCGGGCGGTTAAAAATGTAATGGGATACATGCTGTCCTCAGCTCTTCCCTTGCAGGCTCTTCTGCATCGACTGGAATTTATGGTGAGAACAGTTTTCATCTTAACAACAACTCTCCGCAGTCATTTATGCACGTAATTTCAAAGCATGTGTGCCCAACTCTGCAGCTGCTGTAATTCCTTATCCTTAGCAAAACTCTGGATCTGCCCAGCTCTCGGGTGGTCCCCTTGTAGTTATTACCTTTTTTTCAGATGATAGGCAGTCAAGTCCAGTGCAATCGTTAATTTTTTTTTAGGGGACATGATACCATCGTGGCCTCACAACAGAACGGGAAGCATGGTCTCTCCCTGAAGCACTAAAGCTTTACCAATATAACATCCCTGGTTGTTTTAATAACAATATTTGATATGACGAAATAACCACAAATGTGATTCATAGCCCTCTGCAGCAAGGAAAACGGCTGAAAGTTTTAGGGCTAGGGGAAGATTTTTACACCAATGATTTGATTTTTCTGCCTAAACCAGCCAGAAACTCTCCTTCGTCTGGTGAAAGTGCTGTGAATTGTCCTTAGGAAACCATCTCTGGCTCCACTTGCTGTGGGAACAGAAAAACCCATTAAATCAGGAATCTTCCAGCAGGTCCCATCCTCTTCCATTTGCTTATTTCTCATCCCATTTTGGATCAGCACAAGGGTGAGAAGCAAGCCCTGTGATGCTTGGGATACGGTGTCGTCTTCTCCAAAGAGACATCTTGGAAATCACCAGCCGCTGTTGGCAAACGGGTCTCTGCCCTTGGCTCTCCTCCTGCTCCATTGCCCCTGGGAAAAGACACAGGAGCCTTGTGCAACCTTCCAGCATCAACAACACAATTGGGAGAGCTGGCAGCTCCCATTAGGTAGAAAACAATCCAAAGTGCCCCAAGCATCCCTGCTTTGTTCCCATGCCAGCACCCAGCTGGGTTGCTCTGCATCCTGTACACCCCGAGGGACACGGGAGGGACACCATGGTCCCCACTCAACCTCATTCATCGTCGATGGATGATGGCACCCCATTTTGACAGAGGTGCGGAAGAGCTCTCTTAATTCGCCTGCCAGTTCAACCCTTTTTGTTGTGGTTTTCCATGAGAACATGATATGTTTATCTAGCTTTGATTTTTTCTTTTTTTCTTTTTTTTGCTTTGTAGTTGAATTAACTGATTATTACTTTCATCTGGTTCCCTCTGAAGGGTCAGATGAAGCCCAAATAATAAAATTGGATGTGAGTGTGTGTATGTATTTATAATTAATAGGTTGCATACTGAAAGATGTGGGGTCCTGAAAGAACGTGTAAAGAGAAAATGCTCTAAAACTCAATCTTTATTTTGGTTCAACCTCAACAATTTCCTGCAAAGTATAAGCGGTGATATAATACAGGGCAGATCAAACCAAACTCTAATTCTCTTCTGCTTCTCATGCCAAATGTCATCCCCTTAAGATGTGCTTTTCTCCATCTGGCGATTTTGGCTTCCCTATGTTCCCTGTAAGTCTTTGGACCTTTTGCTAAAATGTTTGTGATATGACTCAGAATAACAAACAAAACATGCAGGACCTTCATTCAGTGGAGTACAATACTGGCAATAAATGGAGCTGGCTCAACCAGAGGATTTTATAGGGACCCTACTAAAACCCAAAGGGAGAGAAATAAATCAGCAACTGATGCTTTACTTGATTCTTTCTTTTTTTTTTTTTAAAGAGAAATCAGAACTGTTTTTCAGCAAAGTTAGAACTTTTCCATATTTTCACCAAAACAAACAGAAAGCAGGTGCGCGCTGAAAGAATTTTGGCCAGGAAAGCACAGAGAAGCGCATATGGGTTTTCCTGTGAGCGTTTACAGTTAATAGGCTCGATTTTGCTTTTAGTTATGTCAATGCAAGTTTTGCCTTTCCCTTCAAAGAAAACAGGCACGGACACCTACGGAATCGCGGTATTCCCTGGGGAAGCAAGTGTGAGACGTGATAGGTAGTTTTCTGGTAGTCTGTGTATTTTAAGGGCTGTCACAATCCCATCCAAATCCTTTGCGGTGCAAAACAGTGCTCTGCTCGCTGAAATTTTGCTCAAAAAAATAGAGCTGTTCCTTGAATTAAAACATATACTTCCGCAGAACATAAAGCAAATGCGGTCCTGTTTTCCAGTAGCCCTCAGCCACTCTTTTGGCGATAGTTTGGTTTTTATTTTTGACTCAACCCCTGGCTTTACCGGAGCGGTGGAAGGTGGTTACGTTCAAAACCATGCAAATTTTTCCACGGTTTGGCCGTTTCCTCTTGGGAATTTCTTCCTTTGTCCTGTAAGAGCCTATTTCCTACTGTTTTCTATACAAGCCCAGGGCATCACCGTCATTGCCATGACCACCTAAGGACGCAGGCCTGAAATTAGAGGCAGTATTTATTATTTTTTTTTGTACAAATGAGCCCAGAAGAGCCGTTGGCGGGCAGAGTGCTGCTCCTCAGTGATGGACAGTGCCGCCGAGGGCTGGCGGGCTGCAGAGCCCCTGCTTTGTGCCAGCCCTGCCACCTCCCTCTCCGGAGCACCTAGGAGCTGCCGAGGGATGTCTGAGCCAACACGTCTTAATGCACAGAGATCCAGAGTGTTTAAAGCCTCTCGTATCCATGACCATAAAAGTACAGCAATTCCATGAGCGCGGATGCCTTATACGTGTGCAGTGCTGTGGGGGGGGGAGGTTGCCAGTTTGGCACTTGGCAGCCGACGCCTGACACGGCCAGCAAAACCCATTTGTCACCAAGAAGTGTATTTAATCCCTGTTTATAGAAACCCTAATGCCTTCCCTGCAGCGAATGGGTGTCTCTGCCACGGACCTGGCGTGCTCAGAGGGAGAGCCAAGACCGAGGGCAGAGATTGACTTGAACGGGCGCTGTTGCCATCAAAAGGGGTGACATTAGGGCTCAGGGAGCTCTGCAGAAATCCCCCTCCGAAACACAGCCTCCCAAAGCAGACGGTGGCTTCCTGCAAGCTAAAGGACCACTGCCCTTTCCTGTCTCAGTCCTGTCCTCCTGACGTGGCCATCCCTTCGGGGGGGCCACTTTAATGTCTCTCCTGTGAGGGATCCCTTCCTCTTTGCGGAAGAGGCAGGAGAAGACCTGGCTTCTGGCCCTCGTAGTCTTTGGGAAAAAATAGTGAAAAGAGTGTAGCTGAAATGGTACAAAAGCAGAAAACCACACTGCTTTCCACTTCCCCAGTATGGGATTTATTAAAGAAAGCCCTGGGACGTGAGGAAGGAAAAGCGGCTGGGTTTCCATGCTTTTGAAGGCTCTATTTACCTGAAGGCTTGGAAAATAGCTCTGCACCATGCATGATCTCAGCCGTGTAATGGGTTGCAGAAGAGCTGGCTTACCCAGGTGAACGTGGGGTTTTGCATCCATCACATTTGGTTCAGACCCCTGCGCTCAAGCACCAGCCCTTCCCAGGGACTGCCACCATGGACCGTGGTTGGGAAATGTCCCCATTTCTCTGTGTGCTATCTATATTTTACTGCTTACATGTTCCTTGGGAACTGGGACTGCCTGGGTGAAGGTACCTACAGCCTTCAAGCAGATGCCTAATAAGCCACTGACAAGCCATACATTGAGATCAAATTTATCATCGGGACTGCCTGGGTGAAGGTACCTACAGCCTTCAAGCAGGGGCCTAATAAACCACTGACAAACCGTACATTGAGATCAATTTTATCGTCACTGACATCCAGACAGGTTCTGGAGCACCCTTGCATAACCCAATACACCCCTTCCAGATCTATTTCCCCCCTTCTCACCTTTATAACTTGTATTGTTTGGTATAATTAGATTATTGATAATCCTAGAGTTTAACCACATCTCCGTAAAGAGTAATAAATCAGGTGATATGATATATATATATATATGGCTAATATATCAGGTAGGTAAGAATTTGCACAGACAGCTAAACCATGCCATTTTCCCATAAACTTCTGCTGTAAATATGAGCGATTTTTAAAACGCAGTGAAACCCGAGGAGGTTTTCAAGCCATGACTTTAAAGCCCCTGGGCACACAGCGGTGCTGGGGATGAAGCGTAAGATCCCAGATTGGCCAGATAAGGAGCAGAAATGCCAAGGCACGATTCCGATGTGAGTGCCTGATCCACCGCTGGGGAGTGAGATGAGGGCTGCACTTAATAGCACTGAAACCTGGCTGGATTGTGTGTTACAACCCTGAATGCTTCTTTCCTCCCCTGCAAATTTAGAGCCATGCAATTATTTACCGGGGGTTTGATTGCTCCTGCTTTGGGCAGATTTATTGCACTTCACTCCTGGTGGATGTGAGCTCTTTTCCTGTGGAGAATTCAAAGGAAAGGAAAGGAAAGCCAGCCTGCAGCCCAGCTCCATCGGGAAGGCAGACTGCAATCAGGTTTGCTCATACACCCCTGCGTGACGGCTGCTGCCTCTTCAGATGTTTGCCTGGTGGTGTCTGGTGGGACTGGAAGGGCTCCAGGGCTGGGGCTGCCTGTTTGGGGCATTACTGGCTGAATGGAGGTGCTACAGGAGCTACAGCAGAGAGAGAAACAAGGAATCGTGTCGGGTGCTTTGAGTCCGGGCTGCTCCTGGGAGGCTCATGGGCTCATCCCGCCTGGTCTGCATCTCGCAGAGGCTCCCAATCCATCCCTTTAGCTCCTTCTTCGAATTACACCACTGCTCGTCAGCGTGGGGTTAGCTCCTGATGGAAATTAGGCTGCGCCGTCCCATCTGATAAGTAAATGACGTGAGCTCTTTTGTCTGAAAGGGTTTTAAAAAGGACAGAGAAAATGGTAGCTGCAGGCTACAGAAATCAGATTAATTTTCCTTAAATGGGGAATCAGGAAGAGGGAATGGAAAAGCAAAATCTACCGGGGAAGTTGTAACTGAATCGATAGGGTCTGGCCAAGGGATTCATAATCAGAGGGATGCTTACAAGTTTCCACACTGATTGAATGCATTTCCTTTCCCTCATACAGGGCTGCGTTGAGGTTGATTGGGCTCCCAGCGTGTGGCCGAACTGGGCTTTAAAACGATGAGAGTAACAGAGCATGGAAGAAAAGAAAATGCCATGTCGAGGGCTGAACAAAGCAGTGCTTGTGAGGTGGAGGAATATCTCTCATTTGGCCAACTGAAAGGGCCAGAGAGGAGAAGCAGGTAAACTTTCAGGCTTGCAAGTTCTTTACAGGGGACTTCTAAGTGTTATTGGGGTTGATGGTTTTCTCCCTGCTCCTCGCTCCGACATGGAGATGCTCAAGCACAGTGGCTGCTCATCCTCTGGGTGAGCTCTCCCAGGCTGATTATATCCAGCCTGAACTTCTTCCTGCATGTTTAATTTCTTCCAGTAAAAGGTAGTCATGCTTCACATTTATAATCAGTCCCCCACTTTTATTCCTGGATGTTACTCGGATGCATTTTTATATCACTTTGGATTCTCATCTTTGGAAAGTCCCCATGGAAGTATCGGCCAAAATGAATAACAACCGGAAACAATAAAATTGAGAAAGATAAAATCAGGAAGAGTAAGCTTTGTTTATAGATGTGAACAGCTTTTCCAGTAAACCACCAAATAAAGAGGTTCTTCAAATTCAAAAAGTCTGAAAATGAGGCGGTTGGGAAAGCAATTGGGCTCAGAGAAGCTTTGGATTGTAAAAAAAAAAATAAAAAAAGAACTAAATACCATGACTTTTTCTGTGGGGAGTATTTACTGAATGAGAAATAGGAGTGAGTCAAAGTGTGTGCATCGCAGACGTGGCATCACCTGCCCCTGAAGCCAGAGGGGAAAAGGGATGATGCTCTGCAGAGGCAAAAGTGTGATTTCAGAAATCTGCTCTTTTTGCTCTGTTTGAGCTTGTAAATCATTTATATAAGAAGATGCACAAACTATGTAGGGGGGAAAAAAAAGCAACAGTGGTAGTTGCTGTAAAGGCAAAATGTATTTGAATCTATGGTTTTTTAAAAGGAAAAAGAAAGGGATGATGTATGGGAAACTCTGGATTCGGGGGTCACTGCTGCGACATCCATGTGCCATCTCCTTTGCAGCCACAGGTGACTTACAGCCTTGAGGCTGCTTTTCTATTGACCCCCAAAAGGTAGAATTTATAAAATAATTAGTAAAATTAATAAATCCCTCGCCTTCTGGACTTTTTTTCTCTTTACGTCCATCAAACCAGCCACTAAGTGATAGGGCCCAGGAATACGGTTTCCTTGTGGGCAGGTAATTCCATCTACAGACGCGGCGAAGGTTTCTTGTCACATCCTGGGAAGCATCTGGTACTGGCTACTGTCAGGGACAGATACGGGATTACACAGGACGTTTATCTGGCTGAGGAATTTATATGATCCTAGCTCCATCCTGTTAGCAGCATCTTAGGAGCTAAGCCTGAATAAACACTTTGACCAACTCTGTATCGAACTAGTAGGGAACAGAATAAGAGAAAAAGATTTTTAAGAAAAACTGTTTTTCTTAAAGGGGTCAAGCATATGTGCTTTAAAAAAAAATACTGGTTTTACATTAAAGGGTGGGGAGTGGATTGTTAGAAGCTGTAAACTCGCATAGCAAGACCCATTCATTGGCTCCAGATGAGCAAGGCACCTATGGCAGGGGCAGGGCGGGTTTGCATTGCCTTAAAATGAGTGTAAATCCCCCTGTCAGGACACCAGATCAGAAACTCCCTGGGGTGGGTGTGGGGTCCACACATGGGGGATGCAAAGCCCACCACGACAGAGGTTTTATTCAGGTCTTGGGTGTTGCTATAACACAAATAGGGACAAGAAGTGATTAGGACTCAGGGGTTGCTGCTGCTGACGTCTTCATCCTTCCATTGAATTCCTCCTTCATGGCGTGTTCTCTCCCAGCACAGTGCAAGAGTCCAGCTCCCCATCAAAGCCTCCTCCTCCCAGGCACCAGCTGCATTTCAATCTGACCCCCATCTCTTCCTACTTCCGTGCCATCAGTTTACCTGTGCTTTACTTACTTTTGGTAGGAAAATGCAATTTCGAATGGAAATCTGGTGCTGCAGCAGCTTTCTGGTGTCCCTGGCTGTATCAATCCTGTGTCAGGAGCATTTCAAAGGGGCCTGCATACTTCCAGTGCTCTGCCTGACTCAGCCCAGTAGCCTGAACTCCTACAACCCAGCCCACAAAGCGTTTAAGGGCTTGTTGTTGCTTTTTGTTATTATTAATATTATTACTGTGCTTGTTCTGGCACAAAACCCCTTTTCTATTCTCTTTCCCTGCTTAGGATTTTTTGGTCAAAGTTTAATTAAATTTAAAGGAGCTGGAAAAACCACATAATTCAAAAGTAAATGAAAGCAGTGGCTATTGCTGGGGGTGACAGCCCTCGGCGTCATCCCCGGTCACAGCGCTGCAGGCAGCCTGCCTGGCCCTGGGGACACAGGGGGACACGGGGCAGGGGGGGAGAGCAAGCTGCTGCAGCCCTGCACTGAAATATCCTTGGAAATGTGGATTTCCCTTTGCTGGAGGAAGGGGGCAGAGGGCGAAGGGCTCCCCGTGGGGCTGCCTGTGGAGGATGCTATAAGGTGTCCAGGCGGGAGGTGGGGGGAACCGCCACGGCCCGACAAAACGAAGCCCTTGTTTGTCCCTGCCCGTGCGGTCAGGCGCTGTGGGTGGGAGCTGGGGGGATCTGTTTTCCCAGGCTCCCTGCCATCAGGAATTACTGAGCTGCCATGAAATGGGAGGAAATATTTCATTATAGGCACATGCGCTTCAATTTCACATGATGGAAACTTCAGGATCAGCTTTCCACCCTCCCTCCCTCCCTCCTTCCCCGGGTGTCCCTCATCCCTCTGCAGTAGCTGGGTAGTGCTGAGCATCCCCAGGATGGTCCCCTCCTCACCCCACATCCTCCCTGGGGGGGCCGGGTACCCTCCTTTGCAGCAGGACTCCCCCCCACAGCCTGGGTTGCTGCCCCACTTCTCAGTCCCCCGAGGAGGGGAGCAAAGTGGGCACATGCCAAATGCAGACCCCAGCCCCACAGCAAAAAAAAAACAAGGAAAGAAAATTGAAATGCGTATCCACGACCTAACAGAAATGTAGGGATCAGAGGATGGAGGGGAAACCCCACTACCCACCTCCCATCTTTGGGGGCTGCCCAAAGCACGGAGCAGAGAGGCAAAAACAAGCTGCAAGCACCCAGCAAAGAGACAGCTTTACAGCACCTTTATTTTTTGTTTTTAAAGTTCTGTATTTTGGAGTGGCATCCCTCAGGGCTTTCCACGCCAAAGCACTGGGGAACCCCCACCCACCTTGTGCAGTGAGACCTCAGGGACCCCCTGTGCCACCCCACGCAGGATTTCTGCAGAGCTGACAAAAACACCCTGCTGTGATGAGATTATTTTTTTTTTCCCCAGACTGTAGCAGTTTTCTCTCCCAAAACTACCTCTTCTCCCCTTTTAAATGACCCCCTGATCTCCCGCAAACTGTAGCCAAACCAGAAAAAGGAGCAAAGCAGTAAGAAAGGGAACGAAGGGGGGGGAAATTCACCT
>NW_015090842.1:8267221-8282685 GCF_001431845.1 Calidris pugnax | reverse complement strand
CCCGGGCCCGGTTTCCCCTCGGTCTCCCCTCCCCAGCCCGGCTCTGAGCACCGGAGGCTCCGCGCTGCGGGTTCCCCCCAGCCCCGCATCCCCGCAGGGTCCCCCCCCGCGGCCGGAGGGGAGTCCCCCCGGGTCCCTCCCCTGCGGCGGGGGAAGGGGAAAGGGGAAGGAAAAGAGTGGGAATGAGGATAAGAATAGGAATAAGAATAAAAGAATAAGAAGAATAAGAAGAACAAGAAGAATAAGAATAAGAAGAATAGAGAAAGGTGGGTGGGAATGGAGAGGATGGAGGAAAGGAAAGGAAAGGAAAGGAAAGGAAAGGAAAGGAAAGGAAAGGAAAGGAAAGGAAAGGAAAGGAAAGGAAAGGAAAGGAAAGGAAAGGAAAGGAAAGGAAAGGAAAGGAAAGGAAAGGAAAGGAAAGGAAAGGAAAGGAAAGGAAAGGAAAGGAAAGGAAAGGAAAGGAAAGGAAAGGAAAGGAAAGGAAAGGAAAGGAAAGGAAAGGAAAGGAAAGGAAAGGAAAGGAAAGGAAAGGAAAGGAAAGGAAAGGAAAGGAAAGGAAAGGAAAGGAAAGGAAAGGAAAGGAAAGGGAAACAGTAAAGGAAAGTGGAAGAGAAAAAAATGGAAAAGTAAGAGGAGGAAAGAACCTCATTTTAAATATCATTAAAATACAAGTGGTTGATGTCTAAGGATGCTCCTTACAAGGCAGCGTTTAATTTTTAGCCCATGGGCAGAGCACAGCAAAGCATCTCTGGGACTGATGGGGTCTTCCCTCAGCTCTTGGGGCAGGAAGGGGAAATGGTGCACCCACCATCCACCTGGCCAAGCCCCGGGGGGGTGTGGAAGTGCGGTGGGTCCCTGGGCTCACCCTTCTGCACCAAGCTGGGGTGGGAGCTGCCCGAACTGGGACTCACTGGAAGCTGCCCCTTCACAACACAAGGTTTCCAGAGCCCCCCTGCAGCTACCACTCCTGCCAGTCCCTGATTTCATTCCTCTGGTGTGGCTGTGAGAAATAATATTTCTTTCTGCATAAAATGACAGTTTTGTACCCTATTAAATTACATACCGATGGAGCTTTTACCAGCATTGAAACCATATTGGACGCACAAAGGCTAAGGCTGGGAGGAATTTTTACAGATGAGTTATAAACCTCTGGAAAAAAAAAAAAAAAAAAAGATTTATGATGGAAAGCTGACACAACCTTAAGTGGATAATTCAATTTTTACTCACTTTCTTTGTTCCCTACAGAGGCACTTAGAGCTACAAAGCCCAGGCACACACAGGGCTATTGATCCTTGGACTCAGAAACCCCCCCAATGCTGTGTTCCACCGGCCCCTGCCCAGGCACACTCGCAGCATGTGCCAACAGCACTGATAAATATAGACTTTCCTTTTTTGGGGGCTTCCCACACACATCCACACCTACGTCGCTGCTCAGGTTTTGGCTGGGTTTTTCTTCCAACTTAGTTTTTCTAATGGCTGGGAATAACGTCTGAAGATGTTGTGGTCTCTGTGCCTTTACTAACAATGTTATAGCTATAAATTAACAGGACGCAGATTTTGGGGTGCTCTGATTAACTAAATTCTGATTTCTTTCCCCATATGTCACTCTTCACCTTTCTAATCTTTTCACTAATGAAAAGCATTTCAAACTGGTAATGATGCAAAGAGGGGTGCAAACACTTGCAAAAGTGGTTTTGATAAAGACACAAGAGAAACCAAACTGGGTCAGGGCAAAACGCAGCCAGAGAGAGGAAAAATTTCTTTCCCCAGACAAAAGCTCCAGGATTTTTGTGGGCAACACTTTGCACACCCTGGGATTTACTGGGCTGTTGCTTCCCATCAAGCTTCATTCAAAGACACGAATATGGAGAAGTGATGAAAAGGAGAAAGATGTTTTCTAGGAATCCTGTGGGCTAAGCGTTATTTCCTCCCAAACAGGCTGGCAGGAATGACATTATTTCCATTACAGCTGCAGAACTTACTGCTTGATTCGAAAGTTCATCGCATTGAAAAATCCCATAGCCTGTGCTTACTGGCTTGGTTGATTTTGAGTCTCAAAATTTAACCTAACAATACCCTAGAGGTTTTGGGTTTAAAAAAATAATTAATTTTTTAAAAATTTTGAAAAGTAATTAATTTTTAAAAAGTAAGAAATTCACTTCATGGAGTATTTGGGAATGATCAGAATAAATACTGGGATTGATCCAGTCCAAAAATCGATGCATTTTCATATAGGGAGTGTGTTTACTAAAGAAGGTGATGAATTGCATTTTTAATCCTGATTTTAAAGAAACATTCAACATCTCAAACTCATTCCCTGTGCAGGAAAAACTATTTCTCACTTACACACAAAAAGTATGTCCTGCTTGTACACACTCTCGTGCTCGTGTGTGCACACAACTACATGCACATCATTGCCTGGCAAACACACGCACAGACACACACGGGCACGGTGTGCACAGATCACGGCACACGCGTGTTCCTGCAGTCACAGCACACACATGCAACCACAGCACAAGGTGCAATTAGCACACGTACGTGTGATCACAGCCCACGTGCATGCAATCAGGGCACACACACGCGTGTCTATGCAGTCGTGACACGTGCATTCTCTGTGTGTGTGTGTGCAATCACAGCACCAGTGTGTAATCACGGCATGAACGTGCAATCACAGCACACACGTGCAATCACAGCACAATACACACACTCACAGGACACTGCACACACTCACAGCACACCCGTGCACCCGCAGCACACCCATCTACATCACCTTGCTGGCCCCCTTTTTTGCTTCTAGGCACACAGCCCCCCCCCAGCACCATCCTATCTCAGGCACCCCCGTACCCACACACGAGCACCCTGCACAGGCACCCACCTCTCTCCCTCCCCGTCTCGCACACACAATTACCAGACACACAGGCATATTTTTATTGCAGCTGTCAGGAACATGAAAAACCTTTCTGCCAGCACTCAGCACGGGCAATTTATGAGCCTGGTCTGTTTGAGTGAGGAGGGGGGGTGGGGTGGGGATCAGAGAAGAAATGATGGGAGAGAAAATGGCCCATAAATTGTTCGCCATGATTTACACTGTAGTCCATTTGCAGCCTATTCTTTTTTTGGAGCCTCACACACACACACACACACACACACACACACACACACACACACACACACACACACACACACACACACACACACACACACACACACACACACACACACACACACACACACACACACACACACACACACACAGAGGGAGATCTCTCTCCCGCTCTCCTTCGCGTTGGGGTCCTGAGCCGGCCCAGCTGGAGGAAGGCAGCGATCAGAGTTCAGTTGGTGCAGACAGAGCTAAAGTAAACAGACGTGGTCATTCAGCAGGCAGTTAGCAGCCTTTGGACAGATGAGCAGGGCTTTGCAGGACCACACACGCAAACCCCTCTAGACCACACAGGGACCGGGGCTGCGTTGGCTTTGCACGCAACGCATGCAGAGGGACGCTACTCCTCCCACCCCGCAGGAGAAGCTGGAGCTTCTCCGGGTCTCCAGCCCCTCCTTGGCTGCTTCGGGAAGCGTTTCCTGCCCCGGTCCCTCCTGCTCGCTGGGTGATTAACTCTGTCACCCGCCCCGAGGAGCATGGTATACATTCCTCGGCAGAAGACATCGTGTACTCCTGGAAAAATGCCACCGCTACTTCCACAACTCATAAAGTCATCTGCTGACCTTCTCCTTCTCTCCCGACCTTCTCCTTCTCTCCCTTCAAATTTGGCCCATCGGTCTCCTACCTCGTGCTTTCATCTCCATCGCTCACTAAGGAGGTACCAAACCCGTGTTCGCAGCCTGCATCCCGCACTGCCCTTTTGGGAGCAAAAAGCCCCCTTTTGGGAGCAGTGCTTTCTGCTGAGGCTGAGAGGCCTCTTGGCCATTCCTGAAGGTTCACCTTGTCTGGAGAAACCCTCCCCTGAGCCGGGGAGGGTTTACACATATATACACATATACATATACACATATATTTACTATATGTGTAGTAAATTATTCTGACAATATACATGCAACTGGTGCGTTCAGGCACTGCACACCATGGCCTCTTTCTCAAGGAGATGCCAGGGTGAAGAAAGAAGCACCCTTCAACCCCACTGAGCTGTTTGCTCACACACTCCTCCAGTCCTCGCAGTGTTTACAAGCACCCCCAATACACATCCCCTCCATCCCAGCCTGTTTTCAGATGATGGGCATCACCCCAGCTCTTGCCCCATCATGGCGTAACTGGTTTCAATGGCTTTGGATACCCATAGTGAAAGTGTTACTTGTTTTGGTGCTGATCCTACCAGGATGGACCAATTTGGACCCACAGAGGTGTCAGAATTGAAAAGCCTTAACAGCTCTTTATACACACCCTGACCTAAATGCCCTGGGTCCCTCCTGGCACACCACAGAGCCAGGCTGTTGCTCCAGTATCGCCTGCTCCTGGCCGGCCGAGCAGAGCCCTCGCTGTAGGCGAAAGCAGGGATTTCCTGGAAATGGCTGAGAGAGGAAAGGGGCTGGAGGTCAGAGGAAGAGCCTGCCATCATTCCCACTTCACTATTTCTAGCTCCCAAAAGCGCAGCAACCTTTTGGCCGGCCACGCACATCGCCTCTCCACAACCCTGCTGAGATTTTTACCCAGCTGGGGTGAGGACTCCCAGCTCGCCTCCTCCGACATCTCCCCGTGCTGCAAAAAAAAAATAATAAAAAAATCCCTCCCAAAACACTGAGCTCATCCTCTTTTGGAACCTTCCTCATTCCTCATCCCAAGCATGACTGACCCTGCCTTTTCACCCTCTCCTCGAGGAGCGGGTCCAGGTCCCCCCGCGATCCAAGCGGGGATCGGAGGGGAAGCTCTCGTCCCCTCCCGCCGCAGCCGGGCCAGCGCTCCAGCGCGTGAGATTATAAAACAGATCAGTGTTCGCTGGAGTGAACTCTGAGAAATTACATTTGCCTGTCAGTATCATGTTAAAGCATAACACAGACTCTCATTTTCCCACTACTTTGGCTCCGAGGGCGTTTCGGTCCCTGCTGAGAAACATGAAGGTCGTGGCCTTCAGGTTTCCAGATCTGCCCTTACACACCATAGGGAGATCTGACAACAGCCTTATTATTTATGTATCCAGGCAGGGGCTGCCTAATGAAACCCAGAGATTTTTATTGACACACGTTGGGGCTCTGGGTAAGAGAGAAGCAATCTGTCGGGCGGTTGGCGTAAACACAGTGGCTATTCATTTAGGGTCAGCCTATTCGTGCCAGGTTTGACAGCACTTAATTCACGCTGGGGTCACACTTAAGCTTGGGAGCTTGGTGATGTGCCTCAATGGGTTGGGCTGCAGCCTGTGCCAGCAGAGCTGAGTTTTTTGCTGGGTGTTTGGGGAGGATGAGTGACAAGGATAGACCCAATTCCCCGCTGTAAATAAGGAGTGAAAAGTGGTTTTATAAATGCAGTCGTTGCTGGGGATTGGGGGGGGGGAAGGCAGTCATGAGAAATGTAGGATTTTTCACGGATGATTTAGGATAGGAAAAAAAGATGCAATTAATGACTTTTTTGCCCAGAAGGGGACTGTGATTCTTCTTACACTGCCAATAGATGTAATGGAGGGGGTTTTTTGAATGGCAAGGGAAGTGTTTTGGTTGTCCAGATTGCTTTGCTGATGCTGCAAAAGGCGCCTACTTCGGGGTGCCCTGCGGAGTCCAGTTGCAAGGTCTCATCCCTTGTGCCCTGACCCCTAACTTTGCAGAGGGCTGCCTGGGTCTATTCCGGGTTCAGGAGGAAAGAAAAGCTTTTCTTGGCAAGGAAATGACTCCTAAGTAGTCTCCTCACAAACCAGGAACATGTAGGAAAATTGTGGCTGAGTACATTTTAGTCTGGCGTTTAAAAGGCTGAAAAATGATTGCAGTTTCCTTTGGCAATTGCAGTGGGAGCCTGAAGATGTGACCTTTAAGGAGATTCTGTTTACTGCAGCCACAGGCTGGGAGCATTGCGTGATCTCGGCAAATCTCTGTTCTCTGCTTTGGCTCTGACCCCTCCGCCTGCCGTCCAAGCTAAACGGCAGTCAGCAAACAATAGAGAGGATACCTTGCAGAGACTGGCTAAGATAAATCACGCCGATCCTTTCCCATAGGATCCCGGCAGATGAGAATTGCACATGGCTCTACATCCTCTGCCCAGCATCAAACACCTCCGCAAGGTGCAGGGCAAAGCGCTGGCGGAGCCAGATTTTAGGTGGCGGCACCTAAAATGAATAAGGTGGGACCTTATTCAGAGTTAAGCTGCCGAAAGTCGCAGAGCCAGGATTTTTTCCTCGGAGGACTAAAGAAAGCGTGACGACAGGAGTCCTCCCTGCTCCAGGTTGAAGCCAGTATGGATTTAGCAGCCTCTTGCATCGCATTGAGTTGCACTGATTGCACTATAGATCTAAGAAAGCATCTCACAGGCTCTGACCAGGGTATGTTGAGCACACACTAGGTCATCTCGCTGCAGGAGAGCGCTCGGTACAGCACTATAGTCCCTCCTGGAGCCTGGCACCAAAAATCTCCCACCTCCTCTGTATTTCTAAGAGCTTTTGCTCTTTACGGGCTTGAAAACAGCTACAGTTCAATTGCTTATCACTTAACGCCCAGGTCCCCTTTCCTCCTCCCTCCCCTTTTCTTTCTTGCATCCAAAAATGTCCTAATACTCCAGAGTACCAAAAAAAAAAAAAAAAAATTAAAATAAAATCTGCCTGAAAGGCGCGTGTGAAGAATGTCATCCTTAATTATACTTGGGCCAAAGTCCAGTGCCAAATGACTCCTCCTGCTACTTCACTGAAGGCTGGAGAAGTATATTAACCGGGAGTTTGGACTGGTGGGACCTCTTTGTAATTCATGAGGAAATCCTAGGACCTGCTTTTCCTGCGAGAGACTAAATAGAGCTTGTCCTGAAACAATGCTGAAAGGGTTCCCATTGCAAAAAACACTTTCTAGTAAAGGGGAGATGTAAATTTAGACCTGGCCCTTCTGATGCTTCTTCTCTGTCATTGCTGGAGGCACTGATTGTTTCTGTTACAGTTTGTTAACAATTACAGACCTACATTTCAGGCTGAAAAGAGCTATTAATGGCCAACAATGTTGCTACTTCTTTTCCCTTTCCCAATTGCCTTGTTTTATGGTATCCAGTGTCTTCCTCTGGTGCGTGTCCATGTGTCTGTGTGTCTGTGTGTGTGGTGGAGACTGGGGACAAACAGTCTGCTTAAACTTCCTCTCCCCGGTGAATTGGAGCAGGTTACCTTGCAATGGAGATTTGGGACAGTTTCCTGAAATCAGCAGGAAAAATATAAAAAAAAATTTTTTTTTTTTTGTCCTTCTTTTTAGCTCCAGAGTCCTATTCTGGGGTATGGTGTGGTCTGACTGCGTGCAGCAGCACACGTACGCACCTATCCCCCTGGCGCCTGTTTGACACTCACCCAAAAAGGAGAGCCAAAAGACTACGTGCCCATTCTTCTTCCCCTGAGCCAAATCCCAGGGGCTTCCCAAGACCCTGGGATGGGATGTAACAAGCCCATCTGGGGTCCGGAAGGGACCTTGCTTGCTGCCACCCCAAGACAAGACAAAGAGTGGCTTTTGGTGGCCCATCCCATGCCTTCTCCAGTCACAGACACCTCCGTGCTCCAAGGCGAGTGTGGGCTTTAGGATATACTAAGGCTACTGGGAAATGTTGCCTGGTGAAGCCTCCATGGCTGATAAATACTGGGAAGGTATCTGCTGAGCATCCCTCCCCTCTGCCGAAAATACAAACTGCCTCTGGGATAAGGATATTACCTTTCCTTAGGGAGGGCTGGTTTCACCCCCACTGTGGACTATGATGGCCAACAAGCAGGAATATATTTCTTTTTGCTGACTTTTTCCGTGGACAGAGAATAATAATTGTAGAAGGATGAGCAATCTGCAGAGATATTTGCTCCTGTGAGAGCCCTGCAGAGGAGATTTGTTCAAGGGTGAGGGAGGCACCTGGGTCCTGCCAGAGCTGGACCCCTCAAAATTCTCCCCTTGTCTAACAGGATGCTCTCAAATTATAGTGAGGTTTTATGGAAGTCTACATAAAGATTTTATCGTAATTTTTCTTATGTTTTCTAGGAGGGTCCCACAAAACCCTGGAGACTCTGTGGCACAATTGATGTCAGATGGCACTGCCAGGGGAGCGAGAAGCCACCTCCTCCCTCCCATCCCCTCCTCATCCCTCCTCTGCAAACAAAAACAAGAAGAAAAGATTTTAGCCCCGAGTCTTTCCTAATAAGTCAGTGTATCTATAACATAGAATTATGCTTAGGGTCTTCCAGTTAAGTTTGAACACTAAACAAGGAGTCGGATAGGTTTTCTTGCAATTATAGGATGAGATTTAGTTTGCAGTTGATTTGGTAATGGATAACCCCAGTTTTATTAATTTCCTGTTGTGGTGCTATCTGCTGAAAATCAAGAGATCTGGGCAGAATACAGTGTATCTCAAGATATCTCAAATATATGCACATATAATATATCTAGCTAGTGGCACCGGGGCCCAGAGTTATTTTCAGGAAGATGTAAGTGGAGATTCTCTCCTTTTGATTGCAAACAGAGCTATTAACTCTTTCACCGCTCTGCTACATATCAATAGGCTTCTTGTTAGGGATGCAGCATGCATGGTCTGGTGGTTTACAGAGTTGATTTTACATTAAGTAAATAGGAAAAAAAAATGTATGTGAGAACCAAATTTCAGCTCTAGAAGATCCACCAATACTAACTGTGACATTTATGGGGAGGATGATGTGTTGCTGGAAGACACTTGGGTTTAGTGAAGCAGGGAGAAAGCCTGGAGCTGAGCCTCCAGATCACAAGCAACCCTGCTCAGGGGCATTTGTGCTAAGACGACGGGGAGAACAATTCCAGGAGATATTCACTCACCTGGTTTATCAATACATCAGGAGCAACCGACTATGCAGAGTTGGATATTCACCCTGGCTTATTTAAACCCTTCTCCTGCATATCTACTCAACTTTAATGATGTCACCGAGCTGAAGTCGGTGGGGTTGTCCTTTTGCTTAAATATTCACAAAGCCAAAGTTCTCTTTGAGAAATATATCAAGTGACCATGATGAGAAGTGCTAACAATAATTAGCACTTGCTATGCAATTCTTGCTGCAGAGTGATAACAATATTATGTCATTAACTTGCGTGATCTACACTTAAGTACCCGTGTTGGCTCTGTCACCTCACACCTGGTGTGAAAAGAGTGACTTGCATTTATTTTGCTGTGGGTCCTCCGTGCTGGGAGTGTTTCAGAGGGGCTCCGTGCTGCCATTTGGCAAAAATAAAGTTACTCTGCATCCGAAGTCCCTGCCGCTGCTGAATGAAGTGCTTCTAGACTCCAGGGCTCCTCCTGATCTCCAATCTAATCACTCTGGGCGGCCAAGACGTTAATCCCCAGAGACTCGGAGCTGCCTACACTAATAAATGAGGCATCGTTTGGAAAGTAGTGAAATTTGGACAGGACTCGCCTTGGCTCAGCCCAGCTCCTCACATTCCAGGCGCACACAGACCGCTCACGGAAGATTTATGCATTCAAACAGGAGAATAACCTCCTGCGTATTTATTAACATGCAACTTGGATATAGCTTTGTTTCCTTCCCCTCCACACCCTTAGTGTCTATAATTACTGCAAGACTGAGCCCAGCCAACCTCCTGGGCCAAAGTCCCCCAAAGGGTTTGTGCTTTAACATGCACATAACGCTCTTCCTTAGCTCAGGTAAGCTTTGCCTTCAGTGTCTCTGCAAATCCCTTTTCTCCCATCATCACAGTAAGAGATTTGGCCACGCTGTTTCCTCTATTCCCTGCACGTTTGCTTGCAGCACGGGGGTTTGCTCCTCTTTAAAAAATAATAAACCTGAGCGGTCCTGACAATAATTATGAGCCGAGCGCTAAAATTCAAGAGACAGGAGCAATGAGCTTCTCCAAATGCCTTTAAAAATCAGCACAGCACAAAGCAAACTGCACCTTTTCTGCAGTTTGAGAAATGATGTCGCGCCAGCAGATCGCTCTGCCCCAGGAATGCGAATATTTGTTCTTTAAATAACTGGACCTTGACCAAACTCTATGGAAATGAAAGAGAATCATTGATTTCCATGTGTTTGGAACAGTGTCCTGATTAAGCTTTCTTTTTAATTAATTGGAAAAGCCAAATGAAATGTCAGTGTCATGCATCTGCTTGAAAGTCTCGGTCATGCTTTTATTAATTTACACTCCTTGCTTTTGGATTCATCAGTCTAACGCAGCCTTGATTGCAAAAGTAGGAGCAATTTGTCTTTTAGATCCCCTCCGACATGACATTTGCTTCCTGCCAGGATTACAAAGAATTTAAGAGCGAGTATTCACACCCAGGTTGTATTCCTACCATTTACAGAGTATAGCTTTGACCTTTATTTATGGAGTTTTCTACTTATGAAAAAAACACGCTTTAAGTGTAGGGAGCTTCTCTGGATACCTGCTGTGTACAGAGCTTTGTGTACATCTTTTGTACCGAGTTGATGCTAAGATTTTCCTTGGAAAGACCATGAACTTTTAAAATTACTGCTGGGTGTGCGTGAAGTAAGAACATATGGATAACAGGAATCTGAGAAGGGAAAAGAAGAAAATATTTTTTTTTTAAAAGAAAGGAGATTCTTACGATGAATATAAAATTAAGAGATGAAGAAATATCTTGATAGCTCGTCCTCCCTACTTTCCTCATTAGAATATACTTTCCAGACATAGCAAAATAGTTTATTTGAAGGAAATTAGAAATACATTTAGGGCGGCTGGGTTATTTCATTTTTGATTTGCAAGGAGACATGATCTGAAGTAGAAATGCTGCTTTTTGAGTGGAAAAAGTGTAAGCTGCAGCA
Organism: Calidris pugnax; assembly: GCF_001431845.1. Lineage (NCBI taxonomy): Eukaryota > Metazoa > Chordata > Aves > Charadriiformes > Scolopacidae > Calidris > Calidris pugnax. The sequence goes on along the minus strand of NW_015090842.1, from coordinate 8,271,763 downwards.
TGTAACTGTGTAAGCTAAGGATTGCGTAGGCAAAGGTACTTTTTATTGCTTTACAGAGAACAACATTGAGGGCATAGAGAAGATAATACCCAGCTACTCAGGCAGACAAAATAAGGAACAAGACCTGGACCTTGCTTGAACAATGGTGACGGTGTGCAGTCAAATTCTCATTATTAGCCTGAGTTTGTATTTATGAATCCTGATTTGCTTCCCCACAATGCTCTAATAAATTAATAAATTGAACTGTACCTGCATTTGTATACGCACATATGTATGTTTGTATTTATATGTGGATTTGTACATTACACACTATGCACAGAAGATAGTAGTGAATTAGATATTATAATATTACATAAGTTAGTACTATCAGTAGGCATTTGGAGTGCATAAAGAGGATCTAGGTCCCCTGTATTTAACCTTATATGGATCTCCTATCACCGTTCTGGGGAGGAATCTGCCGTCTCCCTCCTTTAAATCCCATTTAGAAGGTTAAAACACTTCCTCCATCCTCCGTCTTCCCTGACAGCCTTTGCCCAAGCGATAAACTTCTTTCCTTTCAAACCAGGGAAGGGATGAGGGCAGAGGAGGCAGAAAAGCCACGTCTGGCCATGGGCTGCGAGCCCTCTGCTCCAGACCCACAACAGCAGAAGCATCCCTCAAACTGAAGGTTTTTAGCCCCCCCAAATCTGTCCCTGTCTCCGCAGCTGTGCACAGTGATAAGGGACAGAGCCGGGTACGTTTCTGGTCCTCTCCAGAGTGCGGGGGTTTGCTGCTCACTTCAGCAGGGTCAGTATTTCACCCCGTTATCTGCCTCTGCTGCAGGTCTGGTTTTTGCCGGCGCTTTACATACTGCGGTTGAACGTGTCCATCTGGTTGTTCTTGCAGCAATATTCATTTGTAAGTTATAGCCACTAGTTATCGCATGATTTAGTCCCGGGGTTATAAAAATAACAATACATATATTGAGCTCGGTAATACTTTAAATAAAATTAATGAAATTGTTAATTTTTCCTCTCGCCGGAGCAATTAAAGAGATAGAGACTTCTCTGAGAGTCTGGAAGTTCAGCTTGGATCTTATTAAATCACCCACAGCCTTATCTAAACCGCCCTGGAATTGCATGATAACGAAATCTTATCGCTCGTGGGTTTACAGCCCGGCAAGAAGAGCCTCTTCTTTCTCCTTCTCCCTTTCCTGCTACTTCTGCTGCCATCAGCTGAGAGCAGCAGCACCCCAAAATTTTGATCCACCTCTCTGAAATAAAACTGCAACCACACGGCAAAATAAAAGTGGTTAATTGAAGTCTTTCAGGCTTCAAAAAAAATCCCCCAACACCTCTTTTGGGTCGTGTGCTGGTAAAGAGGCAGGTTGATGCTTTTATTTGATCTCAACAGGTTTTTCCCATCTGGGGAGACAAAGTTCAAATAAAAAACCCCGGACATTTTGAATATGAAATGTTTGGCAAAATCCAGACGTTGGAACATCTGTTGAAACCCGGTTTAAGTCCTGCTTTCTCCCCCCATCGCCACCCCCCAGCGCATCTGGAATTGCTTTCTCCCTTATCTCCTCAATTCCAATTACAACACCATCTTGTCTGTGGTTTCGCTCTTCGTTATGAAATCGAGTTTTATTTTTCAAACCCAGCGAAACCAACCTAATTAAGCACCGCAACCGAGATACCACAGAGGCACTTCGCTCCCTCCTCTGTCGAAGGGTGGGCGAGGAGAAGTTAATTTATCACAAAATGTGATGCACGAGTCATTTGATGTGGAATATGAACATTTTTGGGGGGGGCTATTAACCGGTTTCATTCACCACAGAGCTCCATGCTCTTATCGCTTTATCTCCAGCGTTTATCATAGAGAAAAAAAAAAAAACAAACCTCTCTGCTCCTACAAATAGGCAGAATATAATATATAATTCTCCAGAAGAGAGCAGTGGTGCGCGTCCCGCTGCGCAGCCCGGCCGCCCGCTCCCACCCGGCACCGGCGGCGGGGGCTCAGCCAAGCCCCCCCAGGGGTTTTCTCGCCCACCGGGGATGCTGGTGTGGGGGTAAGGGAGGTTCTGGGGGTGGTTAGGGGTGGAAAGGCAGCACAGGGCGACTGGGGAGACACAAACGCCCACAAGACGCTGATAAATGACCGTCTTGTTGCTCCCTGCGGTTTAAAGGGGAAGGGAAAGGGCAGAGGGAGAGATAAGGGAGGGGGATGAGAAGCAGAAGAGGCCAACAACAGGTCCAAACCAGTTGTCATTCTGCAATCTGGCAACTTTTCTGGGGTTCTGGGGTTTATTCTGCCATGGATGATGACCCCTCCTGCAGGATGACTCACTGCATTACTACTTCAGAGAGTGCTTTCCAGTTTATTAGATGGGAATCTTCCATTTCATTAACCAGGAAGTTTTTTGTGGTTTTTTTCCTTTTTTTTTTTTTTTTTTTTTTTTTTTTTTTTTTTTTAGTTTGTTTTCTCCTCTGGAGGGATTTGTCCTCTGTGCTGAATCTGAGGGGGTGAAAGGCTCCAAGCGGAGCAAAAATCCATCTGAAATCCTTATTGCAGGGCGCCGGGGCTGGGGAAGAGAGAAAATGCTCTGCAAGGGAGAGTTGCTACAGCCCTACATCAGCCAAAACCCAACAACAGCAAACGCACCCCGGTAAACCCAGCCCCGTTTTGCTCTTGATTTACCCCAACTTTAAAAAGGAGAATGGGAGCAGTCCCAGGGCCAAAAAAAATCTCTATATATCAGCTTTCCTCAGCCCCGTGACATGAAAACACAGCTAACAAAGATCTTTTGAGGGGAGCAGATGGAGTTTGAACCTTGGAGCCAAGTCCAGCCCAAATCTTAATGAGGTCTACAGGAGGTTTACCTAAGTTTGAAACTCATAACGGGGTCTTTTATGTGCGTTCCTGCTCGCATGTGCGTGTGCGTGAGCGTGTGTGTCTGTATATACACAGACACATGGAGGTCATCCTTTAAAAAACTCCTCGGTTGTTTTAGATAACAAAATAACGTTACCTCACGCTTCCACTGGGAACACTTCAAATGCTGAGGGGAGGACATTTATTTAACTAAGGCAAACCCGCAGAAGCCACGATGGGTGACCACTGCGCATGTGGGTACGTGCGTGTGAGAACAGCCATGGGGTTTGTTGCCTCTCTGGCTTGCGAAAGATTTTTAAAGGTGAAGGGAGTTTAAAAGGACACCAGTCTATTAAAAATGAACTCAGAAGTAGCCCAAGCACAATCTCGATGAAACCAGAGGTGCATTGCTAGTAGCTGGATCTAATTAATCCGTGGCTAGGAGGAGACAACTGTGAGGAAATGGGGTAAATAGTCTTCAGCTGGAACAATCTATAAATCAGAGCCAGCCATGTTAGCAGTAACGTTCACCAGCTTCCTCTGGAGATGGGCTGTGTTTTTTGGCTAGGCTGTTGGATAGCCAGTGTCCTCTGCTGTGGCTTCTCAAGTGTTTTTCTTCACAAAGGAAAAAACAAAAGACCATATTTCCAATGTTTTACCGTTGATGGAAAGGAAGCAGAGTGGCACAAAGTACTTTATGTGTTCTCTTTGTCCCAGTGCACACATCCCAAGCTCAGGGGTGTAAACCTTTGTCCTCAAGTGCCCTGGAGATGCCCAGTGCTGCCAGAAGAAGGTGGCTTTAGCTCACTTTATTCCCAGGGCTGCTTCAGTTCCTGTCATTAGAAGACCATCCACTGAAGAAACACCTAGAGCAAAAGGCATCCTGGCTGGGGGAATCTCAGTCACATCCCCAAGATGATGTTTGGGTGTTGCGGGGTCCCCTTTTCACTATCAAAGAGGAGGGAAAAAGATCACCCCCAGATGTGACATCCCCAAAGCACACAGGGTGGATGGGGTTGGGAAGGCATAGTGGGAGGCAAGGCAGCCCAAGGCCAGCATGTTTAGGGATTGACCTGTGCATCCATCAATGTGTTAGACTAATGCCAAGACATGAGGCAATTGCAAGCCGAGGCAACTGCAGCCATCAGATGGATTTATGGAAGGGAGAAGAAAAAAAACAACTACAGACAATGTCTTTTCCATTTTCTTAACAGGTTGTTCATTTAAGTTTTGAACATTGGGATATTTCTACTTAGTCATCCAATGTAGAGCAACTGAAATTCAACATTTTTCCTAGAAAGCAAAACCAGCGGAGTGTTAGAGAGAAGTTAATTTTGTTATAAAAATAATCTTTTATCTGTGCATGAGAGAAATATTTATTCAGGAAGGGTACACAGACAGCAGGAAGAGAGCACTCCCACTGCTTGGATCAAAGGCTCCATCACACTCTTTATTTTATTTTGTTTCTTTTTTTTTTTTTTTTTTTTGACAATTCTTTCCCATAGATATTTATTTTTCCTGAAAAGTATGTCTTGAGTTGATTTTGCCTATCTTTGATAAAAATCAATAAAATACGACGGTCCCTGGTTGCATTGGGCTTTTTGGCTCACAGTTGAGGTTTGTACTTGATGGTTCTACCCTGACCTGTCTCCACAAAGAAATAACCTCCCCGTCCCTTTTCTCAACAAA
>NW_015090842.1:8245162-8267152 GCF_001431845.1 Calidris pugnax | reverse complement strand
AAAACGTTTCCGTAAATAAGATTGGGACCTATTGTTTCCTTGCTGAAAAAAAACCCCAAAAAATTAAACCAACCAACCAACCAACCAAAAACACCTAAACAAAACAAAAAAGGCAAAAATACGTTTTCTAAAAACACTATAAATTCTGTTCATGGGATTCTTATTAATCTATGCTGTATGTACCATACTGGTAAAGAGGCCTCCTTAGTTAGATCTGTTCTGCTGTCTCCTGAGTGTTCACATTGTGTTGTAACACGAATCTCATAGCTGTTCTTTTTTTCACATAGTTCCCATCGGTTCACGGTCGTGATTTTTTTTTTTTTTTTTTTTTTTTTTTTTTTTTGACAATTCTTTCCCATAGATATTTATTTTTCCTGAAAAGTATGTCTTGAGTTGATTTTGCCTATCTTTGATAAAAATCAATAAAATACGACGGTCCCTGGTTGCATTGGGCTTTTTGGCTCACAGTTGAGGTTTGTACTTGATGGTTCTACCCTGACCTGTCTCCACAAAGAAATAACCTCCCCGTCCCTTTTCTCAACAAACACCGTCTTCATGCCTTCAGTCTGAGCCTCAGGAGCTTATGGTGGCTGCAGCTGTACACGTATGCTTTCCTTGAACTAAAATGTGCTGACAGCTAGGTAAGATGTTGCAATTATCTCTCTTCTTTTTATTTTTTTATTTTTTTTAAAGTACGTGGCAATATTTTTTTTATGCTGCTTCTTTTCCCCATTCCAGTCCTGGGAGGTGTTGATACCTCCTCTAGCGGCTCTCCAAACACGGTACCAAAACACATCAGTTAGGACCAACCCTTTTGTCAGCTCAGAGATGCCAAAATCTAAACAAAATCCGTCATCTTGTTAAGAAGGAAAAGGAGAATTTGGCCACTGGAGGTGTTGCTGCGTTCCCTTGGTGTATGCTCCACGATGCTTCGGTGGGTGACAGAGAGGAGCGGGGGAGGAGTTGAGATTTGAGGACCGAGGAAAAAAATTGGGTTGAAAAAGGGAGAAAATCCTTCTGTTTCACATGAACAGCTATAAACTTGTTTCAAACTTATTAAAATACTGCCTGTGCTCTAACAAAACAGGGCATCTGTCAGTGAAGGAACTAAGGAGGATGTTATTAAAATGTTCGCTGTCTCTTTCTATACATTTTCATCCCGCATAGTGATACAAGGCTTTTAGAGCCCTTTTAGCACCTGTAATAACATTAACCTTTTCATCAAATGTCCTTTGAGCATAAGAAATCGTGTTTATTTAAAATTTGCAACAGGGTAATGATAAAGCTCCTTCTCTATTTTCCCGCTTCTGTTGTTTGCACATGAAAAACTCCAGCCAGGCAATTGTGGTAAATGGGTGCACTTCATTTTAGGCTCCCCTCTCCCTCCCAAAAAACCTTTTGTCCCGCAGGTAATCGTGGATACAGCCCTCCCTGCAGAGCCACATGTGCCTGGGGATGGTGGGGGGGCAGCAACGCTGCAACATGCTCCATCACACACTGCTTCCAAAATGCTGCTAAATACAGCAAGATAAGGTGTTGGGGGTTTATTTTTTTTGTTTTTATTTTATTCCAGTTTAACCCTTTACAAGCATTGTATTATAGCTCCCACCTCCAGGCAAGGATAACACTGCAAGATTATTTCAACTGTTTCTATAGTGGAGCAAACCTTTTCTTATAGGAAGAAGAAAAATCCCGGGGAGACTCCCCAGCACTCACGTACCAGGGAAGAAAAAATGCAATCAGAATCAGACTTTTAGTCCCCTCATTAACCTGTCTATTTCTTTCACTTGTTGCAGGGTTGCTTTGCACTGTAAGGAACGCCTCATTTTGCTGATAATACACGCTTTGAGCAGCGCACGCTCGTGTCAGCGGAGAAGGAGGGAGTGAAAAGAAGGAGAAAAAGACCTGGGTTTGATGGACTTAATCTAAGCCCTGCTGAAAGACGGGGCTGAATCAGAGCACCGAGCGTGCCTGCGTCCGTCACCATCTTCTCGCCTTTCAACCCTCGGCCGTGGGTGTTCTCCTCCTCTTTGGTTGCGGGACAGGCTCTGCCGACCTGCCAGCTCTCACCAACCCCAGGCAAGCACCAAGACCCTCCTCTGCCTGGAGCTGGAGAAATTCCAGATAAAAACCAGTCCTTCCTCCCATTTGGAGCAGGAGGGCTCCGATCCCTCAGATCCAAGCAAGGTGTTTTCTCCCTGGGGTGGCCCAAGGGATGATTTACCTGGTGACTGAAGCTGAGCAGCTCTTGTGGCTGCCTTGGCTCAGCTTGCTGGGGTGATGGAGCAGAGCCTGCCAGGAGAGACCATAGATGGATGGAGACAGATAGGGACAGTGGGAGGAAGTGCTCAGTTGATATTAGCACAATGAGAACAACAACCATCTAGGCTGCTGTCATGTTTTGTTTTGTCTTTAAGGCACCATGGTGGTGGAGAGCTTTACAGAGGGGGCTGAGGAGGCTGGAGATGTTTTGCAGATGTTTAAGGGGGACTCCTTGCATGTGGAGGAGGAGTCTGGCAGAAAATGGGGAGGTGCCTGGTCAAATTAAGCAAGGCAGGGATGGCGGTGAGATCCCAGTGGATCCAGAAGCCAGGTCTTAAATCTGAAGGACAGAGGAGGGCACGGGTGGGAATGAGCTGCAAGGTGAGGACAGGCAGCTGACATCTGATGCAGCAAAGAGCCAGCCATTGATATACACAGAGAAGTGAGACGTAGCTGGAGGGACAAGCCAGAAGAACGTTGTTTGCAGAGATATTCAGGAGGGGAAAGAGCTGGAAAATGCATGTGCCAAGGCCAGGGATCAGAGGGGTGATATAAAGGAGATGAAGATCTAGTCTTGGCATAGTCTAAGCATGTCTTAGCAGGGACCCTGTGCATTTCTTGAGCTTGACTTCAGATACACTGGTTTTGTCAAGGTGGGGTGTGCAAGGGATGGTCTGGAGAGACTGAGGGTCTCCACTGCCGGGAGAGGAAAGGGACTGAAGATAAGTCAGGCTCACGTCTCTCAGGAATGGGTCTGGGGGAGCTGATCGAATCTGGAGGTAGACAAGGTGACCTTCTTTATGCTCCTTCCAAACTTACTTCTATACAAATCTCTTTATATGCAAATACACACATAGAGTATTTTCTGTGATTCTGTGTGGAGAGAAGTATATTTATCTCCACACTTATTAATTTGGAGATTACTATGTATATAGGCAGAGGGGAAACACTGCCATTTGCTAAGGTTGCCTAACGCTTTCCCTGTACACATTTTGGTTTCTTTGAGTTTTCTCCAGTCTTAACCGCTTCCATCAATATTTCGCATGTTACCCACAAAGCACACAATTGGGATTCATCAGACCGGCAAGTACTGAAAACTGCAGAGGAACTGCTGTTGAAACAAATGCATCCGTAGTTTCTGGCTCTCCTTTTGGCTGAACAAAAGGTGGTCAGTGCCCTGGGAGCTTTGACATTTCCAGTGGCAAAATCTGGATTTACAAAAGAAAATAACATATTATTTCTTTTTTAAAGTATTACTATTATTTGCTTTGCTTTAGATGGTCCCAGGAATTTTGTTCTTCAGCGTAACCCCTACAGTCACTGGAAACCGCAGAGGACTGTGAACTCGGAGGAGTTGGTGGGGGTATGCCTTGCTCTCTCCAGAAGTGAGTATGTCACCAAACCCTTCCCAGGAAACAGCAATTGTAACCGAGCCTTCCAGCAAAATTTCACAGAGCTTTCTTCCCCAGCAGGATAAAATTAGCCGAGCTCTCTCGAGATGACAGCTAAGAACTCCAGCTTCCCTCAGATGACCTCAATGGAGTCATTTGTTGCTTAAATGACAGACAAACGCAGTAATTAGGTCTATTTAGTAAAGGGGAGGTGAAAGGTCAAACTACTGGGCAAACTGTCTCCACCGCTTGACTTGGTGACCAAGCCGGGGATTTGCAGGAGGTAATGTTTGTACAACAACCTGACACGGGCGAACAGCCCGCCAGCAGGTCCCTGCTTGGCGGCAAGGGGCTCCTGGTCCTGTTCAGAGCCTCAAATCCCTCATTTCTACTAATAAAACCCTGGACTCTCTCATTTATGCCGTAAGAGATTAAACCCAGAGGAAGGAAGAGCTGATGAAAAGATGGGCGATTGTATTACGGGGTTGGTAGGTAGGGTAATCAGGAGGGGGATCGGCAGAGAGGGGTTAGGAGACACGGGCTGAGTTAAGTGGGAAATTACCGACCTTTCCCACTTCGTTTCCCTCTTCCTCCCTGGCAACGCTCCCTTCTGTTCTCTTGGCTTATTTGTTTTCCAAACTCGGTTGCACTTTGTGTGTACAACCCCATGGTGCATCCAGCGCAGCACGGACAAGCCACACCTGGATTTCTCCCTCCTGTTTTAGTTTGGATGCCACAGCATGGAGCTTGAACATCCCACTTACATGAAAGCATTGCTTTCAGTACATCCCAAATCTCCAGAAGACCCCTGAACCAAAATGTTCAGCTAAGTGGCTATTTTTGGCAGAACAGTGCAGTTATGTTCAGTCCTGCTGGCTGTCCATCCTTGGGGCTCACAGCAAACCCACCGCTCTTTTACCCATGGAGAACTTGCAAGATTCTGCTGCTTCATGAAGTTGGGGAACACCGTAGGATTGTTGAGTGGCAGAGTCTGTAAATCAAGAAACACATTTTGCACAATGAGGTGGCAGAGGACAACCCTTACTTTGGTTTTGAATGAAACCAGCCAGGAGTGCTCCTCATCAGGAATCCTTGAACACCCAAAGGACCCCTCCATGTGGTCCATCACTGTGGACCACACATCGTTGCCCTGAAAGGCACATGGGTGCCCCTGGCATTTCCCTCCTCGCCTTTCCTCCCCCACATCCCTTCCACCTGAGCTCCTGCCCATCTCCTCCAGAGCCCGCCGTAAAACTCCCTTCCCTCACGAGGCCTCTTAACCCCTGTCTGCGGGGCCCCGCGAGGAGGTGGCGGTGATGCCGATGAGAGAGAGGGTCACGAAGAGCTGACGTGAGAGTGAAAAGAAAATTAGAAAACAAACAGAGGGGAGGTGGAAACGCGCCCGCCCTTGAAGTGCAAAGACACTCCCCCCCCCACCGAAATGGGCTTATCTTCAAAAAAAGAGCCCTTGCGATGATACAAGAAAGAACAGACTTCTCACACCTTGTCTTCGCTTCCCGGAGATCCTATCTGCCCAGAAGTGCCTGTGATCTCAGTCAGACCTCTCTACCTTGCCACTCGCCTTTTAAGTCTGCGGCAGCTGTTTTGCTAAGACAGAGACCTTCCCACTTCATCCTTTTCTCCCTCGGCGATGGCGAGTGAGAAGACAGGCGGCGTTTCTGACGTGCTTAGGGAGCGGTAAATGTCATTCCAGAGCCTCTCTTTTGTATATTTTCTCGTGAATGGATTAGTTTGTTTAAAGGACATCTCCTATTTAACACCTCATTGAGCAAAAAACATGTACAGACAAGACTTTTTAAACTGACTGCTTATAATGAGCTTAAAGCGCATACTGAGTACCTTAATAATTTGCTCAGTTTTCAGACATACCGATCACACAGGAGTTAGACTCTGAGTCATGAAACTTATATGTTTTATAACAATATGATCCATATTTTTCCACTGTTTTTCTGTCCAAAAGCAGACAAATCATGACATTCTTGATGAATACTGAGGGTGTGAGTAAAGAAACCCAAATTGGAATTGAGATTTACAGCACTGGTTTATTCTCCATAGGATCTGGTTGGAGTCCCATGGCTCCTGTGTTGGCATCAGCAGGAGGGATGTCCACAAGCCAAGAGCAAGGAGTAGCCCTTATTCACATGGATTAAGTCACTCCTGCAGTGTAATCGTAATACGTGGTGTTTGCATTGCAGTTCTTGTTAGCCTAAGTAGGCAGCAGTGACACCCCCCACCCACCAAAATTCTGATGTTCCTTAGGAGATCTCCTTTCACGTGTTCCCTGTCTTCATTTGATACAAACTATCCAGCAGGTCTTCTGTAATGGGATTACACGGATGAAGTCCACTTTATCGTGAGATCTTTGAGTGTTTATGACCTTGCATTGGTCCTTCATGACGCTCCTGGGAGCGAAGTGCCCTATTCAGCCAGACAACATTCCTCTACTGCTCTGCTACTCTTCCTTCAGAAGTCTTTCCATCAGCTGCAGAGGGACTGCCCATGAGGTAAAGTCCAAATCCCTTCCCATAGAGCAGGTTTATTTCACAAAGCAGGCAAAGCCATTTCTTCCTTGGGGAAGACTTAGCTATAACGGCTGTTTCAAACCCTTCCAGCCCAATCAACCCTTACTCTGTACTTTGTAGGTCACTGCAATTTCCTATGAACATGAGGGGAGATTTTCTTGGGAAATGTCTTTTTTTCTGTAAGTTTTCCAGCTGTTGATTTTCCCCAAGGAAAGTCAAATTATCCTTGAGCATTGTATCTGCAGATGTATGAAAAAGCTGATCTGTCACACAAGAAAAACCTGAACTGAACAGCTTCCTGCATTTCCTGGGCTGTGAATGTTAGAAAATAAGACCCAGACTATTTTTCTTCTAGCATCAAAATGTCCAGTGTGAAATCAAACCATGACCCCGGAGACCTTGGAGGCCATCTGGGATTTGGTGACCTTGATGTATATAGTCTGCTTGGGAGGGGAAGCCATTGGCCAAAACTAGAGCGTTTCAGGGACCAGATTAAATTGTAACCATGTTCCAGGGAGCTTGCCAGGGAGGCTAATGGACTGATCTCATTCACCTTGATGTAAATCCAGAGTAGCTCCACGAAAGCCAATAGCACTACTCCTGGCTCTGTGCGGAGGTACCGCTGAGATCACAAATTACGCATTTCTAATGAAGACAAAGTTAAAAGAACACGTGCCGTGCATGGAAAGCGAGGGCGTAGCAATGCCTCAGGTCCCAGGCATTGAATCTCAGAGGAAACGAAACTGGTCCAAGTATTAAGGCTTTCAGAGATGTTCTTCCATTGTTTTGCTAAGTAAATCATGAGTACTGATGCTAATTGATACTGTTCCTATATTTAAAAGCAAGAACCCAGATAGGAGCTGTTGCAGACCTAGGTTGTCTGTGGCACGGTCCTTCAGCGAGGGTGCACAAGTGCTGTTGCAGGAGTATTCTGGAGCAGCTGGAGAGCATAATTGGGATTTCATTTCATGAGGATGCTGAGAGCACACATGCATTTACTATGCAGCTCTCAGCAAGGCAAAACTCAGCACCCAATCCTCCTCCATCTGGGCTTAAAGCAAAGAGCTCTCACTTCCCATTTGGATAGGCATAAGACCATGAGATAGGTCCGTTTACCACAGCTCGACTGAGGTGGCACATCTCAGGGATGTACAGGACCTCAACTCTAAGACCTTGGGGATGTGCCACTTCTCCTTGCTGAATCTTTCCCCTGGAGTTCTCCAAGGATGTCTCAAAGAGGGCTGCTCTCCCCATGCCCTCCCACTGCCTGATTAAACCGGGGCAAGGATTTATCTTGAGTCTTGCACAAGTCCAAAGAGAAAGGCAGAAGTAAGGAAGAAGCAGTGTCATGAACTCATTTTCCAAAAATTTAGCTGAAAATGGTAATTAAAAAAAAAAAAAAAAAGCTGTGAGAAGTCAGGACAGGCTCCTTCCTTGGATGCATAGAAAATATTCATTGTGAGGTCCCCAAGGACACTGTCTCCCTGGTTTTAAATCTCATGCAAGAGAGGATAAATAGAGAGCCCCTTCCCCCTCCTCCCTTGACATTTCATTTGTGATTAAGGCACTATTCATCGCCCCTCGTCTTCCAAACCCTTTACTATTTATGGATCTGCTGTTTTTCCAGTGGTTGACACTAGCGTGCATTCAGCTCGGTTCTTCATTCCCCGTCCCATCCTGTTCCCCCCCTCCCCTCCATAAAGGCATTTCTCCATTTCAGTAGAGAAACCACTAGTGACTGGAGTGTCTGTGACCTCTGGGCTGTCAAACTCCCACTAACTAAATAAAAGCAGCCCAAGAGGGAGAGAGTTAGCATAAATCACCTCCCGTGACAGAGACCACCTGGTATTTGCTCACTGCACGGAGGTACCCAGTCTATTCCAGCTGCTGAGTTTGCACTTTCCCGCATTTTTATGGACACCGTTGGAGAGATACATGGTGTTTACACAAGGAATGGAAATTTCAGTTTTACTGCATGTAACTGATTTCCTCAGCTCGCGGTGGGCAAATTCTTTGATTAGCAAAGTGATGAGGCCCATCACACCCTGGAGGTGTGTTCTCAGCCTGTTCCCAGGTGGGATGCGGCAAGTGCTCGCAAGGTTTGGGCTCCTGCCCTACTCATCCACGTGAGAGCTTATGCCACAATCAGAAGATGAATAGGTTCATATCAGAGGAGAGCAAGGTCAGATACAGGTCTAGGCAGGTTTGGTTGTTGCCAAGCATGGCATCTTCATTTTTCACCATCTTCTTGATCTACACTGAGGGCCCCCAAGTCAACGTTCTCCATATTATGAGTGGCTAGTTCACTCCAATTCAGTGTGCCTAAATTACCATAAAGCCTTGAGCTAATCTGAACATCAACAGGGATCAACTGAAGTAGATGTGAAGATCAGCTGAAGATCTGGGGTCTGCCATTACCAAGAGAGGGGCTCTATCTAGGGTCAGATATGGCCCTTGCTGATAACTTCAGATTACTTACTCCAAGGGGTTGTGAACAAAGCAGATTTGTGATTTGCCCCTGCCTTATACATCTGGTAAAGTTGTTTTAAATTATTTCCAGCCACGATTGCAAAGCTCATATATTAAGGCCTCACAGTTTGTTATTAAGTAGCATTGCCATTTTTAAACAAAAAAGACATATATAGCAAGCAATGTTTATCAAAAAAAGACTTTCACTAACAACAAGGGAATTTTGTTGATGGTCTTCCATGAACAAAGAAAATGGGGGCAGGGGGGGAACAACCATAAAGAGGCAAAGGAAAGGCCAGTAACATTAATCCCATAACATCAAGTTTTAAGTGGAGAAAGCAGGTTTAGATAAAGGTGATCCAGAAGGGAGGAAGATTATAATTTCCCAGAGGTTTCTGAAATTTAAAAATAAAAAAATTATACTGTAGTTGAAAATAACAAAATAAGTGTGTGTACTTTCTTCTGATCGCTGTTTTTCCTGACTGTAGAATTTCAAAGCAATTTTTTTTTTATTTTTTATTTCATGTGGGGAATTCTTCCCATTAGTACCTTGGACGAACAAGAGGCTGAGGAGGATTTCAGGACAGAAACATATTTTTCCATCTTGAAGGCTGCTGCAGCCAAAGTGCAGCTAGGGAAGCTCTGAAGCCAGCTGATAGAGTAAAACCCTAGGACTGGGTGCACAATTAATTTTTTCAGACTGGTTCCAAACCCAAATAACTCAGAGGAAAAGCAGTTTGGAAATAATTCAGGTGAGATCAGCCAGAAATGCTGTTTTGCTTTTACACAGTGAAGCAAAGCCAAAAATTGGAATTGCAGTGAATGAACCCATTCATGGTGAACCTGCTCACTGTGGAACCACCTCTTCTAACCAAGTCCTGCTGACCCTTTGCACGTGCTGTGCCTGGCTTGCTTTTCCCGAGAAACCCTGGGGGTGATGCCCAGGGTGGCATCACGAAAGGCTCAGCTCAAAGAGGAATAGCAGTCCCAGATTGCCCCTCCACTCTTTTCCAGCCCAGCTTTGCTCCTGCTACTGTGGATCTCTCAAACTCTTGGCACTTCTGGACCTCAAAGGGGAGAAGTTGGAGAAGAGAAGCTGGTGGCAAGTCTGGAGAGGGCTGGGCACTGCCCAGTTGGAAGCTGCTTGTCTGAAGTGCCTTGATATTTAAAAGGATCCATTTTCTGTGCCTCTTTCCACCTTTGTATAACAGGACCAAGGTATCAGTCTTCCTTGAAGAATGCCATGGGGCACTCCATGGGCTCTCTGAAATGCTGGAGAACTAAAAAAGCCCCCAGCTGGAGGAAGATCGCCCTCATTTTTTTCCAGAGGAGATCTATTGGAGATGTTCAAGCATCTGGATATCCTACTTGGTTTATCCCTCTGGACTGAGTGAGATCCAGCTACGTCTGGCACTCAGGGTGAGCCATGGACACTGTGGCCCACATGCTCATTGCTGCCTGCCCTGCCCTGCTTGGGGACCAGCCTTTCACACGTTTTACTTGCCCCACTGTCAGGACAGCACGTTTGCTTTTGCCTGGAGCCCCTTCAGCTGTGGGATGCCAGGGAGCATTCAGGAGAACATTCTTCGATGACGTAAATGCAGTAATAGCACTTGTTAGTGGTATGTGCGCTCCCTGCCAGGCTAGGGGAGAGGAACTCGGGTTTTATTCAGAACAGTGTCTCTGTGTCCCCTTCGCACAAAAAAAGCAAAGAGAGCCTGAGCCCTTTCCACAGCGTCTACCAAATCCACAAATTTAATTTAGGAGCGCTGCATGTTCTCAGATAAGGGTTTGGTTTGCTCAGGTTTACAGAGTTACATATAATTGGAGTGCTCTGAGTAGCAAAAACTGAGAGGTCTCCATAAAGACTTCGGCAGCCGGGACATTAATTGCATTATTTTCTTTACAGATAAATCTTATTTGGTGGAGCCAGCATCATCAGATAAAACATAGATAAGATCAAACCTTGTCTTTAAATTCCAGATATCCTGGCTTGAGAAAATATGGAGATCAGATTACGGCGTAACTTTTAATGGGCTTCAGAGATTTCTGCCCAAGCGGGATGGTAAAAAATGTAGATCCTTCAAGATCCTGGAAGGAGCAGATACACCATATTTGTGCAGTAGTCAGCAGTTTCAGATAAGGAACGGTGGATAGTCAGGTCTGATTGCTGCTTTGCTGATGTTTTCCACATAAAAGCTGCACTCTCCTTCAGGAAAAGGCTTCGAGTCTCTTCAGCAAACATGAAAGCCAGCCCTTATACCCAGTCTAATTCTCCTCGTCGGCTTTGATCCAAAACATTCTTCCAAGCAGGAGAAGGCTGGGGAAGGGAGAGGGGAAGGGACGGGGAGGAAGATTGAATAAGGGAGCCAAGAGGCTGCTCTGGAAAATCACGGCTGAAGTTATAGGAGGGGAATTAATCTTGAGAGGCTGTATGTAGCAGTTTCATCCATCAAGCATGACACTGGTACCATTATTAGAGAAGATGGAAAATTAAATTGCAAAATTATCTGTTCTGTTTCATTGACTTTTTTTTTTTTTCTTTCTTTCTTTTTTTTTTTTTTCTTTCTTTCTTTTTTTTTTTTTTCTTTCTTTCTTTTTTTTTTTTTTCTTTCTTTCTTTTTTTTTTTTTTCTTTCTTTCTTTTTTTTTTTTTTCTTTCTTTCTTTTTTTTTTTTTTTTTCCTCCCTTTCTTTCTTTCCTCTTTTCATTCCAGGCATCATTTGCGGCAATACCACTTGCAGTTGGCAGCGGGTTATTAAAAGCACCTGGCCATGAAAGGAAATCAGATCACAGGGCATGTTTGGTAGCGCTGCGGTTGCAGAGCTATTGGTCCAAACGTGGCATGAGAGGGGGGAACCCAGCCGACAGGCGCTGGGTGGAGCGAGGACGAGGGGCCCTGTGTGGGCTCTCCTGGGTCACGGTGGCTCCGTGGCAGGGCACCAGTTCCCCGGGATCACGGCCAGCTGCCAGACTTGAAGTCCCTGCCCATCTTTAAACACAGGGACGCCCAGTCCAGCAAAGGAGAGATGCTGGAGATGAGAAACACTGGCACAGGCTAGAGGGCACCTGTGTTATTATTCCTCTCTCCTTCTCCCTGATGCTCTCCACCTCCATTCTTCACCTTTTGGTCTTTGCTGCCCCCCTCTCCTCCTCACATGTCCACCAGAGACCTTTCATCCTAAATTCCCACTCCTCCTTCTTCTGTGGATTCTCCCTTGCAACTTCCAAAACAACTCGAGAGCAGTGGGAATGTGGTAATTTAAAGTCAACAGCAACAACCTAAAAAAAAAAAATCCCCACTGGAAACTATTTTTAAACAAGTGACTCCCCCCAGGAGCCACTGTTGGTTTTTGTTTTTTTTTTACAATCCAAACACAGGGACACCCCAACGTCATGGGAATCCAAGAGAAAACAGCCCTAGCTGGGAGCTATTGCCCAAAGTTCAATAGTCCAAGCTGTGTCCCTCTCCCAAGTGATGTGCAAAGAGTAAACATGAAGAATAAAGCATGAAAAGTGGTTAAAAAACACTCGGTGTCCTTCAGACACTGAGTCTCTTAGTAAATCAGAGGAATAATTTATCAAATAATGTCAGCAGTGGATCAAACCCTAATAAGCGGTAGAGTTCTGGTTGGTTTTGAGTCCTAATTGACTATTATATCATAAATAAAGTAGGAAAAGAGAAGCAGCAAAGAAATGACCTAAGTATCTCTGAGTTGTGCTGGTGGAAAGATCAATTCATAATACTGTGAAGAAATGTAAATAAATTGTCCATCTTGCTGGGAACTGAACCCTGGGGTTCCCATGGCCTGCCATCAAAAATAATTTATTTTTTCTGTATGCATGTATATATATGCATGTCTATATATATATGTATTTTTATATGCATTTTTAAGCACCTGATAGAATTTGTGAGCATTTAGGGAGCGGTACCCTGGTGAAACAACATTATGTTAAAGACTGAATTGCACGCAGCAGTCAGTAAGATTTGTACTGAAAAATCTTGCACTCTCTTGTGTTTTTCTCTGCCTGATTTCTGGCTTTTCCTGGCTCTTGCATTGAGGAGTAATTTGTAGGGGTCAAGCCATACACTGTAACTCCAGCACTGTATCTTATGCTGCTACTGTTTCACTGACGCTGGAGAGTGAATTCTGTACAATAACAACAATAAATAGTAATATCCAGTTCTTGCGAAGCTCTTTAATCAGAGTTTCACAAAGTATTTTGCAAAGGGGAAAGGCACTACGGTGGCTGCTCTAATGGAGAAAAATTTCAGCATCTTCAGTCAGAGGTTCCTCCTAGTCCTGATGGAAGTTGATTTGGCAATCATGAGCCATGGCTGCTTGGCCTGTGTGGCTGCCAAACTTGGCATTGTAATTCCATGGCCAGAAATCCTACAAGAACTGATCCAAAGAGCTGCAGTTGCTTTGCAAAGGGACGTGGAGATCCACACCACCTCCAGCACAGAAGCTGCTGCACTGGCCTGTCATGGGGTGCTGGGCTCACAGCCTCGTATTTGGTACCAAAACACCTCATGGAGGTGGATGCACATCTTCCCCATGGGCTAGCTCTTCTGCTGTGATGAGAAACATCCCTGAAAGGGTGGGAGATACCTCTCCGTAACATGATTCAGAGACAGAGAGGCTGAGGCTTGCAGTATTTTGCTTGGGGGGAGCTGGCTTTTCTACCATCAGACTTGGAGGACGCCACAGATCATCTTTGCACTGATTCTCTCACAGTGATGGAGAAATTCCTGCATCCAAAAGAAACAACATACCCCAGCAGAGCATAACCTGTGAGGCTCGCTCATCCCTTTTAAGCACAAGGGGAGAATATCCCCGAGAGGTCTGGTTTTCCTGTCTTGGTTTTTTGCAAGTTTTACACAACCTTCCTGGGCTGCCTATGGCAGAAAATGTCTTACTGACCAAGAGATGAAGATTGGGTGGGTGGGTGGATGGATGGATGGGTGGGTGGATGGATGGATGGGACTCACTCACACAGCTCCACTTGCAAAGCTAGAAGGAGAGCAAAACCTAAGCAGCAAAAATACTACAAACAGAAAGTTATTCTCATTTTCCCATTTTTCTCCAAATCTGCACATAACCCAGACACAGTGGTGCTGGTCTTATGTTAAAAAACCAAGCTAGCCCAGAATCCAAGAAAGCACAAGTGGTGGTCAGTAGCCGGCTCTGGGGCTACTTATCTGTGTCTGTCCTGGCCTCTTCAAGTGCCTCCATCACCATAAAGAAGTCAGAAATGCCCCTCTGCCCTCACCCCAACCTCTGGTAATAAATCCAGGGAGA
Source organism: Calidris pugnax (assembly GCF_001431845.1). NCBI lineage: Eukaryota > Metazoa > Chordata > Aves > Charadriiformes > Scolopacidae > Calidris > Calidris pugnax. The sequence continues at coordinate 8,253,185 of NW_015090842.1, read as the reverse complement.
GGCAATGTATAGCACAAGCGAGGGACTGTGCCAGAACTGTCTCCGGAGCAGCACAGCCAGGACGAGAGTACCAGGAGAACATAAATTTCAGCCTGCTCTGCCTTATACCATGAATGCTGAGAGAGAGAAATGTAATACAAGCCTCTCCCAGGCCATTCCTGTGCCAAACGGCAGCCTCTATATCATTTGTTGGTTTATTATAAACAGGCTCCCAGTGCAGTTTTGAAGCAGGATATTTTTTATGAATAAACGTCGGGATATCTTTCCCCCCACCCCTCCTTTCCCCTGTAAAAGCCGTTGCTTGCAAACCTTCACGTGAAAACGTCAGGAAAACCAAGCTGCCCTGCAATCCTCGGAAGTGTTTGGCTTCTGGAGCTGTGCGTGGGGCGCAGGGGTTATTCCAGGGTTACTCCTGGAAATCCCACTCCGAGCCTTGTTATCATTTACCTTTCCCAGCCTCGCCTGCTCCGGGAGGCTCCGCAACGTGCCCTTCATAAAGAAATCAGCGGCAGTTTTAACGTCCGTACCCAGATTCCCTGTTTACTCCTTAGGCAAAGGCTTTTTTATTTTTTTTTTTTCTCCCCTCAGTGTAAACAGAGCTGATGGCTCCATCCCCTCTGTGGATTGTTTCTCGATATGAATGAAGCAGAGCCGCCCGAGCAGCAGTCATTCCCATTCCGGCCCAACGTAAACTTCCAGCGAGTTTGTGAAGTGTTTGGGTTTGCAAACTGTGAAACTGGCTTAAACTGTGTAACAAGAACACCCTCATATTGTTAGCACTTAACATTTGATATTTTTTTTTTTTTAAATTAAGACAAGGGTATTTTTGCTGCGTACAAATTTGATCTGTTTACCTTGCTTGCTTTTTTTTTTTTTTGTCTTTTTAAACAACTCTCACTGGACAAATGTTATATCTGCTACTGCGTAATCCAAGACAAACAAACCTGCTGTGAGTCCATTTAAAAGAAGCAGGTTCTTGCATTCAAACAAGGTAAAGAGAAAGAAATATTTGCCCTTTTTGCCAAAAATATTATGGCTTACATTTGTTTTTTATTTTCCTTTTATTAAATCACTTTTATAAACCACTCAGAAGTTTAAGTTTATTCTGTGACAATTAGTTTATGGTGTTTCTGAAGTGGATTTAGATTTGAGTGATAAAATTACAGGCCAAAATTACAACCATAATGGAAAATACTGGTTCATGTTTGGCTTTGCATACCACAACTGAAAGATTACTAGCCATTGCCAATAAGCAGGAGGAAGTAAAGATAATAGTATACGCATTTATAGACATGAGCTGGATTCCAGGACATGCCACAATAGATTTGTAGAAGGTGAACTGGAATATTTTAGCTGTGTTTCATTAATGGACAAAAATCTGGCAGGTTGTAAAGAGGTAACTATAGTTCAGACACTTGATTTGTATGATCTTTCCAGGAAAAATGCAGATCTTTTAAACCCTCAAATTAAACAGCTTTCTGAATCCCAATTCAGCTGCTTACATCACGGCGTAATTCCCTCTTTCCTTCGTATTTTCCAAAAAACCCCTGAGGTGGTCGGGACGTTTTCTTGGGATGAATCTTGTTGTTTTTCAGCGGAATACTTACAAAACCAGAACGCTTTTCTGGGAATGGGAAATATTATCAGCGCAGGGGGTTTGCAGCTCAGCTTGATGGTGCTGCACAATCCCAGCTGGTGCAGAGCCTCGTGGCAGTCCCAGCTCAGGTATCGCTCCCTTTCTCCCACTCACAGCCTCTTCCAGGATGCTCCTTACTCACAAATCCCGTGGGATGCGAGAGTGCCAGTCACTACCAGTCAGACATGAATCATCCTGGTGGCTCCTGTAGCAGCTTGGGTTCCTCCATCCTCCTTCTTCCTCTGAAGACCTGAAGCATCAAGACCTCACTATCAACGGGCAGCATTCTCCTTCATCTTCATTTGAGCTGCTGCCATCCAGGTCCCAACCCCAGCTAACAAGGGGCTGCAGGATTCACCTCTCCTCCTTTTCCCTTCTCTCTCCCTTCCTTTTTCTTCCCTTTCTCCCTCTTTTCCTCACCATGTTCTTTCCTCCTCTGTTGACCTGCTTTGCTTTACCTGATCGCCTGGCGGAGCAGAACCAAGAAAAGAAAGAAAAACCCCAAACCAGAAAACTATTGTTCTGCGTGAGCACACATCCTTGAGCTTTGGAAGGAGTTTGACCCCCCGCTACCCTCTTATAAAGCAGAAAGAAAACTAGGAGGTTTTCCACAACAAAATGTCTTCGAGACCTGACAAATTTGAGAGTTGTCCATGGGTGGAGGCGGTGCCTTTTTACTGGATGGGAGGGTGGGTTTTAGTTTGGGGTTTTGGGGATGGTTGTACACTGCAGCATCAGTTCCTCAGCCGGCATCTCTCTCTTTCACTCTCGGAGGGAGCTCTGGTGTCACATTTACACTATGGCTCTGCTGCAGTCAGAGCATAACTTTAAAGGCAACCAGCTACCAGGCACAAATCCATTGCAATTTAGCTTTTTATTATTTTGGATGCTCACGGAGCACGTTGTCTAGGTCCAAAACTTCCTGAATTTGGATCACCCAGAGTATAAGCATGATGAAAATAAGCCCAGCTGAGCTCTTCAGTTTTCCAAGGGTTTCCAAATCCGCTGTTACACGGTAATTATTACACAGGACTTGATGATCTTAAGGGTCTTTTCCAACCTAAATGATTCTATGATTCTATGAATTAACACAGCCCTCGGGCAAAAGAAAAAATAAACAGGTTACTCAGACTATGAGAAAGCGCTGTGGAAGAAATTCACATTTAGTGGTCCCCAGGTAAGATTGCTTTGATGGATGTAGATGGCTCAGAGTCTGCTTAGCGTCCAATTAGCTCTGGAAAGGGGGTTTATTCTGATTGCTAATTGCAGAGCACCCTGTGAAATGTTTGCTGCTGAAGCGCTGCAACGAGCACTGGTTAAAAACCGTTCTTGGAGAACTTCAAGGAGGGTTTTTCTAAGAAAATGAGCCAATGCTGTTGAGAAACTGAAAACATTAGTGGTCTGAAAGAGTGTCATTATTTTTGTTGTAAAAATGTACAGGGTAGTTTGGCATCTCCCTCTGACATCTGCTCCTCATTGTCTTGTGCCAATGCAAACTCATCAAGTCAGAAAAGATGAAATATTCCTCTCCACTCCCAAACCCACCTCTCCTCTGGCTTGCTCTGCAGCTGTCAGCAGCTCGGCCACCTTGGTTTCATTACTGAACCGTCGTCCCCCCGGCCAGCCACTTCTGCTGCTGACAGTTATGCTCTGAGTCTTGCTGAGCCTGTTTAAGATGCAGTTTCCCCACGGCTCTCCACATCTCCTTCCCTTCCAAAAGAGCTGTGTGGGACAAACCTCATGAGAAGCTTCATGTCTTGATGTAAACCCACGCTGATGAAGGTTTTCAGTTGAGAGTCTGAACTCTCCTTTCCTTCACCAGGGAAAACTAAGTCATATCAAACATAAAAATATGAACTGAGAAACCGGAGGTCCAGAAAGATGGACAGCATAGAAATGTAACCATGAGAGAAAACTATAAAGGGGAAGCCAAATGGGAAGGAAAAAAGGCAAATATTGCAAATTTAAATTCATTAAAGCCTTTCAGATTTGACACAACTCTACACGGTCCATTCCCTTAGTTTTTCTTGAGATAGTGAGGGTTTTGTTGCCAATTGGATTAACAACCTTATGGATGTGGTGATCATAAAGGGAAAATGTTGGGAGGGTGAGGTAGGTCCCAGGAGATGTTGGAGGGTAATGTAGAAATCCTAGAGCAATTGGAATTGTCAGCAGAAGAGTTTGGGGACAAGCAAGCTCAGGAAGTCAATTTGTGCTGAAGGGCTGTGTTTTCAAATCCAAAATAAACCAGCTTTAAAACAAACCTAAGACCCAGTGGATCCACGCTCCTGGATCCACGCTCCACAACTCTTGAAAATGTTGGCCCTGAGTGATGCCTGAAAGTGTTGTAAATCCCAGTGACCATGTACACACATCTACACACACGCACACACACTGGGGAGACCCATAAAAACTCAGCTTTATGGGAGCTGAGCCTGAGCTCAGAAGCTCAAGGAAGCTGCAGGTCTCTCTGGGCCCATCTGCCCAGCCCAGCTGCCTGCTGCTGGTCTACAAGCAAAATGCAGCTGCAGACCAGCTGTGCCAAGACCCCGAGCCTTGCCTGGCCCCACAGATAGCCTGGGTCTGGAGCATCTGCAGAGCATTGAGGACACATGCTGGGCTGGGAGTTGCAGAAGGACCATCAGCCATGTTGGAACCTCATTAATCCAGCAGCTCTTCACACCCCAAGCCCTGCAGAGGCACTCAAAGTCCCCTCCCAGCACCTGAACCCACTCCCTCACCTGAGCAGCACAGGGTTCTCATTAGCTGGGACTGGCCTGAACCTGTTTTAGTGGATCCCTCAACCCATCAGAGAGGTGAGCCAATCCCATCATCACTGTGGGTGGGGTTTGCTTCCTGGGGTCTATTTCTACCAGCTCAGTGCTAAGGGCCCTTTCTGACTTTTGCTCCAGCTAAAGTTCTTCTGGAGATGGACCCTTGGATGGAGTTTTGCTGCACAGGCATTGCTGGCTCCTCATCTTGACTGGACTTCTGGCTGTGCTTCCATCTCGAATCATACTTAGGTAACGCTTTTGATTTTTTCAATACTTCATTTTTGTTATCTCTGGTGTTGGCACCTGGCTTTAAACATGGCTTTGTCTGATGATCTTGGATATTCTGGTCTTAGTCTAGATCCTCTCATGGGCTCTATTCCCAGTAAGCTGGAAAATGTGGTGCCAGGTGTGAAGGGGCATTTAAATCTGTGCCCAAAAGTCAGGACTTCAATGTGGGTTCATGCCTAGTCTCACCACATGGCTAAGATGTCAGTATGGCTTGTAGGGCTTCATTCAGGAATTCTTTGGGATCAATGCACTGCTGTGTATTTGTTTTGGAAGGAAAAAAAAGGATTGCTTGAGATGCCTCTACCATGATTTCTTTACATGCCTTGGCCACGTGTGCAGACAGCAGCCTGGGGTTAAGAATGCACAGCTATGAAGTGCTGAGATATATTTTAAGACCTGAGCTTTGTAGAGCCAAACTATTGAGCTCCTCTCTTGGAAGAGAGCCCTTTAATTTCAGATTTTTCATGGTTACTTGCACTTATCCTGGTTTGGGCTTTTCCATGTTCTTATTTCCCTGTAGTTGGTACCATTTCTGAATTGCAGCTGAGAAGTGCAGGCTTCCCCTAAGATTTGTAAGCAAACCAGCAAGCTGTCTATTACTTCAAACTGGAATATGTCCCAAACTTTTCACCACTCATCTCAGGGTATTGACAGCTCCAAGTGTTTTCTCTAAACTGTTGATGTTGTTGGTATGGTTGTGATATTTTCTCCTTAGTCTTGAACTGCCGTGCTTCATTTCTTTGTTTATATAAGCCTCACAGCCTTCATTAGGAAAGTCTGGGCTGGAAAAAAATGTCTTGTACATAGAGCAGTTTGTTAGGGGGAAGAAAAATCAAATTGAAGGTTATGGTGTGGTGGACCTAGCCAGTGTGATTTATACCCCAGCAGTTTTTCAGGGTTCTGGTGGATAGGTCTAGAGTTGTTGCTGACTTAGTGGGGTGCACAGGGCTAGCAGCTTTCCATCCCCTGTTCATGCAGCTGGAGAAGATCTCTGACATCTGGAAAGTGGGTTGCACCAGTAGACTTGATGACTGGAAGGCCTGGAAGACTTTGCAATGGGTCTAAGGTGCTGTTTGAGTGTGGCCTGTGTTTGCTACATGTGGTGCGTGATCCTTGTGCCCTGGGGTCTGTGTAGGAGCACTGAACAGGTGCTTTGTATCCCAAACGAAGGAATCTCAGCTCCCAATAGTCCTAAACCACCTCCTAGACTGTTTTCCATGTCTATGCTTGCAGCTCGGCTCCCTGATGTTGGGCAGACAAACCAGCTTCCAGGCCCTTCCTTGAAGGGCTGTTGAAGTGGAGGTGTGATGTCCAAGCTGATGCTTGCATGAGCCTACTCAGCCTGGAGGTGGGAGAGGGAAGGTTTGTGCCTTCTGGATGTATCCAGAACAACCCTGGGAGTCATACCCTGATCTAAAGCCCTTCTCCAAGCTTTTATGTGGCAGAGGGATTTCTCTTAGTTTATCGACAGCCCTCCAGGGACTCTGAAGGTTTTCAAGGATTTTTGGGTGTCAAAGCCAGTGTTTGTCTAGGCATTTCTTTTCTGCTCAGTAGGGGCCACTTTTGTCATCCCAGTTATCTATCGAGGGGTTAAGTTCCCTGCGTGAGATGCTGATTTCATTACAACCCTGGGCTATAAACACTGTGTGCTGGGGCACTGACTAATTACTGGGTGTTATTGGCAGACGAAAAAGTGTGTGCGTGGGCCAGGAGATCAATTCAGCCCCTTGCTCTCTGCCAGCAAGTGAGTTATCTCCATCTCAAGTGATTCTTATTTCACTTCTTAATCTTATTTGTAAATGCGATCCCTCGATGACACAATGTATAAAACCTTGGCTTGCAGCACAATGTTGCTGAGATGAAGCTGGAAGGAGCTCCAAAGATATTTTAAACATGAACTTAAAATCTTTCTTTATTGTCTCCCTGTTTGGACTTATTTGGGCTAAGTGCATGGATGAAAAGGGGAGATGTTGCTTTGTGATTTAAGGGGGAGGGGGGGACATGCCCTGTGCCTAGATGACCCTGGTGGAAGCTGGTTTCTTATCCCCACTCTGCTGTTTTTCCAAGTGCTATTGAATGGGTCACTTCTCATTTACTCTGGCTTTCCTGCTTTTTCTGTAAGATTTAGTCAAACCTCAGATCTCCCCTTGAGAAGTTTCAAGGGTGATAGGGATAGTTGCTCTAGCTCTTGTTCAGCTTGCTGCTGAAAGACTCTGCTGTAGCTTGAGGTGATTAAGTGGGGAGGAAGGATTTCCCTAGCTTCCTGCAAGGATGTGTTTAATTAGTGAAGCTTACTTATACCTACTTCTGGATGGTTAAATGCATAGGAAAGTGCTATTTCCATCTTGAGATGTTAAAGTAATGCTTTGGCTCCAGTGGAAGCTACATACACCTGCTGGTGTGCACACAGCTGCCTGAGAAGATCATGGAACAGATCCTCCTAGAAGCTATGCATGCAGGACAGTGAGGTGATTTGAGACAGCCAGCATGGCTTCATGAAGGGAAAGTCCTGTCTGGACAGCCTAGTGGCCTTCTACAATGGAGTGACTATATCAGTGGACAAGGTAATAGCTATGGCTATCATCCATCTGGACTTCTGTAAGGCCTTTTTCATGGTTCCCCCACAACATTCTTCTCTCTAAATTGGAGAGGTACCGATTTCATGGGTGGAATGTTCAGTGGATGAGGAATTAGTTGAATAGTCACATCCAGAGGGTAGTGGTCGACGGCTCAATGTCCAGGTGGCAACTGGTGACACATGGTGTCCCTCAGAGATTCATGTTGGGACTGGTACTATTCAATATATTAATCAATGACAGGGACTGTGGGATTGAGTGTGCCTTCAGCAAGTTTGCTGATGACACCAAGCTGAGTGGTAGAGTTGAGATGCTGGAGGAATGGGATGCCATCCAGAGGGACCTGGACAGACTTGAGAAGTAGCCCCATGTGAACCTCATGAGATTCAATAAGGTTAAGTGCAAGGTCCTGCACCTGGGTTGAGGCAACCCCCAGTATCAGTAGAGGCTGGGAGATGAAGGAATTGAGAGCAGCCCCGCTCTCAATGTGATGTGGGATCTGCTCTGAGATATTTCTGGAAAGGGGTACAGAGGGGACCCTGCTTGCAACAAGGAGGAGGGAATGGAGGATTGTGAGATCCTGGGAAATCCCCCCCAGCTTTTCTCTGAATTCATGTCCAGATAGGGCTGGGAGATAACTGCATCCACCATCCAACTGCTAGGATTTCCTCAGAGCATGAGAAACAGACTTTTTTATGCCTCTGACCTTGATCTAAGTTTGTTTCCTTTTAAGCTGCTATTTAAAGGGG
>NW_015090842.1:8211137-8244479 GCF_001431845.1 Calidris pugnax | reverse complement strand
TGGGGGTGGGTGCAAGAGAAAGAAGGAAAGTTTGATTTCTTTAATGTTCGTGGAAGCAAGCGATTGATAACACTTGCAAGAGCCAGGCAGAGAGCCAGAGGGATACTGCATAAGGCAGCTCTGCCAGCGAAGCACAGCACTGCTGGCTGGGGATGCAAAGCTCTGCTTGTTTATGAATCCAGGCCACCCTTTGAGATGCTCTTGCCAATTGCCTCAGACTGGAGGGAGCGTTGCGCGCTGAGCTTTACGATCTGAACAAATGCCCACCAGGGACTGGGTCAGGACCACCAGCTTCATGGTCCTTTCCAGAGTCTGCGGGCAGATGGCTTCCCTGCTAGGAGGCAAAAAGGATTAACTCCTTCCACCTTCACTGCTGATTTTGTGACTGCTTTGGTTTGTGGGATTCTGCTTGGGTTTTTTGAGGGAAAAAAAGAGGAGAAATGCATAAAAAAAAAAATCAGCGTTGCATTTTTATTTGTGAGTAGAAAATAGTTCTTATCACAATACTGGGAAACTATTGTTCTGATTTTTATAAATATGCTCATATTCCCCTTGACTTTTTTCCTCTCCCTCCCCTCTTGCTATCTCCCCTGCTGTATGCCCTTGGCTGCTTCCCAGACACTTCATGATGGAAGAGAAGATAAGCTGTAATAAGGAGTAAAAATCAGGGGTGCTGCACATCTCACACTCCCCTAAATCAAGTCCTTGCCTGTGGAAATTCCCATACATTCAGTGTAAAGCCCCATGATTTCCACTGAGAAACAAATGATGGCAGCCACCTTCACTCCTGGACGGAGACCTGCAGGTCAACTTGGGGGGTGGGAGTTTTGTGTTTCTGCCTCCCCGGGTGCACCCCTGTCAATGACATCTGAACAAAGCCTGGGTAACCTTCCTGGCATCTGCTCTTGGCCAGGTGCCCTTTGCTGACAGCCTTCATTGTGCTGGGCAAGGCCTGAAGGTTAGAGGGGAACAGGAACCAAGAGCCCCCCAGGCACAGCAAGATTTTCAGCAGCGATAAGAAATTTGGGGTGAGAGGGTGGATTTTCAGTGTTTTGGAAAGTGAGAACCTCAATGCCTTTGTGGTGTTTTGAAGGCACTTTTTTTTCGGTAATGCTGTGGATCATTGATTGGGGGTGAGAAACTGCAAAGATACTCAAAAAGCAGGAGAGGAAAATCCCTTGCCATGCTGTTCTCAAACTTCAGCCCCAAGGATTCAATTTTATTCTTCTGGTGACTCACAGCATGACATTGGCTCTGTTTTCCTTCCTTGCAGAGGAAGCAAATAAGGCTAGTAATCCATCTTAAATATAGTTTAACATAACGTATCAGGTTCCTTTTTGCAAAGTGTAATGGATTCTTGGGGTAGAAGGTGCTGTGTATGAATTCAAGCAGATTCAGAGGGTGTAATTCACTGTGATGGGTCAAGGTTTCTAAGAAACCCTTGGTAATCTGTCACCTGGATCTATGACCCCCTTTGCACAGATCAACAGGCTGCAAAGCTTGGGGCAGTTGTCCTTTGACATCCTTATGAACTAAAGCTTCTTGGGCAGATGGGAAGCACCTATCGTCCAGCTTTTGGGGACACTTGCTTGTGGAGAGCAGAAGCAGATGGGTTTGCAGAGATGCCTCATGCTCTGTAGCACATGGGGAGTCACAGGGCTGGAGGAAGGAGCCACCAGAAGGCAGTGATGCTGTGGCAGTTGGTTGGGAGGGCTGGGCAGTGGGTGTTAGATCCCTTTCCTTGCAAAACCAGGAGGAGGAGATGTTTTATGGGGAGAAGGAGGAGGGGAAGAGCTGACCCTGGCTAACGCTGTCATGCTGCAGTGCCTGCTCTGTGTTAAGGGAGTGGAAGAACAGTTACGTTGCTGCCCAGCTCGCCTGCAGCACTCTGCCTTGCCTTAAAAGAGGCAGAAATCTAAATCCCTGGCTAACTTCAAAGCAAGCCAGGGAAGATTAGGCTCTTTCAGAATCAGGCAGCAGATGAGCAAGAGGAGGGATTTTGAGGCTCAAATGCTGCTGAGGGACCCTTGAGACCTTTCTCTGAGGAGGAGGGAGGAACTGACCCCTCTGGTTTAAAGATGCTTGTAGCAGATCAGGACCCCATGGCCCGTGTTACCCCCTGATTTCTCTTTCCCAAGCTGCTGGCTCTCACTTCCTTTCTAGCTGCTCCCTGCTCCTCTTCATTAGCAGCTCTCAGCAGCGCAAAGGAATCATACTCAGAAGTATGAGTTCATCTCCTAAAACTTTGTACTGATGCCAGCGGGTCAGTCACTTTGCAAAAAGAAACTTCCCTTTGAGAAACACTATCCCTTTTGAGAAAAGGCCAACAAACCAGAAAAACAAACTATCAAAAAATACTGCCTTCAAAAACACTCCTTAATTTGAATCTGTTTCTGGTCTTGTCCAGTTGGATGGCTGTTAGTATAAGCAGAGCCTCCTGTGCTCTTGCCGCTCTGCCAGTGACCTACAAACCTGCTTCTGTTGGGTGACCCTGGTGACCCTGTACAGAGGATGGGGAGCCGTTTCTGGCAGAGGCAAATGCAGGTCTTGCACAGTTCTTGTCCCCTTAGAGAAGCATGTCTGCTGTGTAAGTTATTGACCACGTGTACCCACCTCTCAGGTCATCCTGGCTCTGGTCTAGGACTGCCTGGAGAGGCTACCAGCAGATTGCCACCACTAGAGGTGTTCATCTAGACTTCTGACCATCACCCTTGTCTCTAGGACTAGGATGTTTCTGGGGAAGGAGCCAGGGTATGTCAGGCTATAGGGGTGGCACCAGCCCTACCTGATACAAAGCATCACATATCTTTGTCCCATGGCAATACCAGGTCCAGCTTTCAGCCATTTCTCATCATGCATGAGATGGTTATGTGTGGAATTCAGCACCTCTTTTGAAGGAGTTGTCGTTTCCGCTTGCTCCTCCTGCAGTCACTGAACCCTAGGAGGAACAGCACAGCCTGGTTAACATTTGGTTTGAAATATGTTATCCTGCACCTCTGTGTCTCAAAATCCAAATCCCAGAGTTTCTTCTAGTATGTGTCATTTTATTTCCTCACGAAGTCCTTTGTCTGCTGGAAAAGATTTTTCACATTGAGCAGCAGTGAAGGCAGCTGAAATGTGTTATTCCTGTAGTGAAATAATGTTTTCCTAATCTCAGTGTCTTTTTTAAGCATGTCCACATGTAGCGCACTTCAAGTCCAAGGCACAGCTGCAGAGAGTACTGAGAAAGGTTTAACTGCTGGCACACTCCAGGACTGTGCCTCTCTCTGTTGGACACTGTAAGAAACTAAACCAATTACTTGCCTGCCCCTCTGCTGGAGTGAAATTTTTATTTGTGTTTATTGGTGATTTCCTGGTTCTCCAGAACAGAAGCCAAAAGCACAAGATGTGTGGAATGAGGGACAGAAAGTGTTTTAAGGAAGAGCGCAGGGTGAAGGAAGTGTTGGCAGTGTGTTACCTTGAGTTGATCAGCATCAGAAAAATCTCCAGCTCAGAAGTGTGGGAGATCTAGAGCAGCTGCAGCTTATGGGGGCTCAGGCAGTGAGATATCACATACCAGTGGGCACACTAGGCTAAAGCCAAGGGCTTCCTAAACCTCTGTGGCAACTTGTAAGAAGCAGTCCATATGGTAGCCAGGTGCCATGAGAGGTAACATTGCCCATTAACTTCTTGATAAAGCACAACTTATTTCACTCTTTCTCACCAGCATCTTCACACAGCCCTCTGAGGAGCTGCGTGTTGGGGAAGAGCTTATATTTCCAATTGCTGGTTGAGGATCTGGGCAAAAGTGGAAATATGCTTTCTGCTTTTAAGTACAGTGGCTTTTAGCCAGGTCTCCCCTAAAATTCCCTCCCTTCCCCCCAAAAAAAAACTTTCTTTCCTCCAAACGCACTTGGCTGAGTCAATTGCTGTTAGCGTGAGCTTCTTACACAGGTAGGAGGAGGGGAATCATGAGCTTGGGCTTGGGACCAAACCTGCAGTTTTGTCAGTTGCCACAACAGAAATTCAGACTTCAGGAGTTCAGTCAGAGTGGTTGCCTGCATCCCTGCTGATGCTCTTCCCTGGTTTTCCATGCTTCCTCTGGCATGAGGTGGTTATCTCTGGGTGGTTATCTCTGGTTGGTGACCCATAGATAATCCTCTAACTTCTTTTTCAAGAGGAAACTGAAATGGTCACCAATTTTCATTCTTAATAGAAATCTAGCCATTGCCATGGCAGAGAGCTGGTGAGATGAGGCCAGATTGTTGGGACAGTTGTAATTATTAGATAGTCATTCCACCGATGACTATGTTGCTAAGATTCAATTAAGTACAATCAAGTATTACACGTAAAGAACTAAAACAGGCAGGCTGGAAGATCATGCAGGGTGGGTGGGACCTCAGGATGTCCTCTATCCAACCTCCTGCTCAAAGCAGAGTCAGCTATAATCTCACCAACATCAGGAAATGCTGGACATAATACCATTGGAGACAGTGTTTTACCTGTTTAAAGACAGAGCAGTTGCCCTCACCCATCTGCCAGAGATGGCAGAGGACAGATAATTTGTGCTGTTTTTTTACCTGCCTGCCTGCCTCATGGAAAAGACTTAACACAGTGGTTCTTGGAAAGCACAGAGTTATGTTTTGTCACTGTTGTTGTTATTGCCCTGCTAAATTCTCTAATTCCTCCATCTGACTTCAAAGCCCTGGCTTTGAGGACACTTCTCAGTCTTTGCTATTCAAGCATTGTCTGTAACAGTAAGAGGCAAAATGAAGCTGTTCTGCTACTAATTTAAGTTGTTTAATTCACATGATACTACACCAGTTCTGTTCTTTGAGTGGATGTTCAAAAAGCTGAGTAACTCTGAGTCAGAGACTGTTCCCTGTGTCTGTGCTGATGTTACCAGGACCGAGTGGCTTCTGAAAAGGGGTAAGGGGGTCATTTGGCTACATGGTGAGTGTAACACCAACTGTGGGTGTTTACTACACCTGGGTGTGCTCAAGGCCATGCCTTTGTCTGCTAACAAGGCTGTAGGACGAATTCCACATCAGGATGTTGGTATGGCAACGTTTGTTTTGAGGGATGACTTCAAAGACAGGTCATACTTCTCTGAACAGCTTCAAATTTTAATACACACAAGAAAGGAGACCTGGAGCAATATCCAGCCAGGCCAGTGTTTTAATATAGCTGTCACCTTTCACTGCTGCCTTTTCTCTTTACTCTGCCACCTCCGGGTGGGATGCTTATGCTATTAGCGTGTCTAATTAATTGGGTTTTTTAAATAGAATTTGGCCTTTACTGCTTTGGTGCAGTCCTGAAGACTGCAATGTGCAGATCTGAGGTGAGTTCTAATTCTCTCAAAGCTTCTATGAGTCTTGACCAACAGGTTTGCCTAGCATATCCCCAGTAAGCAGTAGCTACTTTTGATTACTCAGCTGCTTCTAAAATGGAGAACAGTTCTGATTGCTAAACACTGGTAGCTGCAATGGATGTGGAATGAAAAAGAATAAAGCCCATGAGGTCTAACTCTGAGCTGTTGGAAATGAATCTTTTGCTGTGCTCAATACATTAAAGAATCCAGTGCTTTTTCTTCTCAATAACTACTTCATATCACCCTTATCTATTCACTTGTGAGTTGTAGGCTTGTAAAGCAGTGATAAAATACAACAAGGAACACGGACTTGATCCAACATGTCCATTTATTTTTCCCCATAGGCAGAGATGAAGATACAGCAATCTTGAAAGTATGTAGCACATGCTGCTGTTTTGAGCCCAACTAGACTTTTAGTGTCAACCCTTATCCCCTCTTCTCTTTAGGCTCTTAGGCTGATGTTGTACATCACAATCGCACTTAAATCTATAGGGTACCACCTCATTTGTCAGTTGCCACAAAGCATTTTTGCTGTCAGCCAGGACAAGGTCCATATTCAAGCCATGATCAAACCTTGGACACAGAGCGTGAGCAACAGCTCCAGTGAATACTCCTGTCAGTACATGGATTAGAGTCTTCTTTAAAGCACCTCCTGCCAAGGGCCTGATGTCATCTGTCTTCTCGGATCAGGGAAATGCTGTGAATTCAATTTGTGTGATGAACAAATCCCTTTCTATGAGAGCACTCAGGCTTGATACCAAGAATTCAACTGATTACTTTTTTCCCTTCTCCCCTTGCCCCCATCCCCACCCTTATGAGGTAGATGTTGGCATTTAATGTCGTTATAGTGTATAGGAGACGCTGATTTACATAATGATAGCCCTTCAATGGACAAAACTTCTTAGAATAGCAAGAACTGGACCCAATTTTGAAAGCAAGAATTTATGCTATTGAAATTTGGAGGATTGTGTGGATTCTGTCACGCTCATTCAGTAGTAGGTGTATGGACCCAACTGGGCTTAATACCAAGATTTGAGTTATGAGTATTCCTGCTTCAGGTTAGGCTGCACCTAGGCTTTGATCTAAAAATGACACAGCAGGAGTGTAGCTATTGTTTTGTGGGACAGTTGGTACCAGTACCTCCAACCCTACTGCACCTCTGCCTCAGAACTGTCTCAGACACCTGCAACCACAATTAAAAAAAAAAAAAAAAACAAACTTAAATTCCACCCAAAACTTTTTGCTTGGTTCTGTGCTTTCACAAGTACCTAACAAGTTGGAAACGGGCTTGAAGACTTGTGTGAAATCCAGCCCCGGTTGTCTGTAGCATGGAGCAGAAGATCGAATGTAGGCTAAATCCTGGATGTCAAAGCTGGCTGTACCCAAACACAAGCAAGATAGGCTTACTGGTGATCCCCATGGACCTGGGACATGACTAGAAAGCTCTTTGAATGCATGCATCCTGACTTTCTTTTATCTCTATTGCTGATACAGCCCCACTAGACCAGATGTGGACTTCTAGTTTGGCAGTGACATCTCTAAGATCACATAGGAGGTCAGTGCATAGTCAGGTACCAAAGCAGGTTTTTCAGTCAGTGTCTCCACAGCACTTTCATACCCACCTGGAAGCCTTTCCTGGGAGCATGTGTGTGACACTTCTGTAAAACTCATCAGCTCTACGGGCTTTATTTGTCTTTGGAAGCAAAAGGGCTGAATTAATCCATGTTGCTTTTATATTGTGTGTCACTTTTTATCCCCTTGGTGCTTTATTCTCTTGAGCTTTAGGGTCTAAATTAGATATAATCACCAGCTGACAAAGTTGTCCTGAGCTTTCTTGGGAATGTAGCTCATGTTGCCCCATCCAAGCTGGCTCTAAATGACATAGCTTGAGGACTTCTGTGACAGCACAGCATTCAATGTGAGCTAACAAGTATATATCTAGGTGCTTAAAGGGGATTTACAGTTCATTTGTGTTTCTGCACTGCGGATACCTCTACTGATTTATGCCCAGCCTATATATGTTGACATGAGCTACAGCATGAGAGCATCATGAGATGCCTAGCACTGATGATGGTGGGTTCCATGCTTCCAGGGGAAACTTGGCTCACAGCAGCTCAACATCTCGGCACATCCTTACCTCAGGTAACAGGTACAACCTCACCCAGAGCTCAGTGTTGCAGTGATGGTTTGGTGACAACCATTTAAGATGGACTTAAAATCTGTTTTTAAGGGGTTGCCAAATGCTAAGAATCAATTTGCACTGTTTGGCCCCTTCTCCTCACGAAGAGAGTTTAACAGAATCTGGATTATTGCTGAAGTCTTGGTCACAGCTGCTGAAAAATACCAAAAAACCCATTTTATAAAATAATCCCCCTGTCTTCCCTCTGTCACTGCTACCAAGCTGAATAAAACCAGGAATTTAGGCCTTGATTCAGGAAAGCACTTAAGTGAGCGCTCACATTTTAGTGAGCACACTTGCCATGGGCAGTTTCTGTTCCAATGCACTGGTCTCGTGGCCTTTCCAAAGGATTATTAATTGTTTTTTAGAATATACCTTTCAAAAGAAACTTTCTCCTTCTATAGTGCCCAGTCATCAATCCGATACCCCTGCCTTCTGCAACAGAGTAGGCTGCAGAAATGCATTGTAAGAAAAGATAAGTGGATTTCGGGAGTGCATTCCCTGAAAATTGATATTATTTTTTTTAATATGAGACCGAGTATTTGCAATACAGACTTAAATTTGACAGATGGTTTGACTAGATTATTGCAGGAAATTGAAAGCATCTTTGCCAAACTGCAGAACTTCTAGTTTGGATAACTTTCGTCTAGAAATGGATATAACTTTTAACGGGTTAAATTAGAGTAGAGAAATAACTAGAGATTAAATGAGATGAAGCCACCCCTTTGTCAGTGAGTCTTTAAGTAAAATAATTCTTTTCCTTCCTTTACTTTCCTGACTGACCTATGATTCTCCAGATTCTTGTTATAAGTGGTGGCTGCTCATCCAATTCTGTGCCGTGTGAGGTCTGAGGAAGCAGCTCATAAGAAATTGCAAAGTAACTTGGGATGAAGCAATGTTATTTGTCATAATAATTACTAATCCCTTAAGAAAGCAGAGCACTGTTTGGATTGGATGTACAGGAAGATTAAAATTTCAGCCTGCACTTGAGTTTAATTCTCTTGATTACAAGGTGTTTGTTTGTTAGCAGACTGTAAAAAGTTGTTTGTAACACTTTTCGATCTGCAGTGGTTAGAAGTGTAGAGGGCACTCCAAAAAGCAGCTTTTCCTTTAGCAGACCCTTCCCTAACTGAATACCCACCCAACCACTGGAGGGAATGCCCTCATCGGAAACAGCTAATCCTTCCCCAAACAAAACCTTCCTTTTCTTCTTTTTTTTTTCTTCCTCTTTTGGCCGCTGCTATGCGGTATCATGTCCTATTGTATTATGTTATCATATCTTGTCAAGTTGTGGCATGGTATAAAGCAGCTTAATGTGGTGGAAGGAATGCAATGCTATCTGAATCCAGCATCTACAGTAATCCTCTCTGTCGTCTTTCCTTCCCGGAGCCTTTTCAATGCATTTTTACACAAAGTGGGATCGATCAAAGCTTCTCATTTTCATATCTACATTGTATAATGTTACCTAAACAAGAAGAAAAACCTCTGTGTGAGATATCAAAGAACAGACCTAATTCCCAGAAGTCATGCCCAGTATTTTTGTTGGACCATCAGTGCCTGCCTCTAGCCAGAGAAACAGCTTAAGACACAATGCTTAGATTTTTCCCTTTACATAGATTTGAAATGTGTCAAACACTTGTAGTGCCTAAATCCTCATCTTGTTTCCATTGACTTTGACAACGAAAGGGTGATCCTTCATAAAAATCTGGATGGTTTGCAAAAAGTTTAGCCATATCAGTACAGGGATTTCAAGCCATCACAAAGTCTTTCAGGGGAGGGGAGGGAAACAAGCACCTTTGAGGTTTAGTTTCAGACCAGTTTCTCCCATAAACATTTCTCAACTGTCCACTTCTACTTTAATTGCACAGGAATTTCAGTGACATCTTTACTTCCCAGTAAAGTGCTTGGGGAGGGTTGCCTTATGTAACTTCCCTGCCTAAGTTGCATAAAAATCAGTTCTGCCAAGAAAGTGAGTGCATTTTGCACACATTCGAAGTCAGAGATCAGTTTATGTGGGTTTTATTTCACTTGTTGGTCCTGTTATGTTTCATCCTTAGTGGTTGAACTTCTCCTTATTTCTTCTCTTGATGGTGAGGATGGTAACAAGAGAAGAGTACATTCTATTCTGTTTTATTTTTAGGTATAAAATCAGGACATTTAAGTCCTAGCCGGAGAGGATTATAAATGTCAGAGTCAAGCAGGTCCCATTTCTGTGTTGTGTGTCTATAGAGCACCTAGCACAGCAGGATTCTGGCAGATAACCACAAGCATTACTTTGATGCAAATGACGACAAAAGGGGCTTGTTCTGGGCGAGACATGATTTACCTTCTGCCCACTTCCAAATATCTCAAAGCTTTGCCAAAAAATCTTTATTTCAAAGAAAAACTGGGATATATTTAATATAGAGAAAGCTGTGGTTGAAGGAGGTAAATTAAGGTCAACTTGAAAAGGAGGAAGAAAGCCACACGCTTCTAAGCTGCGCATGTGTACATATAGATCTGATATGGCTGTCTGGATAACAAACCTGCCCTAGGAATGGACTTCAGTAGGAGTTGTATTCTACTTCCCTGAAATAACCCTACAAGATGCTGTGAAGTGTTCCCAAGCAATGCATCATCCCAGAGTGTATCTGTGGATGAAGCATTAAACCTGTGCTGTCAGAAAAACAGTATGTGCTTTCTAGATACAGGAAGGCTCTCATCTGTCTTTGTTGTTTAAATTCAGCATCAGTTTTTTCAACTCTGTTTTACCATTGATTCAGCCTACCACATCAATACCTCAAGACTAGCTTTTGAGAGCCTTGCTGGCCCTTCCAGTGGGATGCCTCCAGCTCTGGCAGTACACAAAAAGCTCTCCCTTTGGCTCTATTTATCCCCAGAATAAATGGGCCCACTGCCTCCAGTTGCCCTGCTCTTTCCAGTGATACCATCAGGCCAAAAAGGTGATGGGGACTGGGGGAGAATCAGCTGTTCCAAGCAGTTAGCTCTGATCCCACCTGCTGCACAACTAGATGGGATTTACATATTACCAAAAGCCAGGCTAAGAGAAGGCCACCTGTAGAAAACCAGAAGCTTGTCTGCCAGGTCCTGGCCCACAGTTCAATACAGAATGCAAACAGAATTTCTCTGGTAGCATTATGGACATTTCTTGGCAACCTGGTGGTGTCAAATATCCTGATTTATTATTTTTTTTTCTGAATAATTCTCCCTGGATTAATATCAACCCAAGTCTTCCAAGCTTTGCAGGACACCTTAAGCCTCGGTTGCCCGTACAGCATCAAACACTCAGCAGATCTCCCTTCTGCAGCAGCTTTCCTTGCACAGCTGTTGCGTGAGCCCAATCCCATGCATGTGGGAGCGTGTGCGCGGGGCAGAGGTGTGCAGAGCTTGGATGGTGGGGTCCAGCAGCTGAAGTCATGCTTGTGGTATCGCAAATATGAGACTCAAGAACTGTTTAAAGGGTTTCCAAGTCAAACACTCGAGCACATTTTGTAGCCTTTGAAATACAGCTGGTTGAAAACTCCTGACAGTGTGATCTATTAGGCTTTGGAATAGTTTCCCCAGGGAAGTGTTGGAAGAGCTATCATTTGAGTCATTTAGTGCTGAGGGGAATATACTATAGGGAACAATCCCTCATTAGCTGGACTAATGGATCTTTCTGCTTCGAATTCTACTGCTCCTACAAAAAAAAAAATACCCATTGACATCTTCTTGTTCTTCCATATGCTCAAATTGGCAGGACTGTGGGGCTGTTGGCTACATTTTTTAGTTTTTGTTTATAAGGCATATAAATTTATCAAAGGGGGGGTGTTTCATGTGTCAGGCAAAGTGTGTAATGTCAAGAGCAATCTAAGGAAAACAGTCATGGCGATAAATGAAATGCACATACGTTATTTTCTAAAAAGCAGGGAGACACGTAGATCCTTCTTGAGAAGCTCTAGCTCTGAGCAAGCTTCAGGAAATCAAGACAAGACAGGCTGCTGAGTCAAACTGAACACTGAGTTCACCAGCCACTGGTGGATAGCAACTCTCTGGGCTTGGCTGGTGCCTCATACTCCCTTTGGACTTGCTCGTGGGATAGCACAATTAAATCCTATGTTTCTTTCAGAGCAAGTATGATATCTCCTTTTGGTCATGTGTTGTTTCACATCAGTCATTCTCATGCACTGGATGTGAAAGCGTCCCGGTTCTGGTCCTTTGGCACTGGGTATGGGAACATCAGCATGGTGGTGGCTTTGAGGACCAGGAGGCCACTTTTTGGATGGCAACTGCTTCCTTCACTCATGATCTTCCTGTGTAACCTTGGACATGCCACTTAGATCTTTGAGATTGCTTATTGTAGTATGTGAGGTAACAGCTCTAATAGGCTATTTGCTGTATACTGTATCCTGGTAAGCTAGATCATTTCTGGCTCTGTTATGGATGGAGTACATGGGAGATGCTTCCCTAAACCCTATTATTAAGACCCAGCATGTGCTTTATGATCTTTCTCTTGTGAACTGCACAAGTCAGCCAAGATCTGATCACTTCAGAGATAATCAACTCATTCTTTCCTTGATTGCAACCACCATAGGTGCATTGGTGGCAGTCTGGCCTTCCAGATGAGCAGAGGTAATACGGCGATAACTCTAGAATTTGTAGTGGATTTGGTTAAGGGCTATTTTTTTGGATGAAACAGCCTTGGCTTCCCAATGTTTTGAATATTTTCCAGCAATGATGATTTTCCCTTCTGTGCTTCTTTTTTTAACATTATATTTTCCAAGTGGACAATCCCAGAGGTGGCCGGTTTAACGGGGTGGGGGAGAAAAGAGTCATAGAGATATTTTAAATGCGATGTGAATTTTATGCCAAAAAGTGTCTTTTCCATATTTATAAGCCCCTGTCATCCCCTCTCCCTCCGCCTTCTCCTGCTTAAAAGGAAACTCCATTACAAAGGCAGGAAAGAACATCAAACAAACCTCGCTTGGCAGCCATGTCTATATGTGAAATTACTGTCAGAGTACAAAGGAAGACTCAAGATTTAGAAGGTAACATGTGACAAGAGAATGCCGTCCTTCTCAATGTCTTTACCTTTTGTTGGTGAGAACTGGGAAGGGGTTGTTGTTGGTGCTTTTTGTTTTTAGAAAAATCCTGCCAATTATAGAAAGCCAGAGACACAAATCACTGCAAAACTGTGGGTGATTTGGCTTTCTGTGAGCCATAGAGCTCTGAGGGCAGCAGCAGTGACTCCAGCAAAGGTCTGTGTGTAGGCATGTGCTCACCCTTAGCTCCGTCCTCAGGGGAGGTGGGTATGTGTTTGGGCCACCTGAGGAGCAGCTGTTGTGTATGGTCAAACAAGCCTTTGATGGAGCCACTTGTGAGCTGCTGGGAGCTGACTCTGAATGAGCTCAGCTCACCTTGGCTATAAGGTAAAATGTGTATAGTTGAAGCATCTGTGTGTGCTTTGTGTAGCTTTTGCAATGGTTTTAAGCAAATGTGGTTTATTACACTAGGGCTTGTATTTATTCCTGCTCTGTGAATGAAAATTAATTCATGGATTAATGTAATGGTGGTATCCTGTGTCTTGAAGTGGCTGTATGCCTCAATTTTCTCTTCATCTTTCTTCATTAGGTCTATTCTTGTTTATACTTTGGCAGTCCTACCTCTTATGCCAAAACAACACTCACTTTCCACCCTTCCTAAGCACACATGCTATAGGAGAACAGGGCAGGGACAGCAGAGAAGCAACACAGGCTGCTGGTACCCCAACCTACTTCTGCATGGACATCTTGGGCAGAAGAGGTTGCAACCTGCTACCCTCACCAGCACTGGATGCTGGGGCTCTAAACACAAATTCTAGATATTCAGGTGTTGTGACAGTGTTTGTAACCAGAACAAAATACCAAATCACATAGCTGGTGGTCTCGTTTGGGTTTCCCACTGTGGATGGGAGCATCTGTCCTGCTGGTCCTCCCTGCTGCAGTCCCAATGAACGCTAAGCTGAGACCAACTCCCAGACCCAACACTAAATTTCAGTATTTATAAAATTTTTGCATTTTTTATCTGTTTTTTGCCTTATGTGCTACCATGGTGTGTCCCCTCGTGGTCCTCTGTGCCATAACTTCTGCAGAAGAAGCTGGTTCATACTTTATGTGGTTGTTAAGGTGGAAGTCTCTCTTCTTTGTTCTCTTAATACATGAGGCACTTTTAATCACTCTATTTTGAGAGCTATTGAACTCATCCACTGTAATTAAAATGTGAACTTAACTTTTCAAAAAATGGATGTTTTGGGTTTTTTTTTTGGCTGTTGTTGAAGTATTTGCACTACAAGGTCTTTCCTCCTTTGTTTTATGGGACAGAGGTATTGTTTGTGTGGTTTTTTTAAATATGGAGTTGATCACAAGCTACAGGTGACATTTGTTGACCTCAGGCCAGACATTCAGAAGCCCTGCACCCGCTGTATCTTATATCATTGGGAAAAAAAACCGCCTCTTCCTCCTCCTTTGAGAACAATAAAATTGAGCCTTTTTCATTTTCCCTTGTAGGAGCAGAACCCTTTGGAAATCTGACTGGGGTAGCACGTCTGCAAACCTGATTTGCAGCCTGCTTTCCAGTCTCATCAGAAGTTTTCTTGAATGAGGTGCAAAAAGTGGCTGAAAGCAGGGGGGGAAGGGAGGAAAAACTCTTTTTTGTGCATGCACACACACATGAGATGGAGACACTGGTTAGCAACATAAACAAAAGGTGGGTGGTAACCCCCGAGCTTTTTTTTTTTGACAGCCAGTGGTGGCAGTGATGAATTTGTGAAGTTATCTAATTTTCCACTGTTTTAATTAGAGGCCTGGGCTATGAGACCTAACAGCTGGGTTCTTTGTACTGCTTTCTGTTGCCTGACAGAGAAAAATTTCTACTGTATCTTCAGCCAAGCTTTCAGTCTGACCTGAGCAAATGAAACTTCTGGGACTCATAAACTGTGGTTTCTGGGCAGATTGCTTTTTGAACTGCTCCTTAGCTATCCTAACATGCAAAGAACACAAAGGCTTACAAAGTGAACTCGCTTTGTACTTTAAAGCTAATGGTGATACTCATTAAAGAGGTAGGAGGAGAGCGGGAGGGGAGGGAGGGAGGAATTCTCCCTGGCATATTAGAGGACTTATCAAGTGTAAAGTTTCTTCTGATGGGACACAGCGGAGTTGAGGCCAGTTGGGAAGTTATAATGCTCGAGCCCTCTGAAGACAATGGCTTTGGTTGCAAAGCACGACCAGTTGAGCAACTTAATTTATTACTCAGTTCCTGCCAAGTGATTTTTAAAGCTTTACATTAGGCTGAATGTGCATCACAGTTCATCACCCCTCTGCTTCTCAAGGCATGCACTATAACCACTTTCTTTCACTATAATCCAGAAGGAAAAAAACGTCAGAGGAATTTTTAGACCTGAATTCAGCTAAGTCTGAAGTCTTTGCTTAAATCCCGTTGGAGTCAAAGGAATTAAGCACGGCTTTGACTTAAAGCGCATACTTAATTGCTTTGCTGAATCAGAGCCCATATTCTGATTTGCCTCCTCAGGAGTGCTTCAAGTTCAGAAACGTGGCTTTATCCTATAAAAGGCCATTGCTCCCTCTTTCCCCACCTGCTCAGCTAGGACAAACTTCCTTGGGTCACTTTTGCCATAGGATATAAAGGGACTTGGTGATGACAAGGGTACTCAGGGCAGTGCAATTTCAATAAACCAGGAAGTCATTTGATTTGCAAGGAACTTAGTGAAAATAGCCTTTCTGTAAAGGCAGTTGAGTAATGACCTATCACTCAAGGAGCTGTGAGAGAAGAACCCTTCACAGCACATAGGTGAAGAATGGTGCTTTTAATCGCCACAATTTCAGTCCTGGCTTGGACAAAAATTTAAGGCATGTCCAAATACTGCAGCAAATGGGTTGTGCAGCACAATGAGGGATTTCAGGTCTTCCATCATCCACCCTGGGGATGAGACCATCATCTGTTATGGCCTCCTTCCAGCCTCCCTGCCTGACCTCCATCCCCACCGACTCCAGGAGGAAGGGTGGGGGAATGAGTGGCTGGTGCTTGCTCTGGAGAGCAGAAAGACACCCATTTATATAGACTCGGGAACTGGAAGACATTTTCCTCCTCCTCAGATGGAGCAGTATCTTGTCCTCATCCAAATGTGCTCTTTTGCACTTGAGATAGCAGCTCAGCCTGGTTTGTGCTGCTGAGAAACACTGACAGAAGCTGTTGTCTTCCTCAGAATCCTATTCCTTGGAAATATCTTGAAGCTGTACTGCAGAATCTTGCTTGGAGAGCAGCAGTCATGTACACATATGTATTTAACCTTGTTGAACACTGGGGATTTTGGTCAAAAATCACATCAGCTATAATGATGCCTCTGTTTTGCTGGTGGCACAAAGTTAGTAGTGGATAGATACTAAAAGTGAGAGTGATCTTGGTCAAAGGCTGGGATGGAGCACAGTTTTGGCCACAAACATCAGTTGAAAATTTTTACAGGAGCACAACTGCTTCCAAGAAAACACTTTTTTCCAATCTGATAGGAAGTGGGACTTCATGGCAGCATGGTCATACTTCATTTTGGTGTCATCACAGTGGCTTTCCCCATAAGTTTGGATGCTGTTGTGTCACATGAATTCATTACTACAGAAGGGCATTCAAGGTCTGCTGATTCATCTGGTGTGCAATGTGAAAGGAACGAGAAGGGAGACCACAGTGCTCCTCTCCTGTGGGAATCTCTGTCTCCCTGATGTGCAAAGTGAGACTCCTTCTCGCATGCACTGACTCTGCTGCTTTCCCTTCATATGCAGTAGGAGAGGATGGAGAAAAGCCTGTTGTGACTGTCCCTGCAAATTAGTGGGTGGATTCCTCCTGTGAAAAAGAGGAGATACAGATTTAACCTCAGTCCAGTTCAGAAAGGTGTCAGACTCACAAATCCCTCTTTCATGGATGAGTACTGGCTCTACTGAGCAATAGGTCTTGTTTTCTGCCCTCGTGTATCTTTAGGCTTGTCCTGTGAGATCCTCATGTGTTAAGTGTGGTCTGGGCACAGCTGTGCCCATGTGGAGGCTTTGGGTAGAAAGTAGGGATTCTGTCTATCTAATTCTGTTTAATTAATGGGACAGTGCTGAGTGCATTTTAATGGAGACTACTCTGTCGCCCCATGTGGAAACATCTGTATTTTTCTCTAGGATGAAGTGATGGCTGACATTAAGCAGTTTCCAAGTCCCAGGTGCCGAAAGTCCAACTAAGGTGGGATTTAAGCCAAATTCAGGTTGCATTCCAGTCTGTGATGAAAGGGAATTTTCAAATGTTTGAATTTCCTGCAGAGCAGAAATTCCATTTCCCAATCAGCTCTAAATAATCATTTAAAGATGGACTCTAAATTGAGATTGTTTTAATGTGTCATCTTGGTTTTAATTGCTTATAGTCCTGAATAAATGTTATCAGACCATCAGAGTCTAAGGATGAAGCAAGAGCTGGGTAGTGATTCAGATGGGATCGCCTGTTGCCAAAGAGGAAGTGCTGGGACAGAGATGACTCTATTGCTAGAGCAAAAGACAAGACAGTGAACTCTCTGTTTACAGTGGACCACTGAAAGAATGGGATAATTGGAATTATCAGAGTGAAGCAGCATTTTAATGACTGCTTCATTTTAAAAGTACGTATGTAAATCTCTGAGACAGTGAAGAGGTGCCAATTTGCCCTGGCCAAGCACTGGACCTATTATCTCCTTCAAAGAGCTGGCAGCTTTACTTGTGGCAGAAGAGTCAAACATCAGGGCAAGCTGTGCTCTGCTCAGTTAATGAGTCACAGCACCAGGCGTGCACAGACTACACCAGCAGTCAGAGGAGAGACCCACAGCAACAACAAAGAGAAGAATACTTCTTGCTTTCCCTTACAGTAATTTCTGTTGGTGGTTCTGGAGAGAGGAGAACATGGAAGTTTTTGTACAATAACCTGCATTTGTCTGTAGGAGTTTGATCTGGGGAGATGCTAAACTGTGGGTGCTTCTCATCCACTGCAGTGGTTGGTAAATGCTTCTGCTCCTACTGCTCTACCTCCTTTTGTGTGCTTGCCACCCTGTTCTTACCTATTTACCTGCTTCCACATTTCAAGCAGTCTTTCTTCACCAGGATAAGGGTGGTCCATCTTCTCTGGGACATAAGTGACCCCATATTTCCTAAGTCAGTCCAGGATGCTCAACTTTGTGCTCTAAAGAACCTCTGTATTTGGAAAACAAAACTCACTGAGCTGGACTTTATTATAATTTCTCCCTCTCAATGCTACTGAGGCTGAATTTCTGAAGAAGCCAAAGGAATTAGGAGTCAGCACCAGCTGGGTCAGATGCTTTGGACCCTCTAAAGACACTGGGGCAGGCTATCTTTTGTCCAACGTGTAGACAGAGGTATACAAATGATCAGCAACATGTTGAGAAATCAAGATGCTTTAAAGGATAAGACCTTTCCATATGTGGGTTCTGGCCAAATTCAGCTCTCTGCTATGAGTAACTGAACAGGAGCTGTGCTCTTAATGCTGAATTTATTAGTCTTTTTGTTTCAAGGTCTTCAGTAATTACCATCATGTGACTGGGGTTCATGGAGTTAAGAATGTTACATGTCCCACTATCTGGTGTGGGAGTTCTCATATATACAACCTAAAAATGCGCAGAAACCACAGATTTATGAGATCATGCTTTTTAAGTATGCCCTTGTCCAAGAAATAGTAGTTTCTAAATCACTCGCACTCTACATTCTTGCCGACATATTGAATTTGCTTTTATGAAGTAGGCACGGGTCCATGATATTAATTGCCATATTAGTAAAATATATTTAGAGAGGACTGGAGATTTGCCATGTCATTTTCTAACTCCTTCTCTCTTCTCCACTCGTGGAGAGTAGGAGGGGAACTGCTGCCTGGATGCCTGCCAGGCCAAGAGGATGGCTTGACGCACATTGGATAGCATGAAAGCTCCCACTGAAATAGGCTAAAGACACTTAAAATGGCTGGCTGAGCTCTGGTTCACTCATTCCATCTATTGTTAAACTCTCCGACATTAAAGAATTTCCCTCTGATTTCTTGGGCCCCAAAAATGGCCATGGTGTAGTGTGATGGCCCCCAAGGAGCAGATCTTCACTTAAATTGGTCACAGCTCCTCTGGGTTTAATGCTGTGCAGTTTGCAGCAGTAAAGGAGACTCTGCTAGGAAAAATAAAGCATGTCTACCTATTAATCACCACCCCAATCAGGAAGGCTTATAAAGAGCCTTCCTAATTAGTCCTGTCATATCAGGGACCTACAAAAAGCATTGTGTGAGGTAAAATTCAAATACTTGTCCCACGAGTCACTAAATCTTGCCCATTATTTGAAAAATCTGCTTAACAGGGTTCTTCTTTTGCATTTTCTTTCAAAGCATAGCTTCAGAACAGGTGGTTTGACAGTGAAGATGAGATAAAAGATAGAAAAATAATTTCCATAGAGGGTCCTGGTACCTCTACTCAAGGTACAAATTATCTGTTACAAAGCTTCTTGGAAATACGGATTAATCCCTACCCGTGGGTGCAAAGAGGTCCGTTCAACTGTTGACGTTTGTTGGAGGATACTCCTATTTAATAGAGCATTTAAGTGCTTGAGGCCATTTGTATTCATTAGAGTGATTAAGCAACTGGCTGAGTGGGACACATGTTTAAAGTTAAGCATGACTCTTGGCGCTTTGTTAAATTGAGTTTTGTGGGCTATACTCATGTGGGTGATGTGCACTGCTACTCTCTGTCCTCCCCTGACTTGGATTATTAATCTGATACCCTTTCCCAGCCCTTGCTGATTCATTCCTTTGCTGTTTTTTCCTTGAGCTTGCTCTGTGTGTTGGGGGGGGAAACCACTGAAAACCAAACCAACTCTGGCTCGCTGGCTTTTACCATCTATGAGACATGAACTCCTGTAAAGGCTTCCCCTTCAAGGAAAAATTCAGCATTGAGTTTCTGCATAATGATAGGGTGGCTTGGATGACGTTGCAGGAAGAGGCAGCAAAATCGGAGCATATTTCAGTGATGGCAACCTAATGCCAAAATACTGTGGGTGCACTGCAGTGGGGTAAATTAATCTCCAGCACTGCTGCTGTAGTCCTGCCTTTCTGCTCCCCTGCCATGTTATCTCCATTCCTTCCCTTCTGCTGGCTCAAGGATTTATCTGACCTGGCTGAGCCAGCAGAAGCTGCTTTGTGACTTTTATAGGGCTCAGTTTTCTATTGATTCAGTTAATCGTGGAGTCAGGTGAGCACCTCAGCTGGTCCTAAGGATGAGTGAGTTGGGGCTGTATCCTTATACCACCTTCTCACTACTAGGGTTCAATACTACTTAAATTAAAAAGCTACAGTGTGTCATGGTGTAAATCTTCCTGTTACTGGATGGTGCCCTTTTTTTGAGCATATCAAATGGAATTGAGATTTTGTGGCTCTGGTGACTCTGGGCTCACCCCACAGGGCATGGTGATGAGTGACCCTGAGGTTCTGCAGAGCATCCATGGCAGAGGTGGAAGCGAGCAGGACCACTCCTGTGGTACACAGTTTTTACTGCTAGAGCAGACTCATCCAACTGCTTTTTGCTAGAGGAACTTGCAGAATACTCACGTTTGAATTGCATTTATGCAGTCGATGATAACCAGGTATTTTTAAACAAAACACAGGTAAAAGTTGGGGTGAATGCTGGGTAACTGCCTGTTTGTCTCAGTTTTTAGTCTGGACTTTTGATTCCATAAAACTTCTTTCTGAAATTGCCAAACCTTTGCAAACCTGACTCAAATTTTCTGTTCGGGTTAATTCACAGTTCCAAAGGTCCTATTTCACCTGTCGCTGCAAGTTCACTTCCATTTTTATTGTAGCCTTTCAATTCTCAATAATTTTATCACTCCTGAAGTTCTATGCCTGAATGCACCACGTTAAGTTAAATGTAGAAAGAAATACTGCTGCCTATGCACAGGTCTGTAGCAGAGAAACTCCCATTACTCCCTAGAAGAAACCCAGAACTAATTCCCTCCCATGTCCCTAGCCAAGACACATTTTCTGCCTATAGGACACCTGTCAAAGAGGAACAGACTTTTTATAAAATAAACAAAAATCATTTGGTGAGCAAACTCAGGGAAGAGAAAAGAACCAGCCAAGTTCCGGATATCCTGGAGAGCGGTTTTCATGCTTCCTTCAGCTGTCTTGAAGAAAAATATCATCTCTTTCTAGCCAATTCTGGTTTTATTTTCAGCCTAAGGATCATGCTAGGAATAACTGGATAACATAGATGAAATTTGCTTTCTTGCCTAATGTAATCAAAGGCTTAGTGGACAAGGTAAATGATGGCATGAGCTATATTTAAATGTTCTAGGGCTTGAGGTATCTTACTGATCTGAAAGTCAAAAGCGGATGAAAAATGAGCTGAAACATGCACAACAGACCTGAGTGGAGATGTTCCTTCTCTCCAGGATGGATCAGGATTAAAAGGTCACATTCCAGCAGCCCTAGAGCGTGGTGGTGCTCAGACCTGGCTCACAGCTTTGGGCCTGCCCAGTGTCTCAGTAAAGTTAGGGAAGGACTTTGGGCTCCTCTTCTGGGGTCAGTGCAGCAAGATGAACTACACTCAGCTTTGCTGAGAGGCAACTGGAGCCAGAGTTGGAGAATCAACCAATGACTTGTGTTGGGATTGTAGCTGAGTAAAGCCCTTGATGTCAAAGATAGTGTTTTTTGCCTCCTTTCTTCGTGGCTAATAGGGTACCAATTAATGAGATTTATGAAAAGATGGTGTGGCCTTGCTGAACTTGCCCCAGATCAAAAACTCAGCTAGGTGGTACTAGAAATCTTTCTAGTCACTTTAGGTTTCTAATCACTTCTGGTATTTTCTATTATACTTCTGAAAGGTCCGAGCATGGACATTTGCACTTCTTCAAAGGCTCATTTTGGGGTCTGTTATGAGGTCCCTGGCCCTTGTGTCACAAATCCAAACACAAGATGAGGTGGCAGATGGACGCAGATGGACAGGATTAATCTGGTGTCTGCTGGGAATGCTCTGTCTCCCTGTTTAGTTCCTACTTGGCTTTTTCTTTCTCTCTTGACCTTGGTAGGCATCTTTCCCTTCCCTGTGCTCTCTAAATAACAGCATCCCCTATAACAGTCTTAAAAAGAACCAAACCCAGATTCATTGCTCCTAATTCAGAAGCTCAGTTCAAATCGGGCAAATAAATTGAAGCAAAGACCAGAGCAGTTTAGCCAAAATTGAATTGCTGCATGTTTTAATTTGCTGCAGTTTTCCTGCGAGGGGCTCGGGAACCTCTGGGCATCTTATGGGTAAAGTGTGAAATTACATTAATGCTGAGAGGTGGAGGCCTTTCTGTTTTAAGCAGATACTGTGTGACTGTTTACCCACAAGCTAAGAAAATGTTTTTGCAGTTGGCTCATGTTCAGTCCCATGAATAATATTTTGCAGAGGAGTTTGCTCTCTGATTAGCCCAAAATGATCTGTGCATGTCTAGGAACAGCTTTATGGTTATTCTGCTTGAAAGCAGGGCAGGTTTTTAAAATCCCTCCCATTCCTTGGAATATCTGTGTTTGCCTTGGCATCCAGGCAATGCAGAAAGTGGGAACCCCACAGAGGAGGCTGGATGAACAGAGGAAACGTTGCTTTGTCCCGTGCAGATTGTGATCTCTGAATCAACTACCTCGTTTCTTAGAAAAACTGAAAAATATTTAATTACTCATGGTAGGGTGGAGCCACTGCTGCAGTTTGGCTCTTCTTGCATTTGAAACCCGTCAGTGTTCAGTCTTTCCCCCCCACTCCTCTCTCAGATTTGTCCCATTCAAACTACCTGAGCCTCATCCTGCTTTTATCCTGGGGTAAATCAGAAATTTGTCATTCAATTTAGTGTATTTCCCAGTGATTTATCAGAATACAGCTCTGGGGGGGAGATTTTTCAGATCCTACTTTTCTCACCATTGGAGAAAGGCCTTAGATAACAAATTTAAGATTCTTTACTTTTTTTTTTTAATACTTTAGAAATTGTTCCTGCACATCCAAGAGTCTGCAGGCCATGCAATGAATGTCAGTCAGGGTAAATGCAGGTATAGGACCATTGTAATGTAAAGACTTCCTTGAATTTAATTTTGTTCTTACAAAGGGAAACCTGAGACTCTCAAATCAACGTTGAATTGTTCCACCCTACGCAAAGTTGGAGTAACACATCAGTCAGGCTTCTATTTCTTGGGTTTTGTATTTTATTTGTTGCTCTTCAAGGGTAAAATATTTCCAGCTTTGAAACACAGTGGTTTCTCCCCATCTTTTTTCGATTTTGAAAGAGATCTTTACTGCAGTTCAGTGAAGCACAAATGCTTCTATGCTATGCTGAAGCACGGGCTTGCGCTGGGTCTGAGATCATGATATGCTTTGCTAGTGACTTTGTAACCGGCTCTAGAGACTGAATGAAAACACGTGCTTAGCTTTGGGGAAGCACTGTGTCAGGAAAGAAGTCAGTAAGCGCATATAGTAGGCAATAGCACTGAAGAAAACCTCATGTGTAGGTTTTATGGTGTTATTCTTTCATTTTCTTACAGCACTTTCCTATCCCTCCACTCTCTCATAAGCCAGGAGCCTGTTCATAAGACTTCTCAACTGGCTATCCTACTAGGATAAAAGTGCTAACTTTGCTTTTTTTCTTCTCTGAATTAATGAATTTTTGCACTACTTTCCATATTATTTTTTTTCTTTTATGTGCTTTTCATATCTCCCAGTTTACGTTCTGGCTGAGACAATTATACTGTTGCAACTGGGATTGAAAGGACCTGGTAATAGTACAACCAAGGCAGCTGTGACACAAATTTTGTGATGTTCTCATTGAGACAACCTGAGGAACATGAAAAGATCTCAGACTGAGAAACTATTTCAAGCTTGCTAACCATCTTCAGTGTTATTTGCAGTGTTAGAGGTACGTGGTTTATGCTTAAAGAAAATTTAGTCATTTTTTGGAGGATGGTCAGATAAGAACACTGACAAATCAGCATTTCCAACAGTTACCTATGGCAGCTTGAGTCCAAAGCCACTTACTTTCCCTATATAAGATTAAAGGAAGTTATCTCTGGCAAAAATGGAATGACTGAGCAACATGAAAAAAGGCGTCAGAAAGCAGAGCTGCTTCCACTTTTTCTTAAGAGGATAAATAACTATCAGTTGGAGACAGCAAAGTTTCTATGCACTTTTGACCAGATTTCTTTGAATTTTAGTCTGACCAACCCAGAAAGTGGTACAGGGTAGGGGGGAAACAGTAACAACGTGGAATGAAATCTTTCTCCCTGTTCTAAGATCTGTATTGTGAAGAGTTTCACAGCTGAAATAACTCATTAGATAGATTTAAGAGATGCTTATGCCTTTGGAGGCCATTTTTGCACAGATGTTAGCATCTCTCTAATGACAAAATTAGACCTACCATCTTTTCTCACTCAAGATGACCCTGCCAATATCCCTATATTATATGCATATCATCATTTGGAAAGCGTACACATGCTTTATTGTCAGAAGGTACTTTTTTCCTCATGCCTATTGACATGTTTACGATGCCACGAACTTTTTCTGTTTTGCAAGCAGCATACAAAGTGTGCCTTGGGAAAATATTTGCAGAAACTTTGGCAAGGGTAGCCTTAGCTTTGCCCTGTGCTTCCTGCAGGTCCGTGGGGAACCTGGCCTCAGGAACAATGGGCTCCGGCTCTCAGCCCTCAATGGCTTGACCTTTCTGCGTTTCGGCTGCAAATCGCTGGGTACACACACAACATCAGCCCTACTTTCTCAGTCCCGATTGTTTGAAACTGCCTGAAAACTTCCTATTGGGCAAACGGATTAAAATGACCACATCGGTTTCCCTCCTCCACCTGCTTGGTATCTAGAAAACAATTTGATCAGTACAATTTGTAAAAATTTCTACAATAGTGGTACATTGTTATTTCCTGCTCACACACCTGATGATTTTGCACCCCATGCTGACTGGGGAAAAAAACTGTTTTTGAGCTCATTAAGACTGCCAGTTGGGCTGAGTGGAGAAAGGCTTGGAGGTGAGACAGACCTTTAAGGGTGACAGATAAACAGGAGAGAGGTGATGGGAATGAAAGCAAGGGGATCAGAGCAAGCAGAGAGGGAGCACCAGCAGTGAGAGTGCTGCCTAGGTTTGGCCATCTGAAGTTTCAGAACCTCTCTGGGCTGCAGTCACCCTCTGGATATGCTCCTCTTCCCTGGCAGTGAAAGGATCTAGTTAGCTTTACTCAAACAACAAAAAAGCCTGAGACATTGCATCTGCTTGCTGCTCTTTGCCTTGTCACTCTTTCATCATCCCTCCCCACCAGGGCTTTTCAGAGGAAACCAGTGTTCTCCATTTACAGAGGTGCAGATATTAACTTATTGATGGGGGAAAGGAGGATGTTACAGCTTAGGGCCCTAAGACTTACTCCAGCCACTGAGAAATGCCTGTCTCCCTCCCAAGGAGAGGCACATGTCTATCAGCTGTAGCTCCTCTAGGCTAATTGGTGGCATCCTTAGCATGTCCCTTAGAAGGTGGCAAGGGGGGAGCTGCTGCACTGGTGTGCCTGGCCATCCTGTGCTGATCCCAGGGAGTGGTTTTTGGTTTTGTTTTCCCTCCTGTTGTAGAGGAGTTGTGCAGGTCCTGACCCCTGCTCTTCTCCTGTCTCATGTGTGCACTTAAAGCTCAAATTAAGATGTCATTTGAGCAACCTTTGACAAGGTTGAATGCATCTTTAAGGACTGGCAGGTAGAGGTGTTGGTGTATTTGTACTTTGCAAAGTCTGAGGAAGGCTGCTTGCTCAAGACTGGACCTCTTTGGTAACCTCCTGTGGTTTGGTCCATTTTCTGTTTACAATAAGAATTAAAAAAGGAAAAAAAATAAAAGACAAAAAAACCCTTCCAATCCTCTGCAAAATTGAAAGCAGAAGGCTGGAACTGCACATGAAAAACTGGAAGAGAACTTCCTCTGGAAATCACAGGCTGAGGTCCTGTGCGAAGTGATGCCATCTGCCAGACTGAACTCGTCCAGAAGCAGCCAACCTGCAGCTCCTGGTTCTTGTGCCAGTTTCCTAGCTGCTGCAGCAGGGAGCCAGCAGGAGCTGCTGAATCAGGCATCTCTGGGTCATTCTGGAATAGGTCTGCATGATCAGGCTGGTTAATCCTACCAGCGAGCACTGGAGTCCCTGGGGAGCTGCTGGAATTCCCCCCTGGACCTCCTATCTTCCTGGGCTTTCCAAAGTGGGAGTTAAATCTTGGTCAAATGAAGCTGTGCTTGTGGTCTGCAGCACTGGGCAGGTCAGGAATCTCTATTCCTGCATCCCCAGTCTGCTCTTCAGCTCTCTCTTTAATGCAGGGATCCACCCGCTGGGACACCCTGTGGATCCTGTCCTACCTTGATAAAACACCTCTCCTGCCGTATGCTTCAAGCAGTGATGTTTTTGAAGAATACTGGGATTATCAAGGTTTGGATTAGCAAGCAATTTCCTGAGTTTCTCAACATCATAAATGAGGTCAAAAAGGTCTTTTTGAATGGAACCCATTAATCTCCTTGTTGTTAGCAAGGAAACGTTGAAAAGTGCAGGTGTTAACAGTCGCTGTGTTATTTTTGGGAGAATGTGAACTGAAACACTCACAGGAAGCGTAGTATTCCCCTGCCAGCATCCTGGAGTATTATTTTAGGCAGCAGAACTAAGGGTTATGTGCAGGATTATGCTTTCATCACACCTTTAGGGCTAGAGCACTTCATGTGCAAGAATTTTGCCTGGAGCGTTTCTTTTCTCTCTTTTTTTCTTCTGTTTCTAAAAATTAAAATAATCAGTGTGGTCCCCATCAATGCTGTGATGCAACTCCTGGGTAAAAGCAGGACAGAAGTCCATCACCAGATCATGGAAGAGATGCTGCTCTGCTTAAGGGATCATTTCAGTTTGCTCTGAAATACAGCAAGACAGGGGCAGTCAGTCCCCCAGCTGCTCTTTGAAAGGCTTCTTCAGCAAAGCCTTTTTACAAATATGCTACTGGAAATGAGCCCAGGTAGGAGCTTTTGGATCTGGATCCAATATCCAGCCTGTTTGCTGACGTTAGGACCAGACTCTGGAATAGGTGAAATAAACGAATGGGAAGGGATTTGAGCATGTGTGGAGGTGAAGTGATAGGGTGAGGGTTCCAGAGTGCCTCAGTAGCAGAGCAAGTCTGAATTAAGAAGAGTTTTAGCCATCAGATTGCTGCTGCCTCCTGCTACAGACACTTCTCCTGATTGAAGTCCCATGCCCTGTAGCTAAAACAGGATCCATACCCTCGGAACAGCAACGCAGTCTTGTGTTTCAGGCACACATCTAAATATGTTCACCAGTTGAAAGGTTTCCAAAATGTGAATTTTTCTATGTGCAGCAGACAGAGCTGTAATATGCTTTGATGGCAAAGAAAATGAAGAGAGGGAATAAAATAGGAGAAAAACATTCAAATTAATGTTAAGGGTAATGATTAGTAAATGAAGAAACTTGGTTGAAGCACAGATTTCCAAGTATTGATACCTTAATGGTCATGGAATGGCTATGGCTGTGGAATTGCTTGTTCTTGCAAAGGATGACCTTATGTGGATGCTTCTGCGTATCCAGACAAAGTTAACAAAGCCACATCACAGGGTAAATGTCAGGCAGCAGTGGTGGCTGAGTGAATGTGCTGGCTGGAGAAATTTTCCCCAGTGACATGAGACAGTTATAAAAAGAATCATCTCCACAGAGATTTGTAGGGAAGCCATCCAGGATCTTCATGAAAGTAATGACCCTCAAAGATGAAGGGCTTGATGTTCCTTTCTGATACAAAAATGCTGAGTGGAGGAACAAAGTCACCCCAAACCTTCTCATGTATTTGTTTTTGTTTCTCCTCCTTTTTAAAGCATGATTACTGGAGTATATCAGCTGTCTACTCAATAGAACTGGTAAGGAAAGACCACCCATAACCTGAGTTTTTCCCATCAGCTGATTAAAGTCTAGAATATAATCAAACAAGAACCTCATTGAATATGTAAGAAATTTGCTTCCTATCTCCACCAACCTGTCTTGCACTACTGCTCTGGCAGGCCAGGCAATTTTCTTCTGAATATCTAGAATTTGAGATGGGTTAGTCATCTCCAGGCACTCTTCCAAGGAGCTCTTTATCAGCTACAAGTTCTTTAGGCTTTGTGGAGTTTTAACTAACAAAAGAGGGTCAGCTTTTAAATGCTGCAGAAACAGTCTTGGCCAAGCAAAGTGGAAGCTCAAGGTCTGCTCTAGTTGTGCCTATGGACTTTAAATTGGGTGATAGGATCTCTGTGTGGTTACTAAGTCTGCAGATATGTGGCTAAATAAGTGTGTGGCTTAGCTTTGCCTCAATAATTATCAAATTTGCACCTAGTTATTATAATTGTGTGACTAATCAGGTTTGTAATGGGACTTCCTCACTTTTAGCGCTGACCTAAAATACCAGGAAAAGCTAGGTTTTTGCTAGCTTGCTTACCAAACAGCAAACAAGGGCCCCAGGAAGCTCCCATTGATATAATGATGGCAACTGTACAACACAATCCAAATTGAACATTTTCCCCAGATAGGCCAACAGTGACTCAAATTTTTCAAGCCCTGCCATGTGGGTTAAATGTTGCTTCCCAAGGTGGAGATTTAAGCAGAGCAGGCTGATAGGCAAGTGCCCTAGCCTACCAGTGCTGTTGTGTTTTTGATAGGGGGACTAGTGATTGCTGGCCACTAAAAGACACAGGGAGGGTAACTTCCCAGTAACCAAAGTCATAAATACTTGTTTTCACCTTAAATGGGATTAATAAAGATACTCCCTTCTCTTAAATGCACTAATTTAAAATAATGCACTAACTCCCTAGCACATTTTTTTTTTTCCTACCTGACATCTGTTCAAACATCTGCTCAGCAGGACAAGAATGAATCATATTACACTGATTATATTTGCTTAATTCTACCATGTAGTCTTTGATCCACATCAGGTCAACATGCCTAGCCAGATACCGCGAAAACCAAACTTCAATCTGTGTGTTATTGCGCCGAACAATTACAATACAAGGCACAGATCTTGATTGTTGGCTACATCGACAAAGCGAGGAGAAAAGCCATTTCTTGTTCGCAGGCTGCTGTTTCCAACTAGAGCCTGTCTGCTGAGGGGAGAGCACTTGCCTCTTGTTGTTCAAGCTTCTCCCCACAAAGGGTTGTCTGTAGCAGGCTAGAGATTTCCTCTGGATGAGGAAAGCTCTCCCCTGCTCTCATGATACACAAGATTTTGCTGGCCCTGTGCAGAGACGGTGACCCAAAGGGCATCATTTCCCTGATGCTCCTCGAACACATTTGACGTCCGCGCTGGGTTCCCCCAGGGCTGCTCCTTCATTAGTTGTTCCAAAATCCTTGTTAAGGCTTTGGAAGGGGAAATCTTCTTTTCCTCATGACATCATTCCAAAAGGGATGCTGCAGTAAGAGGAGGATCACAAGCAATTTGATTTTTTTCCTGTGTGTACCATAACCTTTGCCATTCAGTCTAAATGAGCTCTACACACATGCGTGACAACTCTCCTCCGCTGCTATATAGGATTTCCAGCGTGTGCCCTTTCCAAAGTACTGTTTAGAATAATCCCCCAGATATGTGACTCAGAAGATTTCTTTTGATTAAAAAATAAAAGGAGGAGGAAAGAAGAATTAAAAATCACCTAAGCCGAATGATTTTATTCCATGGTTTTAATTAGGCGGTTGGGAGCATACCAAAATTGAGTTACCGCACATTTGGAAGCATCTCAGGCAGCCATACAAATTACTTAGTTAAAACTAAAAGCTTCAGAAATCCCATGGATTATGTGGAGGCCCAACTAAAGCTTCATGGGACAAGTCAGAAGAGGAAAAGCTGTTTTTATTTACATTTGTTAAAGTGCTCGCTGGGGTAGAATATACAGTACAGCAAGACGATAGTCTTTTCATATTTTTCTTAAATGTGTGTATGTAGATTTTAATTTTTTTTCCTAAGATGGCATCAAAACTGTCAGAGTCCAAGACAGTAAATTGGAGAACTTCAGAACTGGAAAAGAAGGGTGGGAGGAACAAAATGAGCTCTTTCTTTCCACTACATCTTGGTTGTTTTCTTCCAAAGTTTCCTGTGATGTGATGACAGACTGAAGATCTTCCCTGACTTACATTGTTCATGAAGAAGTTGCCTGCACCTTAATTGAGACAAAAATCAATCAAAGGGCTGGGATGTCTGTAAATATGCAGGATTTTCCTAACTGTCAACAGGGTTTGTTTCTAGTTCCAAAGGTAAAACAGGGCATGCAGGAGGACACGCGAACACTTTGGGTTAGGGCATCTTCTTCTGTCTGCAGAGTGTATAGATGAGCCCATAGGCTAGACCTCAAAGCTTCTTTTGACGGCAGCTGAGCTTTTTAGGGTTGCTCATAACCAAGGGCTTTTTCTTTTTTTTTCCATTTTTGGTGTATGTATTCTGAGGGATGCTTTTTCTCTTTCAGCCCAAAACTGGTTAAAAACAAAAATGAAGGACAGAGAAAGCCAAAAGAAAGAACTTGTGCTGCAGAAATTATACAGGCATCCCATTTTTCTCCATCAATAAAAAGGAAAAAAGACTCAATAAAAATCCATGCCCCGGGAAAACAAATGACCTCTCCAAAATACCTTTGGTTAGTCAAAGCCTTGCTGTCTTGGAAGGGGAAAATATTTGTTGAATAGTTTCCAGCTAGTTTTAATTGGGATATCACTCGCTTATGTTCCTTAAAGGTTTTGGTCAGGGTCACCTAGAGTGGGTGGATGCGTAGTCTTGTGTAGCATCAGCATGAGTCCAAGGTAAATAACCAGGGATGTTTGTGACACTTTTTGTTTCTATCTGTGAAGTGCTAGGGAGCCCAGTGATCTCCAAGGAGGGATGGGGGGAGCAGAGGACCAGCTGACACCCGCCACAGGAATTGTAGGGTTTCTTCATCTTGATGTGTCTGGGTGTTTTCTCAAGCCAAGTTTCCTTGCTTTTTGTCCTGCTCTCCTGCTCCTCTCTTGGTACAGTTAACAACAACAAAAAAGCACTTTATAGTCCCTAAGATGCCTCGTAAATAAGCCAGGAAGTCTGTAAGATTTACTGGAGCTCTGCCGGTACCTACCAGCCTCTTGTGTTTAGACATGAGTGTCTTTTGAAGGGATTTTTGGTTCCATTCAGGAGTGAGGGGCATTTGGAAGGACCCTAGAGAAAGTTGGGTGCTGGAATTCTGTAAGATCATTGCCTCTGGGTTCCCAGAGTCTAGCTGGCTGGTTCTCCCCAGCCTCCCTCTCCCCACTTTTCTGATTCAAGGTTCACTCAGAAGTAATTTTTTGCAACATATTGACTCCCTTTTGGGCTGGAACATTGCAAACCATAGCCTGTCTCTGGGTTTTATCATCTTATGAACATTGAGGCTTCTATGCTAAAGCAGTTGTGATAGCCACAGAATAATTTAGGTTGGAAGGAACTTCTGAAGGTCCTCTGGTCCCAGCCAAAGAAGGACCAGCTTTGAAGTTGCGCAAGGTTCCTCAGGTCTACCTAATTTCTTACAGGCAAGCATTGCACTGGAAAGCCTTCTGCCAGACCTGCCAGTGATGAGCTTCTTTCTGGCAGAAAGGCTGAGTACTTTAAGCATCCCAGAAAGCCAGATGGTTTCCTTAGTCCCCCCAGAGCAATCTCTCCAGGCTGGGTTGGAGGTAGGTCAGCAGATTGGCACTATGGATTGAAGCTTTCATTCCTGGTTCCAACGAATAACACTCATAACACCTTGCCCTGCACAGGAAGAGGGGAAAAAAAATTAAATATTAATGAAAAGCAAAGATCAATTGGCCAGTTAAATCATCCAAAAAGAAAGCAGATGCAAAAGGATGACAGTTTCTTGTTTGTCCGCTGGCCAATTCTGTTCCTCAGAATTTCAATTACAAACCTCAATGCCTGGAGGTGGCAGGAAAGGCTTAAATTGTTCCACGCAGAATTGCAGCTCAGATGGAAGAAAACGTATTTATTTTTCCTGATGAGGATGGGGTCACGGTGATTTCTCCTTGCTGGGTTCCTTGCCATGAATGCGCTACAGGGGGAAGTGTGGGCTCTTGTTGGGCTTCCAGAGAATTTACTTTGAAACTTTTCGCAATGCCTCTGAAAGTAAGAAAAATGTTCCCATTCATTAATGCTCTGGTGCAACAGGGAGGGAGAGGAGAAGGAAAGTACATGGTCAACTAGAATAAATGCAGCATTGCTGGGATTAAAGGTAGAGAAAAGGCAGGGGGAACCGTTATTTTTCATGGGGAAAGGAAAGAATTAAACTTTAAAAGGAATGGTTTTGCTAGGACTCAGTGCAGCCTTTTTATTTTTATTATTCTAACTGTTGTGAGTTAAAAGTGATCTTCTAAGATTTATTCTAGTCTGTGGGTTTGGATTCCTAGCCGATATCTGACCACCTCTGAAACATGAGAAAACCAGACTGGATCAAACTTCTACCCACATGCCGACCAGTCTGCGCAGTTGCTGAAGTGTTTGTAACTTTGGCAAGATGGGGGAAATAACAGCCCCATCTGTCACATCCCTTCTCTGCCCCATCTTTTCTCTGTCCCCTGAAAAACTTTCTATCCAGGCTTGAGGAATAAATTCTTGTCTTAATAATAGCTTTTTAGTAAGTCAAACGGATAGCTAAGTTTTCTTCTACATCAGTGGGTTCCCTGCTGGACCTATGTCACTGCTCCAGTCTTTTTTGTGGTGGAAAGAAACCACTGGCTTTTTTGTGTGTGTGAATAGTAGTGAAGAAACATCCAGAAAAATGTGAAAGGTTCAGAGACAGGATTTTGGCTGGTGCAGCCGGGGATATGCTGCGGTGTCCCTTTTGCAGCCTCCTCTGTCCATCCTCATCTCCTTGGCAAGGAGACCAGGGGATTGACCGGCCTCAGACCACACTTGGCACCAGGCTCAGCCCATCTGCCTGGAAAATTGCCTGGCAAAGCCAGCAGAAAAATGAGTTTTCTCAGCTTGGCAGCAAAAGAAAAATCATTATCACATGCTTCATAACCGTAATTAAGGTGAGATTAAAAGGAGCCATGTGAAGCTGTTGGTGTTGAAGTTATATGGGGTCTGATTAAATGCCTTTATTAAAATCCCATTTAACCTGCACATGCAGGAAGAGGAAAGTTTCTGTGTGCAGAAATCTGATTTACCCTTCATAGGCTGAGCTTGGCATTCGTTTTACCATCTGCAAAGGACCTGATTTTATATACACACACACATATATATTTCTTTAAAACATGCAAAGAAACTTTCCTGTTTTTCTGGGCATTGAAGCTTGCAGGAAATGTACCACCACATGAATTTTTTAAATTTTTTTTTAAGTTTTCCAGGTCTGCAATCACTTAGACCCTGATGCCAAGCCCTCTCTTTACAAACATATTCCCATCCAATTTTACTCATGTTGTTCAATGTATCACTATTCCACTAGAAAGAAATTGTGGATGGAAGTGACAGGACCTGGCAGTAAAATCTCATCCACTGAGCAGCTTCTTACCCTCATTGTGCTTTCAGCAAGCTTATTCATCGTGAATCAAAGCAGAAATTTGAGAAAAAAAAAAAGGAAAAGAATTAATCTCTTATAATAAACATCCTGAGCCCCCAGAAGGACCAAGGCATCAAAAAAGTTTTTCTTTTAAAAAAAAAAAAAAAAAAAAAAAAAACTATGCAGACCATACACGGGAAGGTCTACACTTAATTAGACATTAGGAATGTGTGCAGGCT